>NW_022147250.1:1088256-1509618 GCF_002938485.1 Sitophilus oryzae | reverse complement strand
TCAGTATTGCTTCGTTCAGTTACGTATTGCTGTTTTTATGTCATTTATATGTAGAATTATATGGGGAGTGTCATCGATCGTAATTTACAAACCAACTGGACGTCGTTTTTTTCGATTATCGGTATAATAATGAATCTAGCCAATTCCATTCACACTTGCTTACGGATTTAATGAATAATGTAATTTTAATATTCATTTTGTGAAATAGTCATTTCCAAACAAACAAGACGCCGTGTTTTCGATCATACAGTATATATGTATACACACGTTTAAAACATATGTTATTATTATTTTTATTTAATTATACATTATACACACGTTAATAAATAAATATGTGATAATCAGTCTACTGTGACTGTTAAATAAATTTTGCATTATCGACTTAGATATTCTAATATTATAAAGGTGAGACTATAAAATACAAAATTGTATATGCATTACTCAAAAATGAACGATATATTAGTTTACGTTTTAATATATAATGATATTTTGTACCGTCTAGGTACAAGCTAATTTCTGATGTTACGCCATTGGACTTAGACAAGGAAAGAGAGGGGACAGGTAACACGGCAGCTGAAAGTGAGGCCACTTGTCACCACGCGAAATTCTCCAATGGCGGCATCGAAATACCCGAAAATCTAAATATTTATTAAACATATTTTTTTTTTTTTTTTTTCATTTTTATTAATTTGTGACACAATCTCCTGTAGAATATCATCGACAATCAACATTCTTAACAGTCACAATGAACAATTGTTATTAACGATATTGTATAATGTATGAATTAATAAAAATAAACTATGTTTTATATGTCTTACCGTATGATCGAAAAAAACGGCATGACTGATTGAAGTAAAAATACATTATTCATTCAGCAAATAATATAAAGAGACAACTGGGTATTAACCATATGATCAAAAAGAGCAGCTGTAAGCTCCCGATCGACTGACATTATAATTCTACATATAAACCCACATAAAAACTTCTCGCTGACATCGAAAGACGGCGTCGGCGATGACTGTGAAATGAAGATCGCTGACAATTTCATGTAAAATTATATGAGAATGTCGTCGATCGTCATTTACAAGCCAACTGGATGCCGTTGTTTTTCGAACATACGGTATAATAATGAATCTATCCAATTCCCTTCACACTTGCGTACGTATTCAATGAATAATGTAATTTTTGTATTACCTTCAATCATAAGAATATTCTAATTTTCCACAAAAAAAATAAACAATTCTAGAAGCTTTGTGTTATTTTATTTATTTTTAAATTTGTATTAATTACTCACAGAAACTATTATTATACACCTAAATTAGTAAATTTTTGAAAGAATATTTAAAAAAAATATATGTAGTAACAAGTAGCCCACCACAAGTTTGTCCATCCCCAGCAAGTCTTGGCAGGTAAATTTAACTTTTATATAACAACTATACATATAGATTTTTATCACTAGAATTTTTTTTATAGTTTACAATTATTTTACATATTTGATAACAATACTTTATACATTTTTTACATTTAAATATATAAAATAATGTTTATTGCAGTAATTGTATTTCTCTTATTATAATTCCCTACGCCACTGGAGAAATCCATGCTGAGTAGCATTATTTATAGTTTCAAACATTAATTATAATAGGATAATGAAAATACTACTTGGAATTATTAAATAGTTTGGTTTGGATGTAGTACAAAACATATTAAAAGCATTTTACATATCTTTACTGCTATAATGAAAAAAATGTACATTTATGACTACATAACTAAAGTTGTGTATCGACTTTTACCTCTAAAATGTAATTCCAGTCATTTTTTTGTCGCTTCAGCCTTTGCAGCCAAACGCTGAACATCTCACCATACTAAACAACACAGTTTATAAATTTAAAATGTTTTTTTTTTTTTTTTGCAAAAAAACCTAAAAATTCACTTGGTGTCACCTCGAAATCTTGTCACCAAAGTATGGCCGCCAATCAAATTTTGGCCTCAAAAATTTTTCACTGGAGAATATGCGTGTTAGCTGTCCCCAGGGTTCGGAAGTAGTTAATTAAGACGTAATTTACCTGATTAACTACGTGTAGTTTTTCTTCAAAAACTACGTCTTTTCCCGTTCATTATCTACATGAAAACTACGTTAATATTTAGAATTGACAGATTTCAGTTTCAGAGACAACTTCAGATTTGTTCTAGAACAAATTCGAAAATATTCGACGCCATTTTAATTCATTCCGTTTAGTTTCGTTTTGGAAGTTCAATTTAAATATTTTTTTTTTTTTTTTTTGTTTTTATAATAAAGTTATAATATATATAATAAGAATCCTGGAGAAAATGAGGTTTCTGCAGTAGTAGGTATGTCGGTAGTCCAGTATATGAAAATAAGTAGTAAATAAACACTGTTTTAACCATTTTAGATGCAAGAAATGGTGTTATAATCTTCTTTGATCGGCGATTTTTTGAAAATGGAAACAATTTACAGCAAGGTAAGATCATTTTAACTAAGCCGACATTAGTTATCTCCAATATGTGCGAATTTATTGTTAATAATGCCAATAAATCGGACTGATAATCTGATTATGTTATCTGACTAAAAGTCTCTTTTTGCATCTTTTGATTTATAAAGCCAGGTCTCTTTGGGAATAAAGGACGCTTTTTTTAAACAGTATATTTATATTTTCAATAACTAAAAAAAAATAAAATTTTTACATTGTTATTTTAGTATAAAAAATTGTTTTTCTGTTTTTCAGGTTTTTGTATAAGGCTCCCGTTTTCAATGTTCCTGTTGTCCGTTTTTCTGCCTTGGAAGTTTGCGAATGCGTGGTGTTTTTTTACAAATTACTGTAAGTCATGCTTATACTTTAACTAATTTAACGTTTAAAAGGCATATATTAACTAATTGGTATTGAAACAATACAATCCTTATATTTGTTCATATTTATCTTAGTCACGTTGTTTCCATATTGTCAAATAAATTATATGTGGAATAAATTATTTTTTGGTTTTTTATTTATGAAAAGTAAAAATAACCAAATCACATTTGAACTGAAAGCAGGGCCGCCACTTGCATAACGAACGGAAAATGAAAATTAACCATCAGATGAGTCTTATCATGTCAACCTGTCAATTGGAAAGTTAGTTCTCCAGACGACAACGAAGGCTTTCGGTGGCGTATCGTGTTTCCCCTGTGTTTCCCATAGACAAACAGAAAAATTAAAAGACTGCCAGAAGACATACGACGCGCAGGCAAATGTACCTGTAGCGCATCGACGCAAGTGCCGAAATACGTCCATCTAGCTATCTGTGTTTCGACACTAGTCCGTTAGTCTTAGCATATTCAGAAAGAACACGCTAACCTCTAGCG
The DNA here is from genome assembly GCF_002938485.1 of Sitophilus oryzae. Taxonomy (NCBI): domain Eukaryota; kingdom Metazoa; phylum Arthropoda; class Insecta; order Coleoptera; family Curculionidae; genus Sitophilus; species Sitophilus oryzae. The sequence goes on along the minus strand of NW_022147250.1, from coordinate 1,506,257 downwards.
TTGCCAATTTGTAGGGAATTCCCCAAATTTTGGGGAATCCGGAGCCGATTGGGAGTTTTGTTGGGATTTTAGCAATAGGGGGGCGAAAATAGGGGAGTTTCAACCTTTTATTGCTGATTTGAAACATGGCGTAAAATTTTTTAGCTTTAAAAACGGAGCGGGCACGATATATTTTCCAACTAAATTATAATCTGCTTTTTACTTGTGCTTCCTTTTGCAAATGCTTCAGTTAAAAGAAAATTTAGTGACCTCAAATTATTTAATGACTACTAGGGAGAGATTAAAAAACAAAGGAGGTAATTAAATTACGAAAAAAAAAATAAATATCTAATAAATATTGTATTTTTATTAAAATTATTTTTTTTTTGTTAAAATTAATCATATGGGGTTTTTGGTGAATCGGGACATTTTTCTCCCCAAATTGGCGATTTAATTTTAGATTTTTGGGAGTACGTTTAGAAATTGAACATTTGGCCAACGCCGCCTAACCTATTTTTTTGTTTGGGTTGGTTTGTTTGTTTCAGAAATTGTTTCGGCAGCGCCGGGTAGTTATACACAGCCGTTGGAAATCATTTTTTAAGAAATTTTTGATTGTTAATTTTATTTTTCTGCAAACTAACAGTTGTTTTTTATTAAAATAGCAGACAACAGGTTAAGAAAGGTAATGCCATGCCTAAGTTATTTATTTCACTGGCTTTCTTTCTAGAAATTATACAATCCAGCCCCTTTCCCCTATTTTAACTTATTAAATGAAAAAGTGTGAAGAGATATCAAGGGCTATTTTGTTAAAATATCATCCGACCAGTCTAGGCCTGTTGTGAACCAGAAGGTCTGCTAAGTTGGATGTTGGATATAGAATGGAAGGAATATCATGGCCGAGAACAAGGCATAATTGTATGTCCCTTGATGTAGGGGGGTAGGTTTGTTTCTAATAGGCAGTAAGACCAAAAATTCTACTGTGAATATTCATATTCTAGGCCTGTAAAGGTAAATAATTCCTGGAGCCATCTTGAGGTATAGTACTCAAGTCGGAGCGAATCAATTGGTAGCACGAATGGAAAGAAATAATAGCCATCATAAAACTGTAAATATGTATATAACTAGTACAATGTAGCTATTTAACTGTAAGTACAATGTAGCTAGATATTTAGTAGAATAGGGGTATTATAAATTAATACAAATACAATAATTGGTCATTCTTTCCATTCCCATTCATTTCTTCCCATTTAAATCGTTTTTCCCATAAAAAAAGGAAAAATTAAAATTAAGAGTGCCCTTAACCAAAAATAGTGGAATAAATGGAGATAGTCAAATTTTATATTAGCGTGTAAGATTTTGAATAAAAAGGTGTAAAGGATTATAAATGCTGTATTTATATCCTTTAGTATCATGATAATATAAAATTTGAGTAGGTATCTCCATTTATATCACTGTTTTTGGTTAAGGGCACTCTTAGTTTTAATTGCCTTAAAAATAATAAGTATAATAATAATGTAAATCTCCCGCTCTTTCATAGTTCGTACCTGTAGCCATGTAGAGGGCGCTAAAAGCGCAATCACCATAGATTTAGGAAGAACAGATATCACATTGTGCATTTTAACCCGATCAAACAATCGGAGATTGACTACGTACTGTAAAAACCAACTGAGATAGAGAAGGCGACATTGCCACATCTCAAATTTGCGCCTGTCTACTTAGTTTGATTTGCAGAAAAAGTGACTTTAAAACCTTCACTGGATATCAATAAATCTCAATTTCTTAATTAAATTAATAGTTTAATTTTCAAAAGAAGCATGCGTAATAATATGTTATTAACGAGAGGATATATGCGTTACTATTAAAGGAAATGTTTACTGTTTAATGTGCTGAAACGTCTAGAACTATTGGCCACGTCGCTGCTAGTCTTCCAGAATGAACTGAGCCGTCCGTCCCACAACCCCTCGCGACGGCCTGGTCCCGTTATAGCTTACTACGTTTAGCTTACGCTGTGTTTGAAGTCGGAATCAAAAGTTCCCGAAAAAGTTTGAGAACTTTTTCAGTGTTTTTCAGTCAGTTTTTGTTTTTGTTAACGTAACTTTTGAATCTGCGATTTTCAATATGGTACGACAGGGTCAAGTGTGTGGAAAAATACGCTCAAATTACCGAATTTGTCTTTTCACATGTAGGTATTGTTATGTCATTTTATGCCGCCGTAATTGTATATAGGCGTCCCACAAGGGAGCCCCTTACAATTAAAATAAAATTTCTTAATTATGTTTTGTTGAATTTTGATCTATTAAAACAAGAACGTATAGTAGCCGGTAATTGAAATAATTCGTCTCAATTACTACCTAACTGTTATAGATCGATAATTTTGATTATAAACGTTGCATTTGAATTTATTTTATAAGCTTAATAAGCCAGAAAGTGACATTTTTTTTTCTCTTAAATTTGCTCATCATTTTTTGTCAATTATATACGATATTCTAAAGAAATTTTGCTCAACAAATAAACAAAGGGGTTTACCCGACCTTTTTTTAACATTTTACTGCTTTATTATAACTGCCCCTTCGGCCTTGTTTAGTACCGTACAAAACCGTACTGTAATTTACCTATTACGTTTTTTTGTTTGTGATTTTTATTCAATTTTTACATAAGATGGGGGCCATTGTAATGTACATTTTCAAAATATGTTTTGTCAACATACAGCAACATACAACATACATACATACTACATACATATGCTTAATACAGTTCATGAAGATTGGAGACATTTAACTAAAATTTTGATTGTTGATGAAGCTACCTGTAAAAGTAATGGGTTTGTAAATAAACGTAATAGTTCATTATTATGTGACAGAAATCCAGTACTGTACGGCAGCAGCACATCAGATTTGATACTTTTTTAATGATATGCCTTCTATTGAGAGACTAAAAAGTAATTGCCTCGTATCAGAGCCATCATAATAATACAAGAAGAAGACCGAAAGTCAAATCTTGTCTTATATTTTCAAAAAGCAGCAATTTCTCATAAATATTGATTTTTAGGTATAGGAAGTTATAATACATACAAGATAAACAACTATTACACAGAACTTCACAGGAAGCTATCGATTGCGAACTAACTAAATCGTTTCTAATTAACTAATTTTGGGGAAAAGTTTCTTTTTTAAGATCATAAAAGGTAAAACTAAAACCTAAAACTAATCATTTGAGATTAAACGGGTAAGTTTTAAATAATGTTGCCTATTCTAACAAGAAATTTTATTTAATAGTTTATTACATCTCTATTAATTTGGACGAGAAAAAGAATATTTCTGTTTGCCGTAGGTAATTTTCTCAGGAAAATACGGTAAATAAAAAATGAAACTTTTAAGTCAAAAAAAGGGCAAAAGGACAAGTTAATTCCAAAAAAGCACGCCTTTTTTGAAAAGGACAGGTGGCAACCATAGGTATTTCTGGAATGGAAATTTAATGGCAATCTACAAATTTAGTTTGAAAATATGTTCCGGCCACTACTGTTTACAATAATGTCTAAAATGTGCTTTAACATTTTAAAAAAAAAAACTGAAAAAAATGAAAGAAAAGTCACCAACCACCAACCTAATATAGAACTGTTTCGGAAGCCTGATTCACCCTGTAAATATTCAATAGTAACTGAAAGTTTATATAGAAGTAACTGAGAAAGTTTAAATTGAAAATAGACGTTGGAGCCATTTTCGAAAACTACCTACTCACGTTTCAACATAAGTTTATAAGTACCGGGATATTAATTATTTATTTATATTAGACCTTATACAAAACTCATCTCTGACGAAAAAGTTGGTTAATGTAGATGTTAATATGGAGTAAAATTTTACTAATTAACTTTACCTTTTACTTTACTAATTAAATTCGTTCCAAAAAACGATACGCCACAGGCCATTAGAACAATCCAAATGCGCCTAGTTGCCGGGGTCGGAAATTTTAGACTTCTCTGTCTCTTCTGTCCTTGTTTGACACATTGGAATGTTTGATACACTTCCAACGAGTATTTATGAATGAGATGTTCGGTCTATCTTTATAATGTCTTTGGCAATCACCCAACATTTTACCACGCGATTCACCACTCTCTAAACTATTAACTTTCTCTATGGTGTTTCCACGATTTAACACAGAGTTGACACTTCTTTCTAGTTTATTATTTTATGGTTTTGTGCTTCAGATATTGCAGAGTTAAAAAAAAATGTCTTGTCTAAACGGTGAAAAACGGTGTTAAATTCCCTTCCGGACTGTGAAGAGCCGAACTACTCAGTAATATTAGATTTTGAAGATCTCGTTCAAAACGAGAGTGAAAACAGCAGGAATAATCAAGAAAAAGAATCAACAATATCGAAGGAACAGCATCCGCCCGGCTCAGCTCTGCCAAATTTAAAGCGAATGTTGATGATGGAAGAAACTAATACGGAGAAGAAAGAAAACGTGAAGAAAACAGTATCCCCATCATCATCAACAACAATTGGTACATTGTCGGGGTCTTTGTCCTTTGTCATCACATCGTGTCGCACCATCACCTGTGGAGAAGCTTGGTTTGGTGCAACACTTCCAGATATGGATGAAATCCTATAAAAAAAATTAAGAGGATGGTACAGCCGCGTTGGCAAAGGCTGAAGCGGCGGTGGAGAAGGCAGAGGAAGCCCTAAAGCGAGCCAAATTGGAGCTTGATGCTCAAAAAAAAAATGAGCATCCGAAAATCTGAAAAGGACGCTTTAGGGGCAATGTTTATTGAAAATTAATATTTTTTTATGTATAAGTGTAATTTTTAGTATGTTTTTTTTGTTTGTAATAATATATTTTTTTGTATATAGTAATATGTATAGTTTTGTATAATAGTATTGTAATAGTGTAATAGTATTTTGCATAGTTAATAAATTTATAAATTAAAAATTTTAATTTTTTTTCTTGTATATAGTTAAAAATTATAAAATAAAATAGTCTGAGAACAATCTTATTATAAATAAAAAAATCTTAGAACCCCATATAGATTAGTTTAATTTATTTTTATGAGATATATTCTAAAGATAACATAAAAGAAAATTACTTTTTTCTTATGTGTATAATTAAAAATTATAAAATAAAATAATCTTAGAACAATTTTATTATAAATAAAAATTTTTTAGAACCCCATATATATTAGTTTAATTTATTTTTATGAGATATATTCTATAGATAAAATAGGTACTAGTATTATTGAACTAACCGTTCAATAATACACACACGTGCATTATTGGTTACCGAATGCAAAACGTTCATTATTTAGTTTATTTATTTAAACACCTTATGTGTCTGCAGTATAGAAAATTAACTGTATAAATCGTATTAAATACTCGGATAATGCATTTTGGTAATACCTGCATTTTTAAGAACAGTAGCTCCCAGCATCACCTTTTGCAAGCATTCTTTTTAGAGTACTTCCATATTTTGCTTTAAAATAATTAATAAACAAAATCGTGGGCACTTAGTATGCATTTTGTCACAATCCATAACACAAAATGAATGTATTTATACACTCTATAGCTCTAAAAACTTTAAAGACACCTATTTCACATTTAAAATTGACAAAATAATTAACTCAAAATTTCTCAGCTGTTATTTTTATAAGTTTACCATAGGCAACTAATAATACACACTATCATGGCAAGGCCACGAAGGCTTTGACAAGGGCTACAATGACGTCACAACTGTCAGCTGAAGCGCGGGAAGAGGCGAACGTACGTCATGAGGATGAGCATATGAGCAATCCTATTATGATCCTATTAGTTTACTGAGTTTACCGTTCTTGGTCCTTACCTATTGTAAAATTGATTGATTGACGTTGAACCAAATTTTGAAAAATCAGTAGCTTAAGTATCCTTTTGGTACCAACTTCCCACATTATCTACGCCAATGTAAATATTCTTTTGAAACTGAAACATCTGGCACACCTGAAAACGTTCTCTGTTGTAAAATGGGTCGATAATGAACCGAACCTTTTTTTTTGGCTGACAATCCACCCTCGCAAACACCTGCCCGACGCGACCACGACGCGACGCAGTTCTGTGAACGGGGCTTTAAAGGGTGGATCCGGTGGCTGACCTTGAAGCCCATATTTGCTGCATTTGATCATCGATACTACGCAAGCGCATATCGTCAATGTTGCCAAATTGCAGTTTATTTTCGAATTAATTGCAGTTGAAATTTTTTTTTTGAATGTTAATAATACAAATTCTGTAATTAATTTTATAATTTCAGATTTATCTTGATATCCAAAATTAAGATAAGAAGGATAATGAAGATTGTGAAATGAAAGTATTATGAATATATAAAATTGTAATAATAATAACATTTATTTATATATTTACATTAGAATTAAAAATTATCATTTACGGATTATTTCTTAATGGTTTTAAACTTATTAGAATTATTTTATTTCTTTCAAGTTATTTAATTTCTAGTTATTTACAGGCAACAATAGTTTTGATTATATGTATTGATGTATTGAAGTACTACCGTGATGAGTCTTATAGAACAATACACGTCAATGGGAGATAGAGGTAACATTTTACCTATAGTGTTACTAATATAATATACTTTGATTATAATGTTTGTATCATAATTTCTTAAAAATATCAAGTTAGTGGATTAATAGCAATTTTAGACATATGTTTTATCGAAGAGTGTTGATACTAACTAAAATAAGCTTTATGTTTTATCTTTTTCTGTTTAGAAGGGAGATGGTTTGTGTCGTAGAATACATTACAGTATTTAATATCGTGTACTTTGATATTCTTTTATTAATCTACTGTAATTTCTTGTTTCCTATAATGCCAAATCTTGACAATATTGTGAAGGTTGAGGTTTGATCTTATTAGTTTTATACCTGTGTTTATACAAGACCAAATTAAGACTTAGTTAGTTTGTGATTTATATTAAGATCTTTCTTATAATATTTGTTATGTCTTAATCTTTTAATGCTATATTATGCTTTGTCTGGAAAATAAATGTTAAAATATCTTAATTTTACATATCCTTCCATCCTTCCATTAGGAAAAATATGGTTTATAAATCATATATGCTAAGAAAATCACATAAATTAGGTGTAATAGAGAAATATTAAGGTAGCAGAAAAATTAATGCAATATATTTATAAGCAGAATTAAACAAGGTAACTGTTAATGTTGTTGAAGCTGATTCTACAATTTTAAATACGGAGGCTAAAAGGCCTTTTAAGGCCTCCCTAGTTTTGATGGAATGTTAAAAAAAAACCTATTATGAACATATGACATGGAGCTACAGCATTTAAAAATTAGAAAAAGAAAAACTTGTACACGTCCCTTTTAATTTCCCGAATTTTTAATAAAGCACTTTTTAAACGTAGCATAATAATCTAGAGCAATTAGATTAATTATGAGAATCTACACTTTTATTTCTATTTAATTTTATTGACTATGAAAATACATAATAAGCGTTCACGTGTTGTGCGAAATATTAAAATAATAATATAAACAGATATAAATAATATACCGCGTACTATGATTGAAAAAAAATAGAGTCAGCGATGACTATGAAATGAAGATCGCTGTCATTTTATATGGGAAATGTCCTCAATCGTCATTTCCCAACCAACTGGACGCCGTTTTTTCGATTATACGGTATATGTTGACAAAAAAACACTGAAACGCACATATTTGTTTTCTACTAAAAATGATTCCAAAATAATTTGCAATCTGGCAACATCGAAGATGTGCGCATGCGTAGTGTCTGTGACTATATGCAGCAAAAACTCGTTTCAAGGTTAGCCACCGGATCCACACCATTACCGGTTGCCGTATTACAATATTGAAAATTTCGTTTTTTGTAGCATCATTATGTAGCATGTAGCATGGTACAAAGAAAACAAGGTATGATCGATAGCGGCTCCAATTTCGTTAAGTTTGCGCATACCACCTGTGACGTCATACGCCATACAAAAAAATATTCATATTGTCCAATTGCCACTAATAAAAAAAGACCTAAAATAGGGTAGAATTAGGACATAACCCCAAAAGTTATGTCAAATCATCGAACTTGACATTTGAAAATTTATTTTCACATTTATTATGTCATCTGTTTCACAATTTGAAATTGGCGCGCGGAGCTTGCCGACCAATGGTGCCGTTTATCACCTGTGACGTAGTGACCAACCTGCGCAATATCATACCTTGTATTCTTTGTATCATGAGCATGTAGTAAAATTTCCAGCACGTCAGTAGTTGCCAGGGTATACCGTTGCCACTGTTGCCAGTATTTGCCAGCCTTGGTTGTCAGCAGGGTTCGGAAAACTACATGTTACTTCTACATAAACTACATAAACTACATTACATGTAGTTAATGTAGTTTATGTAGAGGGTGTAGTTTATGTAACCTATCAAATATCAAAGGTTTGAGGTGAGGTTGTAATAAGTTGAAGCTTTAGAAAACACAATGTATTTAAGAAAACAGAAGAAATATGGCTTTAAATATAATATTCGCACATCATATTATTTAGACCCCTCCCCTCATACAAAGCAAAATTATTCATAACATAATATCAATACATAGTTTATTAACGTCGTTTTCATGTAGTTAATGAACGGGAAGAGACGTAGTTTTTGAAGAAAAACTACACGTAGTTAATCAGGTAAATTACGTCTTAATTAACTACTTCCGAACCCTGGTTGTCAGGGTGCAGCCACACTATCCTAAAAACGGCGTATCGGCGTAACGGCGTAATGACCTTGAATAGATTTCCAGTAATTCTATTGGCTGAAACATTCATCTGTCAGAAATTTTATCTGTCAAATTCATCTGTCAAAAATTTCAGCCAATAGAATTACTGGAAATCGATTCAAATATGGCACTTCAAATATAATATTTACATCATTTAGACTCTAGGGATACCACAGCAGCCTCAGTGGAATAATGCCATATACCAGTGCCTTCTATTAAAAGATCAGCCTACGGGCGAGATTTATGACGTCACGCTAGTTAGATATAACGGATTAATAAATATTTTGTAGAATACATGGAAAACATAATTATTCCTCAGATTTTTGGTTTGTATTTTAAAAATGATATAGTTTACATGAAATATACATAATATACAGTTAATAACTACAACATATATACCTATTTATAGTAATAAATACTTTGGCAAAATAAACTATGAACCATACAAATGCAGCAAATGTTTTACAATGTACAAGTAATGTATAGGTACATAAGATAATGGATAAAATGTAAATATATTTTTTAAATTTTGGGGGTTTGAAAATCGATCTAATTTAACAAAAAAACATTCAATATCTACTAATAGTGATGTATTATTATATGCATTCACAAAAATTTTTATGTATATTTTGCAAGTATCAATGTTCGAAAAATTATATTTACAAATAATACAATATTATCTAAAAAGGCGTCAGCGATGGCTATGAAATGAAGATCGCTGGCATTTTATATGTAAAATTATTCTAAAACTTTTTATTTTCTTGGGATTTTAGGTTCAGGAAAAACGCCGATTTAAGTTTTCATTTGGGTTTTCATTATTTTTATTTGGTTTAAGAAAACGTTTCGGCTAACTATAGCCTTCATCAGTGTTGTGTCATATAGAAAAATAGTGTCGAATATAATCCAAAAATTACATATACAATATAATTCACACCTCATAATGTTTACTGCAATTAATAAACTAATATAAACTTATCAAAGATGACCACATATTTTTTAAAATTATTATTCTTAACACTAAAATTATCTACATTGACTATGGGTACGCAGTAAACATTATGTGCGTGGTGTGAATATTTTATATGTAATTTTTTGGTTTATATTCGACACTATTTTTTCATATGACACAACACTGATAGAAAGCTATAATGTTAGCCAGAAACGTTTTTTTAAACTAAATAAAAATAATGAAAAACCAAATGAAAACTTAATCATCGTTTTTTCCGAACCTAAATCCCAAGAAAATCAAAAATTTAGAATATTTAGAAACAAAGGTTCAAGAATATCAAATTTTCCAAGATTGTAAATTCTAGTTAATTATTTTATGTGTACAGTTATTTAGGGAATGTCATCGATGTTCATGTCCAAGCCAACTAGACGCCGATTTTTTTTCGATGATACAGTATAATTCTTACATAAAATGTAAATAACATTAGACCAATTAAAACAAAGAAATATTAATTTCTTGGTATTTTTAATAACACCTTTATTCTTAAAAACTTAATTTTGTATTATGCAAATATACCAATTTTATTGTTATTTTATTCATATTGTATTCAGCCATCACTTAAATATTTGATATTAATTTGGTATTATAAATAATCAACTCTATTCATTAAAATTACTGCACAAATATATATGTTATGCTTGACATACATTATATATTATCAAACAAAAAAAACACATTCTTCTTTTAAACTGTATCAGTCTTGTCTTTACAAAAATCTTTTTTTAAAATTTGAACTCAAAATAATAATCTTTTCATGATCTTTAATATACTTATTCTTTATTTTCCCTAGATCATAATACCTACTACGTGTTTGAATCTATCGAAGCTGAACCAACAACACTTGGAGTGGAGATTCCACAATATGAATAAAATAAACATAATTGTCCAGTTTTCATTAATACCATCATGGGAGAATATTATTTTTAAATTTATTAAAGATATTTTAAATAGAATTCTCTTGATTTATAACTCGTACCCACTTTTCTTGCTCTTCCGGACACTTTAGGCTGCTTAGTATAACTATCCTTTCCACCAGGAACACAACAAAGATGAGGCATAGCACCAAAAACACACTCCACTTAAGCTTTATTGATGAATTGTTAAAGTCTTAAAAAACACATCGTTGTATCACGATGAGTAAAAAATGTATGGGCACTTTTAGGTTAAATCACTTACACAACGTGTACTTTTTCAATTTTTCCATTTTTTTATGCGTAACCGAGAGTGACCATATATCTGGTAGTAGTTTATGTCACTTAAACACCAAAATAATTAGTTTTTTGCACTACAATAATAAATAATACCATAAATCATAGAGTTAAAACCAAAAATCAACCGACAAAATATGAAACGGAATCTAACCCAATATCTAAGTATGTACAGCTGATGAAGTAAACAAAAGTCCGCCCCCGGGCTGATCTTTTAACAGAAGGCACTGCATATACCTATTATTTAATTTTATAATACATATATGAATAATGCGCTAAATATTTGGCAACACTGCCTTTAACCTTCAACTAATAGGCAACCAGATATATGCAACATGTATGCAACATGCAACGCAACCTAACCTAATTTTTTACCGTCGTTTTCTGTTCCACAGTTCTGTTCTGTTTTTGCTAAGTGTTTCTGTATGTTTCCAATACTTATTTATTCTATAAAAATATATTTAACAGTATAATAATATAGTTATGGATATATAATATAGTTATGGATTTAGACAGTTTTTTTCCGTTGTTAAATTAATTGTTATATCTCAATCTTTAAAGCTTAACTGAATATCGAGTGGTAAGCAGCCAGGTACACGTGAGGAGCCACAAAATGAAGAATAAATCTGCAAAACATAAAGATACGAATACTTTTAAGGTACATAGAATACAATAACAATTTTATTGTCTTAATTGGTATTATGAATTATATCCTATTTTAGTTTCAACCATTCTCAGAGCGTTTGTCGAACATTAATATAGACATTTTTCATAAAATTCGACATGAATATGAGTCTACAACAGAAGAGCAAGAGTGTTATTTTTATCAAACTGTACAGAAATGGAATACATTGAACTTGACAGAAGCATATAGTCAATTTAAAAAAGAAATTAGAATCAGTAATTGTATATTATTGCCTGAACTGTTATTAGAAAAGCATAATGTTATTTACGCTCTAATACGGCATATTAAGCAGGGAAATCCATTATGTTTACAACCACTATTAGAGTATGTATTTTAATGTTATTTATCTTACATACGACCCTAATTTCATCAATTTTTAGAATTTTGGTGGCTTTAGTGCAGGATTTGCAGAAGGAATTTTATCCATACTATTCCCAATTCTTAGACATTTTAATAGAATTATTAAATACAAAAGATACAGAAGTCCTAGAGTCGATATTTACATGTTTGGCTTATATGTTTAAATATTTATGGAGGCATTTTATAAAACATATTAACAATGTATTTAACTCTCTATTGCCACTTTTGTCAGATGACAAGCCTGACTACATCAATAGTTTTGCTGCAGAAAGTTTTGCATTTGTGGCACGAAAAGTTAAAGATAAGGAAGCGTTTTTAGAATTGCTATTAAATTCTGTTAAGAAACAAAGTGATGTAAGTAAAGTTAATAATTTAACTTATGTATTAATTTATTTACACGTTATTTAAGAGTTAAAAGAAACATTTTAAGTAGTATAAATTTCATCATAAATAATAATTCCTCCATTACGTGTTTTCTGTTCTGTAACCAACATTTATTTTCTTTTCTCGAGTTTGCACATAATTCACAATATTGGGTAATCCATTAATATAATATTGAAGGGTCAGGGGAAAAAAGCAGGTAAGTCAATTTTTTTGCCATATTTAAATATTCGGTGCATTTGGTGTGGATGTAAGAATTTTTAGAAACTGCTAAACTGGGAAAAAGCAGACTAGTGAAAAGATATGTATAGTATATGACGTCAAAATTGTAATTAAGGTCCGTTAAGGTTAATTGTTCTCGGTCCCGTCCTCGGTATAAAAACGCCGAGATTATCGACCACTGCTGATACGTCACACGAATGTCAAATTAGCTAATTTGACAATTTAATTTAATAATTTATATATTTTTTTATTGATGCGTTGATGTTGAAATAGGTTGAATATACCAGTTGTCAGACAGTTTAGAAAAAGCTGATAGGCCAGTAAGCGAGGATGAAAATAGGGTATTACCTCCAAATTCTTTACACCCGCACCGATTAACGTCAAATTTTAACAGTGAATAGAGATATACAGGGTGGTCCGAACTGTATTCCGGAAACTTCGGCAGCATATTCTGCAGATAAAAATAATTAAAAAAGTTCGTATAAATGTATGTCCTAAAATGGATAATTTCAGAGACACAGCTTCATTTTTATTTCGATTTTTTCCAAATAATTTCTGAAGTAACGTCAATGTTTGGATGAAAATTGGTGTCTGGTACTTTTTTGACATGAGAAATTTGATTTTGATGTCAATATGATTCCTACTAATAGAGGGCGCCACCTACATGTGTTTTAACTGTTTTGAAGCGTAATAACTTTTTGTCCGTACCTGTATAAAACTACCGAGGAAAAAAATATACATCTCTGTGACTTTTCACGCACAAAATATCTGTAAAAATCGCTACGAGCAACCGTTTTCAACCGAAATAGTCAATACATGTCATTATTGACGAAAAATAAACACGTTGAATAGATAGTTATTTCACTGAAATAATGAATTTGGGAAATTTTTATTTTTTTTTAATTAATGATAAATTTTTCTGCAAAAAAATGATGATAAAACAGTTTCTGTTGAACTTTTAGCACAAAAACATTCAAATATATTTTTCAGTCTAATAAATATTTAGTCAACATATGTTTAATTTATGTCAATGATGACAGGTATTGATCATTTCGGTTCCAAATATTTTGAAAACTATTAAGCTTGATTTTCATGCATCCGTTGTCCGACGATACGATGATAGATATTAATTTTATTGGTTGAATTGAAAGACTTTGATTGGTTAGAAACGGTTAACCAATCGAAGTCTTTAAAATCAACCAATAAAATTAATATCGTACCATCGTATCGTCGGATAACGGATGCATGAAAATCAAGCTTTACTCGTAGCGATTTTTACCAAGAGACCTTTTTTACGTCGTAAATGTATATTTTTTTACTCAGTAGTTTTATACAGATACGGACGAAAAGTTATTACTCTTCAAACCAGTTAAAAATATGTAGGTGCCGCCCTCTACTAGTAGGAGTCATAATGACATCAAAATCAAAATTTTCATGTCAAAAAACTCCCAAACACCAATTTTCATCCAAATATTGACGTACTTCAGAAATTATTTGGAAAAAAATTAATTAAAAATGAAACTTCTACACCCTGTATCTCCGAAACCAAGCATTTTAGGACATACATTTATACGAACTTTTTTACTTATTTTTATCTGCAGAATATACTGCCGAAATTTCCGGAATACAATTCGGACCACCCTCTATGTAAGAAACAAAAGTTACATAGTAGCGATGTGTGCTTTCACCCTGGGGGTGAGTGCCACCCATTCTCCGGGGTAAAAAATACATCACCCATTTTAATTGCAGAAATCAATAAAGGGATGAATTCTAAGCAAAAAATGGTCTATAACATTTTTTCAGAAAACTAATATTTTCCGAGCTATTTAGGATTGAAAATGTTTTTTCATCTAAATACTGCATATTTTTCTGACATTTTTTATAAATAACTCAAAAACCTTCGAGTTTTATCGCAAAATTTATATAAACTAAAAATGAAGCTTTTAAGGAATAACGAATCGACTCATTTTTTGTTGATTACCGTAGGTGTACCGTGAGTTGTGATTTTTTATTTTTCGAAAACTAAATTGCAACCTCTAACCGTAAAATAATGGCGAAAGAATACAATTTTCAAAGAAAATTAATATGACCGTTATGATGACGTTAATAAATTGCTTGAAAAGACCTTGTAAATGTTTTTTTAAAAGGTTTTTTCAAGTTCGTAGCTCAAAAACTCGCGGAGTTATGATAAAAATAAAAAGGTCACCTCATTTTTTCGAAAAAAAAATTAACAACAAAATCTATGTAAAATCATAAAAATAAGAACTATCAATTTGTAGGAAATTACACGAGCTACAAATTAACCTCTATAATTGAACAGTCTTGAACTCTTCATTTTTACGAGATTTACGGGTTGTAAGGGCTCAAAGAAGGTGGTCCTTACACCCAAGTCAAACTAAAAAAACGTAATATCTACGAAATAAAGAGATCTACAGAAAATTGAAACAGAGCAAAAATATTGCAAAAAAGACCTTCAATTTTACTCTGTTGCATTTTTTACGTATCTTGCTTAGTTTTTGAGATATGTCTAAAAAATGAAATTTCATTACTTTCAACTTTTTTCCAAATTTAGGCCTTCTAAACTGCCCGAACTTGCAGAGCCCATTTTTAATGTCTAAATATAGCCAACTGTGCAATGTGGGTCAAATTCGCCGCTTTTAAATGGAAACATCTTTTTCTATAGGAGATAGACGAAAACTAATATCGGTGTCTGGAGCTCAATTTTTATCAAAAACATGATGGTGAAAACCGCACATCAATATCTGTTACCGTTTCGGAGTTACGGGGTGTTTTTCAAAAATGTGCATTTTTAACAAATCGCTGTAACTTTTTTGCTATGGAAAATTTTGTATTTCTATGAAAACTTTTCCAAAGCACCTTTTTACGTAGAATTTAATGGTTTAAGTATAATTTTTTTAAAATTAATAATTTATGAGTTATCAACAGAAAAATTGATTTTTTATTTGGGACACCCTTTATATTTTTAATTAACTGAAAAGAATTTAAAATTACCTTTCCAAAAATATAGCATACTTGATATTTTGTTATAATCCCTTTCGAAATACAGAATTTTTAAAAGTTCGCCACTTTTAACTAGTAGGATTTGGATCCCTTATTGATGATATGCCCTTAATGGAACTCGAAAACATATTTTTCCAGCAAGACGACGCACTGCCTCTGAACGCTGAAGTTATCAGCAAATTTTTGCAGCCAATTTCAAGAATAATTGAATAGATAACCAAGATCCCAGCCGTTGGCCGTCGAGGCCGCCTTGGATCTAATCCTATGGATATATTTGCGGAAGAATAAAGGTTTCTTATTCTTCCGTATAATCTAGACAAGAATTAGAAATACTTAGCAGTTATGAGAGGGTATCTTTTACCCCCACTGAGTTGAATTCCGCGAGAAATGTTCAAAAACTGTCCCGTCTGTCCATAACAGAAGACAGAGAGATATGTCGAACACCTGTAGCAAACTCTCATGTCTTGGTTTGCTATTTATTTTTATTGTTATTAGATATAGTTTAAATATGTTGATGTTGGTTAAATATATTTTAAATTGTTATAAAATTCTGCATCTCTTATAGCAAATATTATTTTCGTTTTAATTGATGCTCACAGCTAGAATTTTATTGCATTACAGCCGGTGCCATTCAAAGCCTACTTACTTAAAGCGGGCGAATTTTTATATACTCTATATCTCGAAGAGGAATCGAGCAAAATTTTAAGTGTGTTATATTTTTGGAAAGGTAATTTTATATTCTTTTCAATAAATTAAAAATATACAGGGTGTCCCATATAAAAAACCAAATTTTCTGTTGATAATTCTTAAATTATTAATTTTAAAAAAATTATACTTAAACCATTAAATTCTACGTAAAAATGTGCTTTGGAAATGTTTTCATAAAAATACAAAATTTTCTATAGCAAAAAAGTTACAGCGATTTGTTAAAAATGCATATTTTTGAAAAACACCCCGTAACTCCGAAACGGTAACAGATATCGATATGCGGTTTTCACCATCATGCTTTTGACAAAAATTGAGCTCCAGACACCGATATTAGTTTTTGTCTATCTCCTATAGAAAAGGGTGTTTCCATTTAAAAGCGTCGAATTTGACCCACCCTGTACATGTATTACCCTTAGTTTTTATTTTTATGATTTTAGTCATAGATTTTCTTGTTAATTTATTTCCGAAAAAATGAGGTGACCATTTTATTTTTATCATAACTCCGCGAGTTTTTGAGCTACGAACTTTTTTAAAAAGGCATTTAAAAGGTCTTTTCAAGCACTGTAAAAACGGTCATATTCAATTTCTTCGAAAAATGTGTTCTTTGGCCATTATTTTACGGTAAAATGTTGCAATTTAATTTTCGAAAAATAAAAAATCACTTTTACAGAGTGACAACTTGGCTACCTACACTGCAACCTACGCTAATTAACAAAAAATCGATTGTTTAGTTAATCCAAAAGCTTCATTTTTGCTTTATATGAGTTTTGCGATAAAACCATAAAACACAAGGTTTTCGAGTTATTTATAAAAAATGGCAGAAAAACATGCAGTTTTTAGATGAAAAAGCAACGTTTTCAATCCTAAATAACTAGGAAAATTTTAATTTTGTGAAAATGTTATAGAACATTTTTTGAGACGCACCCGGTATAATTTATTTCATGTGACTTGAAAATAAATTTATATTTTTTTGAAACCCGCGCCTTCACCTATATGCTTCACGTCAAATATTTATGTCTTTTGAATCCTCTGTTGCCAATTCTGTTCCAAAAATGTTCGGCGCATGTCTTCAATTTTAGATTTTCGTACAGCAGTACACAGTCACATCCTAATTCATCCCTTTTTTTGACCATTTTTTAATGCACGGAGTTGTTTCTCCTTACCTCTACACTCCATAATTTACAATTATGTTTTCAGCGAAGATGTCAAAAGTTGACATATGATATGTCATTCTATTCAGAGTGACATTTTCTATCGAATAAAGTAAAAAAATACTGAATACTAAAAAGTTGTAGTCATTTCCGGTGTAACCGGAAGTGATCGAATATGTCAATCATTCCTAATTTATGTCATATACTAACATACCAAATTTCGTTGTTTTATCTGAAAAAATAAAAAAGTTATAGGGGGTGAGCCACTTTTTCAGACGCACCCGGTATAAATGTAAAGTTATAAGTACTTTATAAATTAGATACAAAGTTACCAAACTATCTCACCTCCATCTTTAACAGGCAAAAATTAGGAATTACAAACATGTGCCCACGAATTTCTAACGGTTCCCGAATTTTTAGCGGTTTCAGGATGACAATTTAGGCAAAGAAAATGTTATAAAACAAAGCGGAAGAATTGGCAGAATTGGGTTTTAAATTATTTGAAGTAATACTAAGCCAAATTTTTAAGTTATAAGCAAACAACTATTTAGAGAGAATATGATGAAGCACTGCATAATCTGAAAGGATGCAATGTTGAAAAATGACTTTTTTAAGCCTATAACAGGCTAAAAAAAGTAATTTTATTAGTATTAGTAATTTTATAGTTTTAAATCCCAAAAAACCGTTTCTGCATGAAAATAACTTTTTTATAACATTATTATCAGATGTTTTTTCTATATAATAAACTAATAAATATTGCATTGTGTCTCGTTCTCGATCCAGAATTTTTTTTCTATCGGTCTCGGTCTCGGTCGATACTAAAAATCCAGGTTCGGTTATAATATGGACCTTAGTTATAATATGAAGGAAAGAAAGCAGACAAATCAAGCAAAAAGAGGAAAGCTAGGCAAGTCATTGTTGAGTTCGTACGTTTTGTATATTAGAGATGTTTTCACGTTAATATTTTATCTATCAAAAAATACCTTACCTAGTTCTAACAAATCTCTATTACTATTTCTAGGCCTACCGCCAATTTCCGCTTTGAACATTAAATCGTGCTTTTCTCAGTTTGGAGAGGAATTAACTTACATGCTTTTCCCCCTTACCTTTCATATGTAATTTTTTTGCATTTTTTCTATTTAATATACTGATCAGTTCTTTTAATATCTAAAGTTTTTGGTGCAAAATTTAAACATGCTGTTGTTAGATATTTGTAACATTTATTTGCTTCTATTTCTATTTGCTTGAGATATGAACATATTTCCGATACACAAATAGATCTAATATCTAAAGTCTCAGAGACATATACCGGGTGCTTCTCAAAAGTGGCTCACTTCTATAACTTTTTTATTTCTTCAGATAAAAAAAACGAGATTTGGTGTGTTAGTATATGATGTAAATTAGGATTGATTGACTTATTCAA
The DNA here is from genome assembly GCF_002938485.1 of Sitophilus oryzae. Taxonomy (NCBI): domain Eukaryota; kingdom Metazoa; phylum Arthropoda; class Insecta; order Coleoptera; family Curculionidae; genus Sitophilus; species Sitophilus oryzae. The sequence goes on along the minus strand of NW_022147250.1, from coordinate 1,487,344 downwards.
ATTGTTTTCAGTAGCTTCCTGTTTCACCGGAAATGATTACAACTTTAGATTTTTAAATGGCACGCTCAGTATTTTTTTACTTTATTCGATAGAAAGTGATATTCTGAATAGAATGCCATATCATATGTCAACTTTTGACATTCTCGATTAAAAAAAAATCGTATTTTAAATTTTAATCTTAAGTGCCATATGGCTGTGTTAAAAACGCCAATTTTTAATCAAGGAGCCGTGGAAAAATAGATTTGATCGTATAATGTTTTTCGTGTCTTGTCCTGGCCAGTTAAAAGATGCCTAAATCGTATTTTTAATCGTATCTCAATTTTTTCAAATAAAACGAGGGTGGTTCATTAGCACATTTGGAAAAAACATTTTTTTATTAATAATTTGGTACCACACACTTGTTATTTCGAGTCAAAATGTCGTTATGAACCACGAACCGCATGTTACAATTTTAAATAAACCATATGCGTAAATGTCGAAAGTTGACATGTCATTCTGTCATTTTCTGTAGAATGAAGTAAAAAAATACCGAGGGTACCATTTAAAAATTAAAAGTTGTAGTTATTTCCCGTGCAACAGGAAGTTATAGAAAACAATTGAATACGTCAATCAATCCTAATTTATGTCATATGCCAACATACCAAATCTCGTTTTTATCTGAAAAAAATAAAAAAGTTATAGGGGTGAGTTGCTTTTGAGACGCACCCGGTATAGTAAAGCTTTGTTGGGTAACTTTATTTTATTTATATTTAAAAATAAATAATTAATAAATAAAATATTTTTTAATGTAGGACTGTAGCATTAATAAATTAACAATATATTGATAAATATATTGATATATATTTTCTTTTCTTTTTAGAGTATTTCTGGATGTGGAATGCTATTATTTGAAGTAATTAAAGGAGTAAATGATCAGTTTCATAGTTGTGCAGAACAATATTTATCATTTTTATTAGAATCTTTATTGAATCAAAGATATTCACAAGATGTTCTCTTTAAAATTATTGAACATATGTTTATGAATATTGCAATGAAGATCCATCCTACTAAAATTGATTTAGTATGGGATATTCTTTTAAAATTATTATCTAATCTGGAAGAGCAGCATAAAGGTGACAGTTGTGTTGACAGTGAACTTATAGTTATTCTAAAATTACTTGGCCAAATGGTTGAATATAGAGGAGGCAAATTATTACTGAAATCTACAAATGTCATGCATCGATTATCTGCCTTATTTGATTTATCAAATATAAATGAATCTGTGTTGCTAATTTTAATCCAAATCTCTGTATCAATTTTATTGTCACCAAATATCAGGTTACCTCAAGAAGAAGCATCTTTAATAATCCGAAAAATTTTGTGTTTGGATAACAAACAGTTACTGCTGTATTTTGTTGACAATATAAGCAGTTCTTCCTCATTTGAAATGCTGATCCTTCCAATTTTTTTAAGAAAATGTGGGGTTTATCAGTTTGATAAAGAGTATTGTCAAATATTGACAAAATTGTTGCTTAGAAAAGCTCCATTAAGTTTTAATGGAATACATTTCTCTGAATGGAGGAAATATATAATAGATTTTAAAGAATTTAATGAGCTAGTATTTTCCAAACTGAAGTCTTCTATTGATCTCCAATGGGAAAAAGATTATACAAGCTATGTTTCAGCATTAATATGCTTTCAACATCTTGTTGTTCCTATAAATAAAAGATCTATGGTAATGGAAATTCTTGGCAAACATTTAGAAGTACTGCTGAAAAGTTTAGAAACGGTTGACTGTGAGAATGACACATTTCAATTAATATTCTTGTTGAATGTGTTAGTTGAAACAATAGCTCATATGGAATTCAAGGTTTTGATTAGAAAACATTTTTACATGATACTTAGTGTGTTATTAAGATTCTCGACAGATATAAAATATCTAATTTCATTAAAAACATTGAGCTTACTGGTTACAATTTTCAATGATGATGAAGAAATTATTACTATGGATGTACTAAATCAAATTGATGCTAAATGTGTTGTTAATTTTAGCAGTCCGTATCACGAGGTAAGTTTTTCGTTTAAATATCTAAATATATTTTAAATAGTTATTAGGATGTATTTGTTCATTTGTGTTTAATTTTTTTTAAATACCCTGAATTCATTTTTCAATTTCAGCACTAAGACTTATTTCTGAATCTTTTCTGTTACATTTTAAATATAGTTTTTATTAAATTTCTTAATTTAATTGAAATTTTAAAAAATTATATTTTTTTAGCTGATTCCAAAGAATATTTTAATACCTGATTCTGAGAATGTATAGTATTAATTGCTATTTTATTAGAAATCTCACAGTACTTTGTCTACAAAAACTAAAACGTTACTACGAAACGTTAAGTATTTTTTGTCCATTAGGCAGATTTGTTTATTAGTAAGCCACTGTGGACAATTATGCCGGGACCCCATTAGCCAACACGCCACGCCACGCGACGTCTTGCTGTCCCACGTCATGAAGATCTGTGCGTATGTTTTTCCATTTAATTACATGTATTGCGTACACCCAGGCAACACACCACGCCCTCCGACGCCAAAACACGCTATCACACGTGTGATGGGCGATTCGTCTGTCCCAGATCTCACCGACGCGGACGCGTGTTGTTCCCCGTTTGCCTCTCTAGTCCGGCAGCTATCTACTTTTGTAGTTGATGTAGGGATGTCCCAAAAATAAAATAAATCGATATTTTGAATCGATTCAACATCGGATATGACAAGATAGATCCAGAAAAAATCGACAACAAAAGATTGATCTTATTAAATATCGATATTCGATTCTGAATATATTGGTGTACTGGTATTAGGATTATAATCTAATATCGGTATGGGGATCGATACTTCTAGTATTTTCGTAACCCTAGTGATAACTTTTTTAACTCTAATAAAAATTTCAGGCGTGTTAACACGTGTTACAAAATGTGTACACCCATTCCCACGTCGCAACACTTGGGCTAGTGTGGCGGCGGCTGTTGGCTAATGGGGTCCCGGCTTTAGTGGGATTAACGCCCAGTAAGGTTTACAAAAAATAACTAGGATAGGACTTTTTTGAAGAGATGAATCCGCCACAGAGGTATAGACATTTTTAAAACAAGTTTGCCTAACTGACAAACAATGCTTAACGTTTCGTGAGGTAAATCTCCTGTCGTTAAAAGTAAGAAACACAAACAAAAAAAGTATTTAAAATACAACTATTCAAAAACACTTTAGTATGGATTGCACCAATTTAAAGCTTTACCGAGTGAGATTAAAAGTATTAAAACTGCGTTCAGTGCGTGTACTTTTAACAAAATATTGTCAACATTTTTGCGAACCTAATGAATTTCTTTTTAGTATTGTAATATTTTTAGTTTTAAGTAGCCAAGTCCTAAAATTTGGGATAATAATAAATTCTTTTATTTTAGATGAGACTTTATACTGCGCATATATATAAATCCTTTGAGGCGCTCACATATTTTGACTTGAAACATAGTGACGACCCTGAAGTACCCCAAGAAAAGTGGAAAGTATTTTCTTTAATTTATGAGATAGAGTCCATAGAACCATCAGTGCACACTTATAGGGAACAATTGAATAGGCTTCAGAAATTGAATTTTGATAAACCACAAATGATTATGTGCAGTAAAACTACATTTAAATTAGTTCCTGTAAGATATATGTGTGGCGTGCTTTATATAAATTTTAAACTTTTATGGGAACCAGTTTTAAAAATTATTCAGTCATATGCTCATGGCTTTGTTTCCAATATTTTCTGGAGTGTCTTTGGATTAGAGTTAAAAAGTGCCGTTAATAACATACATAATCCATTAAAAAACAGTATGGTCAGTTTAGAAAGTGACTTAGATGTCTTGCGAGAATTATACCAGCAATGTCAACATTTATCGACTCAACCAGACTTTGCGAATTATCGAAGATTACTGTGGAAAGGCTTGAGCTTATTTAGTAGTGTTGCAGAATCGAAGACGAGGGATTTGTCAGAGTTGTTTTTAAACTTTATCGAGTATGTGATATATATTACTTTTTTTGTGGAAGATTACATTGGTTTTATTCTTTTTTAGGAATGAATATAACAGGAACCAGAATGCACTTGGACCAGTATGTAACATTAAAGAGTTCTCTGATCAAGAAGGCGAAGGTTATACTAATAGCGAGGTAGTTGAATCTGTTAAAGAAAACGACGATGGAGACATACATATAAAGCATTTTGGGAAAACTGGGCGACATAGTGTTTTAACGTAAGTAATTGGTTTTATTAACAGTTTTAACATAAATAATTATTAATTAGCAAAGTATTGACCTGCTTTATTTAAATCGAAAATTACGTATTCTTAATATTTAAGAAATGGGGAATATTTAATTAGACCTGGCGATATAATTTTTGTTATTTTGCATTTTTGAATAAAAATATTAAGGAAGGAGCATAATGCTATCCATGCAAGGTAGAAGGACAAAGGGCGCTAGGTTAGGGATCCTTGTAGGTAGAATATAGCTAGGTAATCGGTACCAAACCAATTAGTTATGAAATTCACTTAAAATTAAATAATTTTATATTTTTTCTTGAATTTTTGCTTTTATTTATAGTTCAGTCATTGGGGATCAAAAATGGGGCCTGCTTGGAAAAAAGTCCGGAAGTTTTGAAACTTTGCAGGTTTATAGGTTTTGGGGTCCCTAACTAAAATCCATAAAATGCACATTTCCAGACTTATAATATATAATATATATATAAATATCTCGAAAACTATGCGTTTTTCGCAAAAATTTGAAGAGAGCAAAATTAAAGAGAATAAAAGTTCCTATAAAAAAGGTTCTATGAAAATTTTCGCTAAAGTCAACCGTTTAGGCACAAAATCCCTGGAAATTTTACAATTTTGCGTAAAGTATGATATACATATATGTAGTCGATTTTCCGAAATCAAATGTCGATTAGGGTTCACTAAAACTAGTTTTAGTTTAGTTTCTTCAATTTTGTCATGAAACAGTGGCGTATCATTAATTCGCTCATTAATTTATGAATAATTAATTGTCGTGCTGGACAGCATTCATTGCGAACTTACCACCAGGTTCAGCATTGGTCTGGTTGTACCAAATATGCTGAAGAATGGAGTTGGAAGAAAACAAAAACAGGCGCAATACTCCAGTCACAACGTTGAAAGATCTAGCTCCAAAATCCCTATTGGCATTTTTATCCTGTAAATGCAAAACCAACAACTGTGGTAAAGCCTGCAGATGCAGAAAAGCGAAAATAAATCAACAAATTATTGAGTCTACCCTACATCATATTTGTATACGTTTTGAATAAAATTAGAACGGCACTGATAAACCGGTATTTAAGTCGGCCATTTTAGGTTGCGGTCGATCTAATATTTTTCATATGCTCCTTCCTTAATCTTTTTATTTAAAGTTCTGCATAGTGAATCGCAAATAAAATACACAATAATGCTTGTTATAATCTTACTAGTTGAAGCCTAGCGCATCCGCCACGACATCGACATCAGGAAAAAAAATACTTTTTATTTTTTTTAATTAAAGGAAAAACAAAAAATCCGGCGACGACAGTTTTTAGAAGAGTCAATTAGGTATCTTTTGGTAAAAAACTTTCTAGAGCAAGTCGTTACTTCAGTAGGGACGACACTGATACACATAATTTTTTTTTACTAATTTGACATTGATAAAAAATCCTTATTATTACTTATTATGCGCGGTATTACCGGCACCAAACCAAAGAAGGTGATATCTTTAGAAAATATTTTGTCATCTACAACAAAAAAATAATACAATAATTCACCGCAATACACCAAAACACTTTACTTTTGCACTGGACGCAGGTTTTGGTAACCATGTTAGCATCATCAGCTAATGATTAAAACTGAGAAATGGGCGCGCAGTGCAAAAGTAAAGTGTTTTGGTGTATTGGGGTGAATTAGTGTTTTATTTTGCTGTTGTAACCCAAAGGTTCCCCTAAAAAGATTAAATAAAAAAGAATCTAAGTTAAAAAACAAAATAAGGACAAATATTTTTGTGCTTTTCCTCTCTAAAAAAATATAAATAAAAAAATGAGAGTTGGAGTTACAGCATTTCCATTGAAATTAAATTAATTGAGCCTATGAGAACCATAATGGTCCAAGTCGCATAAAACAGATTTCAAGATATAGGAGCTTAAAGTTCATGCTTTATTGAAAAATCCAGAGGAATGTCAAATATATTTTTTTCTTGTACAAAGCTTGCAAACATATCAACTTAAATATTGAATGAAAAAAACGGATTTTTTTTTGAATTGTAGTACTTGTTTTTTAGGTTTTTGAGACTTGGACCACTATGGCTTGTATGGCACTATGGCTTAAGTGAAAAAAAGGGGAATAAAAAACACATATTGTATAATATTGTTTATTTTTTATGAAAACAAACTAAACTATGTTTTTAAACATAATTTTCCTCTTCTGAGCGCTCTTCCAAAGGACCCAGGTCTTCCATAATATCTGGATTTACCAAAAGCTTTTTAAAATACTCTTGTTGAAAAGGGGGAATAAACTGAAAAAGTTCCTCCATGTCTTTCTTCTTTTTAGCACTTATTTGCAGTGATTCTGTGTACAATGAAGAAAGGTCGATGTTTTTCAAATATCTAGGAGCAACTTTTCGATTTGGAAGAATGCTAATTTCTTCAAAAGGGTAGTTGTCATTAAGAGTCTCTTTAAAAAAGATTTTGTATGGTTGATCTTTGTGAAAACGAAGCCACCGAATTTATTTTAACCAGGATACTGTAGAGTTCGTATTTTCGGTTTTCTTCCTTCGTATTACTGGCTCTTCTATAGGTTTTATTGATAAAAAAATCTTTCATCTTCATTTCGTATACTATAAACGGGTTTTTGGATCGACACTTTTTCATTATCAAATACCAGTCTTCCGGGACATTCTATTTTTGGCGTATTGTTCAATTTGTCCAAAGTCACGGTCATTTGGGAGAAAAGAATGTCTCGAAACCATAAACTTAAGATCTATCATCTCAAGATCTGTATCCGCCATTAATTTTAACCAAAAGAGGCAATGATTAAAATTTCGATTTTGCCCGCCACAAGCATCTGTGTAGGCAATTCGTCAACACTGTCTGGGTCATATTCACTCTCACTGGCAGGAAATGGCTCAGTTTCAGATTCTTCGGAACTTATTTTAAGTAGTTTTTAACTTTGAAACTAAACACTGTTCCACTCGAGATACCAAGATACTAACACCTACTTAAAGGCACAATGGTTTAAGTCACACATGTACCACTCTGGCTAGTAACGCCAGGAATAGTTCGTTAAAGGGTAAAACAACTAGTGACATTTATTATTAAAATATCAAAGATATGCACACCAAACTCTTGTCAGAAGGTAGATATCTGTATTGTGTAAGGATTTCATACATTTCATACTTCTCGAAATAGTGTTTTGTGACTTAAACCACTATGGCTTCCAAAGGCTCAATTCTAGTTATATGATAAAAATTTGTACAAAGGTAAAAATTGACTGATATTCCTTGTTAGTTATTCTTTATATGTTTTTACTAATATTTCAGTATTATTTAATTTATTTTTTTTAATATTAAATAATATAGTATACCTAGCTATTTCTAATTCTTGTCATGTTTATATTCATATATCTGTTTGTATTTTATTTGCGTGATCTATTCTAATAACACATAGGGGGTCTAATTTTGTACTTAAATATTATATTTTATTTTGTTTGTGTAGTTTTTTTGTGGTAGTTTATTATTAATTTATTATAATTTTGATCTTGTTTGATTAATATTTGATGAAATATCGATATTTGTTAATAAGGCTACTATTACACTATCAAGTTTCTTTGTCAAAGATCTTTTTATAAAAGTTATTTGATGAAAAATTTGATAGTGTTAATATACAATATTTTATAAAATCACACATATTACACTATCAAATTCTTTATAAAATATATTTTAAATAAAATCTTTGACAAAGAAATTTGATAGTCTACTACCGGCCTAAAAGAAAACCGTGAAAAAATTATCTAATTATTTTATTTAAAAAAACGCTTTTGATTGAAAAATATAATAATATACAGGGTGTTCCATTTTAAAAAATATAGTTAATATTCTTTTTATTGATGTGGGACACATTGTGCCTGTAAACATAATTTTAAAATGTACCTCCAATAGGTCAAACATATTTTAGACATAGAGTATTTATTATAGATAAAATTAGTTTTTAGAATTTAATATAGAGTGTTGCATTAAAATGACCAAATTAATATCTAGTTTCGTCATAATCGGATATATTGCAATTTTATTTATATTTTGGGCGCACTTGCTGTTAGAATTCTAAAAATATATTATTTTATATATCAATTGAAGTAGTTCCTGGTGGGACATTATACCGGGTGCGTCTCAAATGTGGCTCACCTCTATAACTTTTTTATTTTTTCAGTTAAAAAAACGAGATTTGGTATGTTAGTATATGACATAAATTAGGATTGATTCACGTATTCAATTGTTTTCAGTCACTTCCTGTTTCACCGGAAATGACTACAACTTTTGATTTTTAAATGACAATCTCGGTATTTTTTTTACTTTATTCGATAGAAAATAACACTCTGAATAGAATGACATATCATATGTCAACTTTTGGCATTTTCGCATATGCTTTATTTGAAATTATAATTTGTAATTTGAAAATTTAATGTTAATATTTGAAATTATAATTGCGGATTGTTGTAAACGAAAATTTTACTCGAAATAACAAGTGTGTAGTATCAATTTATTCGTAAAAGAAGCTTTTACCAAATATGCCAATGATCACTTCCATTTGAAAAAATTGAGATATGATTAAAAATATGATTGAACGGGCATTTTTTAACCGGCCGGGACAAGACACTAAACGATCAAATTTATTTTTCCAAAGCTTCTTGATTAAGAATTAGTGTTTTTAGCTATGGCACTCTAGATTGAAATTTAAAATACGATTTTTTATTAAGCGAGAATGTCATTTCCTCTTGAATAAATTAAAAAAATACCAAGTGTGCCATTTAAAAATCAAAAATTGTAGTCATTTCCGGTGAAACAGGAGGGGACCGAAAACAATTAAATACGTCAATCAATCTTAATTTACATCATATGAAACATACTAAATCTCGTTTTTTTATCTGAAAAAATAAAAAAGTTATAGGTACTTTTTTATTTTTTGAGGCTCACCCCAACTTTTGGGATGCACCCGGTATATTTTTCAATTTAGTTGTAAGTATTGTTTGTAAATTAATGTTAATTGACTTAATTATTGTCTCTTTCAGACTTTTGCTGGAGAAGTTATCTGTGTTTTCAAAATTTAAAAGTCCAAAATCAGCCTATCGGGAGCCAGAACTTTACCAACTGTATTTTGATTTATTGAAACATAAAAATTCGACAATTCAGAAGGCAGCTCTCGATTGTATAATGACATATAAATTTAAATATCTACTTCCCTACAAGGAACACCTCTATAACTTGGTTGATGACAAGAATTTGAAACATGCTTTAGTTAATTTTCGAGTAGATAAAGAAACTACAGAGATTCAGAAAGAACACAGAGAAAATTTAATTCCCGTTATATTACAAATAGTGTTCAGCAAGATGAGCGCAAAAACTGGTCTTAGGACAGGCGGCAAAGCTTCCAGTCAGAATCGCAGAATTATAATTCTAAAGTATTTAGCTGGATGTGAGGAACATGAAATGTTGGCTTTCTTGAAAAAGGCATTTTTTATTTACTCTTCATATATTGATGAGGATGAAGTAAAGTTGGTAGAAAATGTATGCAATGGCGTGGATTTGGAGAAATGTCTGGCGCCCAAAAAATTACTTAGTACTATAAATTTACTAAATATTATTTTGGAGCAATTTGGAGGTCTAATGGGTGATCAAGTACTTACTTATTTGCTCAAGATTCTTCTTGTTATTGGAGCGCTTGTTAATGGCATTACAATCAATATTCAAACTGCACATTCTGGATATCTGTCTACATTGAAGACTGTTAGAATAGCAGCTATAACTTTTTTGGGATCTTTTTTCAATAAGTTTGAGCACTATGCATGGACCGACAATCAAATTACTGCTATTTTTACATGCTTTGTTTGGCCATACCTTGATAAACTAAATATAGATGGTATCCATAGCCCTACAGCTTTATTGAAACTATTTAAACAATGGGGCTCTAACCCAAAATATTTTATGCTACTTGTTAAACATAAGGTTGATGATCCGAATCAATATATTCTTTCGCACATAATTGAATTACTGAATAATAACAAAAGTCACATGAGTGTCGTAATGACTATTTATGATATTATTGAAAATATGTTGAAATATGAAGAAGAAGAAGATGAAGTCAGATTGAAAGTTTCCAATATTAAATCTATAGAAAAAAGTTTTTTTAGCAAGATAGGAACAAATATTAAATTGAATTACGGGAGCTCGATACTTTTACCTCATATACCTGATATTTTGAAAAAAATTAAATGTAAATTGGAATCCAAAAGCAAGAATCTCAATGAATGTGAGCTATTTATATTGTCTAGAATATCGGAGTTGGTATGGGAAAGTGAAATTAGCGATCAAGTATTAACTATCATTTTACCTATTGCACTGAAGAAATCATCAGCCGATGAGCACATTATTCTTAAGCTATTGGACACAATATTAAATCTTATTAGAAACGTTCATAATCCGGAGATTCATTTACCCAATTTGATTCCTTTATTTAGTGAAGTCTCTTATGCTTCATCTAGGAAAGTATTGATAAAAATTCTTGAGCAGATTTCTGAAAAATGTCCAGATTTTACCAACACTGCTAGTCTAGTGAGTGAGCTAAATGCATTTGATGTAAATTGGATTGACCAACCAGATTTTCAAAGGAGACAGAATGCTTTTAAGCTGATTGAGAATCAAATGGACGAGGATAAGATAGATATGCATTTGGGAACTTTGTTGATTCATAATTGTTTTAACTTAATGAGAAATGAAAATGATTTGGCTTTAAAAGACACTTCTTGTCACGTTTTGAAATGTGTTTGCCCATATCTTATTAGAAAATATGAATCAAACTATAAAAGTTTGGATAATATTTTAACAAATTGTTTATTTATGTTAATTAAGAAAGGAATGAGATCAAACAACAATAATTTGAGAAACGAATGCATCTCATTACTAGGACACGTTGCTCGAGAATGTCCAACAAGTCATTTTATTTTGCGAGACCTAAGCCGATTTTGTAATAAAGATGATCTTGAGGTTGATATTTTTGAGAATCTAACTCATTTGCAGATTCACAGACACGCTAGGGCTATGCTTAAATTGTCACAAATTATTCAAGAACAAAAGATATATCCCAACCCGAAGACCCTTGGTCAATTTGTTTTACCTCTGGCTTGGTATTATCTTTGCTCTGATAAGTTTGTTGGAAAGAATAGTATTATCGATGCGTCTATCGAGATGATAGGAACAGTTTGTAAAATTTTGCCTTGGCACCAATATGAAGGAATTTTAAAATATAGTTTATCAGTATTAAGAAACAAGGCTCAATATCAAAAACAACTTGTCCGCCTAGTTGTGGTAATTTTAGATTCATTTCATTTTGATTTGACTAAAGGTTATGTGGATCTTAATACTGAAGCTGAGACACCTACACCCATTGCTGATGAGAATAACGAGAACGATTTACCCCTCTTAGATGAACAAGAAACTGATAATACTGAAGAAGATACATATATAGACGATGACGTGAAAATATTTGGAAAAAATACTGTTTTGTGCAAATCCACTGCGACAAGGGTTTTAAAGACTATCCAGGTAAATGTAGTTTTTGTGTAGTCTTTATTTATATGTTTAATATTGATTAATATACGCAGAGCTAACGGTTTAGATTGGTCGTCCTAAATCAGTAGTCTGTGTTTCATGAGCAATACAAGAACGTGGGATTTGAATTACGTTATAACAAGTTGATAAACGGAATCACAAATAAATGTAGGTCTTTCAGTAGGTTACTACATGCGCTAGGCGCACTCGGAGATAAAAATTGGATGAAGTGGATAAACCAATAATAATTAATTAATTGTTAATGTATTAGTGGTTTAGTCCTTTCTAGAATACTATTCAAAACGCCTTTATCGATTCTAAGTTATTAATAAAATTTGGTAATACCGCATAAATAAAATATGTAACTGCGTATCGCAGTTTTTGCCTCTGCTTAGCATGTTTGACACATTAAAATATAGACCACTGATTTAGCATGAACAGGTTTGTATAATATAGTTTTAATGTTCTAATATAAATCTAAACTACTGAACTTAAAGACCAAGTAAAATGCTGTTAACAGCTCGAACTGGGTTAAGTACATTTCCCATAAGAAAACATTTCTTTAATTTTAAGCATTGTATGACATAGATGTCACTGTAAATGTTTTGTGTACCAGGCAACTGCTCCATAAGTAATCATGGGTCTTACTATCATGGTATACATCCAGCGCAAAATGTTAGGGGAGCAGCCCCATCTATTTCCGGCCAGTCTTCTGCATATCATGAGAGCCTTTATGGCTTTGCTGGTAGTGTTCTTAATATGCCTGTTCTACAGGAGTCGCGGTTTGTCTGAGTTGATACTCAGCCCGACAGTCCTACACCATCTCTCAGTGATACGGAGTCCTCTTTGGATAATATCAGACAAGGTGCCTTCATGTTTCCCCCGAGCGATCATGACTGATTTGGTATGTTAGTATGTGACATAAATTAGGACTGACTGACGTATTCAATTCGGTCACTTCCTGTTTCACCGGAAATGATTACAATTTTTGATTTTTAAATGGCACCCTTGGTATATTTTTACTTTATTCGATAGAATATGACATTCAAATATCATTTTGTTTGACACTCATTTGTCATATGTGTCATTTTGTGTAAAAAAATTGTATTTTAAATTTCAATCCAGAGTGCCATGGCTGTATTAAAAAACACTAATTTTTAATAAAGGGGCCTTGGAAAAATAGATTTGATCGTTTAACGTTTTTCGTGTCTTATCCTGGCCGGTTAAAAGATGCCCAAATGGTATTTTTAATAATTTCTTAATTTTTTCAAATAGAACAGGGGTGGCTCATTAGCATATTTGGAAAAAGCATTTTTTACAAACAATTTGTTACCGTACACTTGGTATTGTGAGTCAAATTGTCGTTAAGAACCGCATATTACAATTTCAAATAAACCATATGTGAAAATGTCAAAAGTTGACATATGATATGGCATTATATTCAGAGCGTCATTTTTTATGGAATAAAGTTAAAAAATACCGAGGGTGCTATTTAAAAATTAAAAGTTGTAGTAATTTCCGGTGAAACAGGAAGTGACCAAAAACAATTTAATTCGTCAATCAATCCTAATTTATGTCATATACTAAAATACCAAATTTCGTTTGTTTTATCTGAAAAAAAATGAAAAAAGTTTTAGGGGTGAGCCACTTTTAAGACGCACCCGGTATACATTACTTAATTTAAAAGGAAATGTGGATGGTATCTAATATTAAAATTATTTTTCTAAAAATGTATAAATATTAATATAAATCCTAAATAATCTTTATACTGAAATAATTTTACATTTTCCTACTTTTATGTATATGTATACCGCATGATTGAAAATGGTGTTAAATGGCTTGAAACTGATCGAGAACATACTTCATAAAATTTTACATATGTGATAAACTCTGACGGTTTTTTTCATTCTACGGGAAATTACAACGTTCGTTCAACTAACATTAATATTATGAAACGGTTTAGCTATAAATTTTATTACTGACGGGGTTTATGTTGAATAACTTATTATTTGTTTAATAACGTATATACATACTTTTGTGGCGGGCTCATCTTTTGAAAACATTTTTGGTCTTTTGCTATTATATGTAAGAGTTCTAAGTTTTTTTTTCATTTCATTTTAAAAATATAATAAACTTTCTCTAACCCACCCTCTAGCGAGGGGAAGAAGACTTAAACCTAATAATCTTTTCGGTGTAGCTTTTTGGCGTGACTTTTGTCTTTGGACCTGATGATGGTATAAACCTGAAACACGTTGCCCCATTACATAACAAAAATTATTTTTTGAAATAAATAATTTGAAAAGATTGTGAGGTTTGAGTCTCCTTCCCCCCGCTAGAGGTTTTTCATTTTTTTTTAAATATCTTCAGAGATATAGCGTGATTAAATGTATTTATGCACTAAAGTTGTCTTTTTAAATGGAATACTCTATTTTTTATATGCCTAAGGGGTTTATAATAAAATTCGCCTTTCAGAAATACTACAATGTCATAATCACAATATGGCTAGAGGTATGGCATCTTAGATCTCGATGGTTTGTCATTTATATTGAGTAGTGAAAAATGTGTTTTCATTAGTAGAGTAGTAGAATTCAAAAGAAGCAGAGTAGTAGAATTCAAAAATCAAAAATTATAAGGGATATATTTGAAATATATAAAAATTGCAATATAAATTAAAACACCCTGTATAAAATGACAGCTATCTTTATTTCTAAGCCGCCTCAGAAGCCATACTTTTCGATTGTATGGTATTTATCTGTTTATATTTATTTATTTTTGTTGTTTAGACTATTCTGTTGCCCCAACTTCATCGCTCATTAGCAGAACTGACTCAGTATGACCATTCTCATAAAGTAAATAGAAAGAAAACAAGTATTGAAAAAGAAGAAGAGGACTTGGCAAGAGTGCCTATTTCATTGGCTGTGGTAAAGTTACTTCAAAGGCTGCCAAAAGAAATATTGGAATTAAACTTACCTAGGTACTTATATAAATTATTATACTATATTTTTATATCTCCAATTGTTAGCATAACAAGGCATATACCATAGGTGTAATTTCTAAACCATTCTAAATTGGTGGTCTGTAATTTTAATTATAAAGCTTCATTCAGAACCTCGCAATTACTGGTGTCAATTACACTTTATACTTTTAATCATTCACAATGTCTAAAAAACACAATTAAAATTAATAGAACATCCTAGCAACAGCTTCCAGTAGTCAGTTGTATCCACAGAGAAAACCTAATATTTAGCTTATAAAACAATACATTTTTGATGTCTAACCAAATTTTGGTCTTGACGAATGATAATCAAAGGCTAAAATGACATCCGTCGCAAATTTTGAAGTATAAAGGTTGATTCTCACTATACCTTCCATATCAGCTCCCTTCCGTTTTCCTTCCGTTTACATAAAATATATATTATATCATGTAAATGAATAAGACAATGCACACTATCTGTTCCGTTTTCCTTCCGTTCCATATCCTTTCCTTCCACATATTTTTTTGGCGGACGGACTGAGGCGTATCGGAAACAGCGTTGTCAAGTTTTTACATTTGTACCAGCTCTGTGAAAATTTTGCTGATATTTATTTATTCTTTCACCTCTTAATTAAATCTATTACCTTTTTCAAAAGATACAAATTTTTAAAATAAAACTTTCCTAATGATATAAATTGTACAATAAAAAGTATGGAACTGATACCGAACGGAAGCTTATGTATAGCGCCAATACAATAAAAAAATACAGAACGGATATGGAATGAAAGGTATAGTGAGAATCAACCTTAATTAGTGGAAAAACTAAAAGTTTGTTAGATTTTTCCACTAATTCTTTTCACTAATTTTGACGTTCTGAATGTTTAAATTCAAATTACAGGAACAAACTTCTGCGCTAACTGAAACCACTAATTTATTCCACTAATTGGGAGGTTCTGAATGAAGCTTAAAAGTATTTGACTTACATTATAACCAGTTGATAGACGAAGATGCCGCCATAGTTACTTTTTGTTCATTTATTAATCATTTGCTCAAGTTTGCCCAACAAGGCATACGTTACAGTGACAGTTGTCTATCATTTTAATTCAGTGATAAATTTGTTTTCTGTCATTTTCTGGATGTCGTCAATCATTCCTGATACGTTGAACAACCTTTGTCAAACCGCTGTGCGTTTGACATATTAATATAAAATAATTGCACACTACCTACAACAATTCAGTGACTTACTGCTAAAACAATTCATTGTATTGTTGTATGCAATTATTTTATATTAATTAAAGTCGAACAAACAGCGGTTTGACAATGGTCTGATGACGGCTGAATAGCCGCAACCGGTCACACAAAAATTTTTTGATAATGGTCTGACATTGATTTTGTTTATCACATTAATAATCTGTCTCATAATTTTATCATGAGCCACTCCTTTGTGAAAATGAACAGGCTCTATAACTTGATAAATATATATTTTTGATATACAGGGTGTCCCAGCAATAAGTGCAAGTATTTTAACTGGTAGTATAGTTCAACCCCAGAAACACGCTTTTGAGTTTTTTTTTGGGGAAAAAAAATGAAAATTCGAAATTTTTTTTAGTTTTTATTTAAAAACAATAATTTCTTAATAATATGGCAACATTGGTAGTAGATTAAATTTACAAGAAAGAAAATCCAGAAATGATCCAGTGGTTCTCAAAATTTTACCAAAAAATATATTTTTTTGGAAACTTTCAAAGTAAAATAACTCCTTTATTTTGGACTTATTTGAGAAACGACAAAGAGAAAATATGTTTCTTTTATCGAGATATACCACCCCTTAAAATACTTGCACTTATTTCTGCGACAACCTGTATAATAGTGAATAAAAATTGATATACCGGGTGCGTCTCAAAAGTGGCTCACCCCACATTACTTTTTTATTTTTTCAGATAAGAAAACGAAATTTGGTATTTTAGTATATGACATAAATTAGGATTGATTGACGTATTCAATTGTTTTTAGTCACTTCCTGTTTTACCGGAAATGACTACAACTTTTGATTTTTAAATGACACCCCCTGTATTTTTTTACTTTATTTGACAGAAAATGACACTCTGAATAGAGTGAACTTTTGACATCAATCATATGTCAACTTTTGACATTTTCGCATATGCGTTATTTGAAATTGTAACATGCGGTTCATAACGACAATTTGACTCGAAATACCAAGTATGTGGTACCAAATTATTCGGAAAAAAATGCTTTTTCCAAATATGCTAACGAGCCACCCTCGTTTCATTTGAAAAATTGAGATATTATTAAAAATACGATTTGGGCATCTTTTAACCGGCCAGAACAATACACGAAAAACATTAGATGATCAAATCTATTTTTCCAAGCTTCCTTATTTAAAAAATGGTGTTTTTAACGCAGCCGTGGCACTCTAGATTGAAATTTAAAATACGATTTGTTTTTAAGCTGAAATGTCAAAAGTTGACATATGATATGTCATTCTATTCAGAATGTTATTTTCTATTGAATGAAGTAAAAATGTACCAAGGGTGCCATTTAAAAATCAAAAGTTGTAGTTATTTCCGGTGAAACAGGAAGTGATCAAAAACAAATGAATACATCAATTAATCCTAATTTATGTCATATACTAACATAACAAATCTCGTTTTGTTATCTGAAAAAATAAAAAAGTTATTGGGGTGAGTCACTTTTGAGACGCACCCGGTATAATAAGCATGCATATAATTTGTTTTGATCTTGTAATTTTTGTCTTATTACGCTTTGATAATTTTGAGGTATAAATAAATATGTAAATATTTCTTTCAGGGTGTTTTTAAAATTATGTACTTTCTTAAAATCTCGTTTGGAATCAGTGAGGAAAATAGCCAGGGAGACGCTTCAAAAAATAATGGGTACTTTAGGTACAAAATACTTAAGAATGTTGATAGCAGAGATGGCACCTCTTTTCAACAGAGGCTTTCAAGTGCATGTTTTAGTATTTACAGTTCATGGTGTATTAAGATCTTTGAAAGATGCTTACGAACCACATGATATCGACGAAGTCCTTTTAACAGTAGTTAATGTAAGTATTTCTATTCTGCCGTGTAAATGAAAAACGTCTTAACTACAACTGAGAGATAAGTGTGTAAAACAGATTAAGGGTGTTTCCAACTAAATCAGAACCAAAAACATCTTACCTTGTTGTATTGAGTGAATTTAATAAAATTTATTTTCACTTCAAGTGCAAATTTGATGGATATGTTAAGCTGCGTATAAATATGTCGAGACGAGTGCGAGAGACACCCGAGACGAGTCAACCTCAAGCGGATTTGAGGTTGACTCGTCATATTGGGACGGGGTCTGAGCTTCGAGCCGAGCCTATGCCCAGCCGGACGGCGTTGTCTCCGGTTTTTCCGGAGCCTTTGGCGAACCATCAAAAAGATTGGGGCGTCTATTTAACCAGTGGCGTATACACCGCGGCTCCGCGGAACAATTGCCTCGAGTCTCAAGGGGCTCGGATTCCACATCCCATTTTTATATAAAAATAAATATTCTTTCCTTTATTTGTAATAATGTTAATAATGCATCCTAACTAGAGAGATGCAATTTTGTCTTCTCTAAAATAGTATAGGTAAGTTAGCCAAAGTAGGTAAATCTCATATACAAAGATTTATTAGTGATTTCTTTTATAAAAACATGAACATTTTATGAAAAATGAATAAACGTAATGAACTTTTCGTCGAGTTATTAACGGCTCAAACGTAAATTATGCGCTATTTCTGCTGAACGGAATTAAAGATGTAAAACAAGCTTCTTTACATATAGGATACATAGAAGATAAGAGATGCAAATCGAGTGTGTTGAAAAAGGTGGCCATGCTCTCAGAATTCCTTACGGTACTCTCATAAATAAAGGGAATCGACAAAGAAAGGAACGATTCGATATAGAAAAATCCAGAAATTTGAACTATCCAGACTACTAAGAAACTTAATTTATGACAAATATGAAAATAATAAAGTTCCCGCCATAGAAATAATTAAAAAAAAACTCTCCGAGCTTTAAAAAAACCCTGTTCAGAAAGCACATTACGGCGAAGGTTTAAAAAACTGGGAATTAGATTTAAAATTATATACATAATAATATTTTTAAAATTATTAATAAGCGTGCTGCAATGATGGAAAGCAAATAGAATAATAATGTGGCGAATTGAATACCTTGAAAAAATATACAACTTTAGAAATGAAGAAATGCAGATATATTATTTACAATATATGTTCCAGGTTAGTTATTGGCATTTAAATGTAGATTTAAATTAATAATTTAAATCTTAATTACTTAAATTTCTAATTTTTTAAATAAATAAAGTCGAATTAGGTCTTATCTTACAGGGCTTTCAAATGGAACGGAGCGTCCGCGACGGACCGTCCGCGACTTCGAGCAAGTACCATGAGCTTATATGAACAATTTCACCTGGATCGCGTATGCTCCGTCCGGATGAGCTATCTTGAAAAAACATCTGTGCGGACGCTCTGCGCGTACGGTCCGCTCCATCTGAAAGCGCTGTTACTCTATTTAAAATTTTTATAGATGTACATACCACATACAAAATATATTATTGAATAAAATAATTAAAGACTCAAAAAAACGGCACTGGCAGAAGGCTCCGCCGCCGCCGCTGGCGTGCCGTTATCTCCATGTATCTCAGTCGGTGTTCTCCAGTTTTTTTTAATGTAAACAGGGTCCCAATATAATTTAAATTTATCATGAATTCCTTTAATTTATCTAGCTTGTTTTTTTACCTATTTTGAAATTAAATAAACATATACAGGGTATTTCAAAAAACATGTTCCATCTCTCTTGGGGAAGTTCCTCACGTAAAAAAAAGATTTATGTTTTATATCAACCAATCCAATTCTGCTTTGATTCGTAGCTACAGGGGGTTAAAATAGGGTTCCCAACCGTCCTCTATTCCAGAAACAGTCCTCTTTTTGATCTGATTGTCCTCTTTTCTCTCACGTATTGAAAACTTTTTTACATACCAACTTCAAAATCTAAAAAATATTCGTTTATCGCCACAATGCTTTAAAGAATTGTTAATCTGTGTCTTTTATGTAATTTTATGTTTACTTACTGTTAGTTTATGTCTTGAAAAAAAGTTTGTTGACAATGGTTTGCTTTATTTTAATAAGTTTTGAGTATAAATATTTTTGTGTATTTTAAATATTTATCGCATACCGTTTATATAACTTTTTGGTAAATTCTCGACATTTGAGCGACGTTTCAAAAATGTTTCGCCTGTGCCTTTTTTTATCCTCTCGCCCCTATTTTTTATTTTCAAAGTTGCCAACCCTAGGTTAAGTGTTTTATCATTTTCTTCCAAGTGCTTTTAGTAATTTGAGATCGTTTGATGACTGATTTAGTTCTGATCCGGGTAGTTTTTTGTATAAAACAGTGCCACCATCGTCGATTTTTTTCGTTAAATGCGAATAAGAAAATATCCTGATTATATTCTGGCCCTATCCCTTATTATTTTTATTTACAAGCGATCTTAAGTTTATAACATATACATATATTTTATTTAATTGTTAACATTAGGGTAGTTTTACCAATTGTGTATGTGTGGAATTCCACTGATATGTGTTTTAAGTTGTTTGTTAAATTTTTAAAATTTTTTGATTGTATTTTGCTCTCTTAACTTTGTAGTGTCCTGAAGATGCAAATAAATTTTGCGAAACGTCGACAAATTTAAAACAAAGGACTTCTGTTGATTTTTTTCGATCCTAATCCAATTAAAAAACACATTATACTTAAATTTATTAATTAATTTTTTAAAATATTGAATGGTATCGAATAATACTTTAATATATTTATCAATATTTTAAAGTATCGATACTTTATATTCAATACAACCGATACCAAAATATCGATACTGCCTCAGTATCGCACAGCCCTATGAAGAATTTTGTGGGTTCGCCAAAGGCTCCACTGAAAATGGATAGCCGCGAGACAACGCCGTTCGACTGGGCAGGGACTCTGCTCGAGGCTAAATCGCTCGGCTCGAGGCTATAATATGACGAATTCCGCTTGAGGTTGACTCGTCTCGTCCTCGTCTCGGCATATTAGTACGCCTTTTGGAAAGAATTTGCTATAGCCTCGTTTCATACTCGTTGCGGGTTTGTCTCGTACTTGCCTCGACATATTTATACGCGGCTTTATAGTTTGATGTCCGGTTAATGTCGACATTAACATGTTAATGTTTGGGTTAGGTTATGTTTAGGTTGTGTTATTCTCGAGATTAACCGGGTAATGTCGACATTAACCGGACATCGGACCTTAACCGTAACAGATAGTACCACATATTTACAAATATTACCAATAAAGATGACATCAGATAAGGGGTTTTTCGTTAACAGGATGGTATTACACTATATGTATAAACTACTCAAAACAATTATCGCATATTTTTAAATAAATAATATTATCAAAGTAAAACCTCTGAAGGCGGGTAAGGGGACAAATAACTCACAATCTTTAAGATGTTTATTTAAATTTTAATGCTTCAAAAAAAGCAGGGTGCGACATGTTTCGGGACTTAAACAATTCCCATCATCAGGCCCAGAAAGACAAACGTCAAGCTAGGAAGTAACACCATTCGGAAGAAATAAAATTAGTTAGAGCTGTTAACATTCACACATCTCTCTCATTGTAATTATAAATTGTATAGCTTTTCAAGAGGGAAGCCTTTCGTTGTAATACCAAATAAATGTCTATATCATAATTTTCATTCACATTTATTTGCCTACCGCCTTCAGAGGTTTTACTTTGATAATATGTACTCACACTGGGTTAGAGAACATTTAGTTTTTAAATAATATTAATTTAAGAAACACAACTTGGAATTCTCTGAATTACGTTTTTAAGTAGTTTGGGTACTGTAAAGGGAAATATTCGAAACAATAATCCTACGCACTGTCATGCAATTTTTAGTTGGCCAACTATTTACTTTTGATTTTTAAATGGCACCCTCGGTATTTTTTTACTTTATTCGATAGAAAATGACACTCGAATGACGAAATGAATCGAATGGCATATCATATGTTAACTTTTGACATATTCGGTCAAAAACAAATTGTATTTTAGATTTCAATTTAGAGTGTGTGGGTGTGTTAAAAACACTAATTTTTAATCAAGGAGCCTTGGAAAAATAGATTTGATTGTCTAATACTTCCAGTGTCTTGTCCTGGCTGGCTACAAGATGCCCAAATCGTATTTTTAATCATATCTCAATTTTTTCTAATAGAACGACGGTGGCTTATTAGCATATTTGGAAAAGGCATTTTTTATGAATATAATTTGATACCACACACTTAGCATTTCGAGTCAATTTGTCGTTATGAACAGCATGTTACAATTTCAAATAAACCATATGTGCAAATGTCAAAAATTGACATATGATATGCCATTTTATTCAGAGTGTCATTTTCTATCGAATAAAGTAAAAAATACTGAGGGTGCCATTTAAAAATCAAAAGTTGTAGTCATTTCGGAAGTGACCTAAAGCAACTGAATATGTCAATCAATCCTAATTTAAGTCATATACTAACATACCAAATTTCGATGTTTAATCTGAAAAAATTTTTGAGACGCCACCCGGTATATTGGTTGCACATCTGCAAAAAAATTGCCTGTCAACGCGTAGCCTAAGGCTACGCAATACAATCAAATAGTTGGCCGATCGGCTCCATAAGAATGTGTTGTTTTTACTTTTGCAGCTAAATAGTCGACCGACTGAAAATTGCATATCAGCGCGTAACCCAATTATCTCAAAAAAACTCGCAAGAGAAAGTTAGAAAAATCCACGGTTCATTTAGAAATATGTAATAATTACTTTTTGTCAAATATGCGATAATTGTTTTTAGTAGTGTACATATTAAGTATTTCACTACAAACAATTCAAAATTTGTTCAATAAATTTAATTGAAATATAACAATAAATGTGTACTGCATGTCAAATTCAATTCTATTAACCATATTTTATTATTCAATATACAGGGTGGTCCGAATTGTTTTCCGGAAACTTCGGCAGTATATTCTACAGATAAAAATAAGTAAAAAAGTTCATATAAATGGATGTCCTAAAATGCTTTGCTTCGGAGATACAGGGTGTAGAAGTATCATTTTTATTTCAAATTTTTTCTGAATAATTTCTGAGCTAACGCCGATATTTAGATGAAAATTGGTGTCTGGGTGTATTTTGACATGAGAAATTCGATTTCGATGTCAATATGACTCCTATCTATAGGGGGCGCCACCTACATATTTTTTAGCTGTTTTGAAGTAGTAACTTTTCGTCCGTACCTGTATGAAACTACCGAGTAAGAAATATGCATTTCCGTCATGGCATAGGTATGGTAGGCTATTCAGATCGGCAAAAAAAAGTTTGTTTAATTTCACTCAAAATGAGTTATTTGGGTCATAAATGACCTAAATACAAAATATTTTCATGGTGTCTGTCTGACTGTCCGTCTGTCCGTCTGTAACACGATAACTGAAAAACCGCTAAACCGATTTTAACCAGATTTGGCACAAAAGTACTGTGGCACCCGAGAATCTGACCATTAGTTTTCGGTGGGGGTGGGGGGTTTTAAAAATTTTTAAAAATCGTAACTCCAAAATTACAGTAGCTAGCGAAACGCGGTTTTCAATTTAAGATTAGGAATAATATTTGCAACAAAATTTGTAATAACATCAAAATCAGTCAAAGACGCAGTTTTTAGATATTCCGTGTTTTCGTAGAAAATCCGTGTGGAGAACTCTAAACTCCCATCGGACGCGACCCCAGGTGGCGGATAGGGGAAATAACCGCGGACCAAAATTGGAAAAATTCCTTTACTTTGAAACTAAAAGAACTGCCTACCAACTTTTTATTAACATATTTTAGTATGGTCGGCTATACGTGACTCCCGGCGACAATTTTTTCTAGCTTTCCTTTCTTTTAACGTAAAAAAGGTCTCTTGGTAAAAATCGCTGCGAATAATGGTTCTCAAGATATTTGAAACCTAAATAGTCATACATGTCATAATTACAAAAATTATACATGTCGACTGGATAGTTATTAGTCTGAAATAGACCTGTTTGCTGTTGAGATTTGAACACCGGTGTTAGGTGTTGTTCACCACCGGTGTTTCAGTCGGTGTACCGGTGTTAACATCGACACTGGTGTTTATCTTGACACCGGTGTTTATCTCAACACCGGTGTTTATCTCGACACCTGTGTTTATCTCAACACCGATGTTTATCTCAACACCGGTATCGCGATGAACACAGGTGTCGAGATCATCACCGGTGTCGATGTTAATGGTGCCATTTGTTTTTTTTTTATTTTTTTTTAATGTAGAATTTTTTAGTTTGCTACGAATTTTTGTTTATGTTTTGTTTTGTTTTCTGTTGGTTTTTGATTAATTTTTTACTTTATAGTTGTTTATCTGACGCTTCCACTTTATTTTAGTGATTAGTCTGGCAAAAAAAATATATTTAAATTTGAAATCTTTAAGTTAAAGACGGTGCGCTGTAATAAACGATAAAAATAAGCACCGATATGACATAATTATTATCATGCTTATTTTGAACTTATTAATTAACATTATTTCTTCTTTAACCCGTTTATCAAACACCGGTGTCGATATCAAAACCGGTGTCGTAGTCAAAACCGGTATCGTGATGAATATCGGTGTCCAGACCAACACCGGTGTCGAGATGAACACCGGTATTGTAGATAAACACCGGTGTCGGCGTCAACACCAATTAGATCTACCGGATAGCCCATATTTGACCACCGGTGTCAGCCCAACACCGGTGTTCCGGTGTTTGGAACAGGCCTTGTCTGAAATAATAAATTTAAAATGTTTTTGTGCAAAAATTCAACAGAAACTGTTTTATGGTATTTTTTCCAGAAAAATTCATGATTAGCTTAAAAAAATTAAAAATTACCAAATTTTTCAGTCAAATAACCATCTAGTCAACATCTTTATTTTTTGTTAATAATGCCGTGTAGTGACTATTTCCATTCCAAATATCTGAAAACGGTTGCTCGTAGCAATTTTTATCAAGAGACATTTTTTACGTAAAAAATTACGGATATACATATTTTTTTCACTCAGTGGTTTTATACAGGAACGCACAAAAAGTTCTGACATCTCAAATCAATATTGTATCAAATCATGTAGGTGGCGCCCCCTAGAAGTAGGAGTCATATTGACATCGAAATCAAATTTCTCATGCCCAAAAACACCCAGACATCAATTTTCATCTAAATATCGATGTTAGTCCAGAAATTATATGGAAAAACCCGAAATAAAAATGAAACTTCTACACCCTGTATCTTCGGACCACCCTGTATATTAGGTTTGACCCCTTATTATATTTTTATTGTAAAACTGATAGTAATATTTCTCTTTTAGCTGTGTACTGCTGATTTATTTGGCGTTCTTTCAGAAGAAAAGGAAATAGTAAAAATTACTGTTAAAGTGGCAGAGGCAAAGGCATCTAAAAGTTATGATACTTTGCAAATTCTTGCTCAATACATGACAGAAAAATGTCTTATGGATTTGGTTTTACCATTGAAACAGATCATTGAAGTTAATCATTCCCATAAAATAATTCATAAAGTACAAGAAGCATTAAGGTATATTGTACTGGGTTTAATCGAGAATAAGTTTATATCTAACGAGTCTTTATTGAAATTTGCTTATGGATTATCAGCCCAAAAAATTTTGGAGTTATTACCTACAAAGACACCATCAAAGGGGGATAGTAAAACTAAACAAGTAATAGAAAAGGAGGACTGTTTTATAATACCAAAAATACCCGGAAATAGAACCATGTATAGGGAATTAAACGTAAAGATGTCTTCAAATACAAACAGCTACATATTGGTAGAGTTTGGTTTAAGATTATGTTTAATGCTGTTAAAGAAAGAAAGACTCAGGGATAATATGTACAAACCCTATATTGATCCTTTTATTGTGATTTTTAGAAATTGTTTAAAATCAAAACACGTTAAGGTAAAATCAATATATCAAATAGTGTTTGTAATTTTGTTAATACATAGGTACATTCTCTTTTTTAGTTATGCACACTGACTCTTCAGTGTCTTCAATGGGTGATGAAAGATGAACTACCCCAAATGAGTCAACACATTAAATCTATAGCAAGCGATATGTTTTCAATTTTACATAAATATGCAGCTTCAGGTTTAAGCAAGGGAGATAATTTTGACTTGGTTGTGTCTGCTTTTAAGGTATGTAATTATTGTTTTTTTTTTATGTGGTACAGGCTGTCCCATTTTCGTGTTATAATGTGAAGCAGCTTTGATGTAACTGATTTCAATTATTTTAAAGTCGCAAAAAAGAAAATAATGGAAAATTGCCTATCCTTCAAATATTTTCCTAGATATTTTCATTTTTATGATTTAGTGTCAGTAGATCTTTATTATTTGATCAAATCTAGGTGGCTGTGATATGTCTGACGTTACTTCAACGTAGCTGTCTAATTAGTCCAACTTTAACAACTAGTTATCATTTTATGTCAGTTAAAATAAAAAAATCTCAGAAATTTGCGGAAAATGGAAACTTATCCTACATCAGAGAGAATTGATACGATTCGATTAGTTAGAATTCTACACTTTAGAACAATTAAATGCTCCTGATTTTGTCTAGTCTGGGCATTTTTATGGGGATATGTTAAAGACAGTGTTTACAAAACTCGACCAACTATTGTCGACAATATGAGAGAAATGATTGTATCTGTTTTTCGAAGTAGAACTCCACATATGCCTTTTAAAATGAAAAGAGAATCATTTTATGCAGTGAACAGGAAAGGCAACATTTTGAGCTTTGATTTTACATAGCTAATTTTTGTCACATAATTTATACGTTCATATTAGTTTAATTCTGTAATAATTAAAATATGTTTTAAACGCGTATCCTTTTATTACTGTTGAGTATTTTACTCTATATCCTTTAATTTTTAACAGCCACCCCCTAGATTTTTTCAAATAATAAAGATCTACTGACTTGAAATCATAAAAATTAAAATAACTAGGAAAATGTTTGTCTTAGGGGTAAGCAACCTTAATAATATTTTGAAGATATATGAATTTCCCATTATCGGAATATTATACTGTGCGTTTCATTTAAAATAAAGGAGTAACTTGCTTTTAAAAGTGACCAATGTTTTATATTAATTTTGTCTTACGCTTCTTTAATAAAAATTAGGCATACATTTTAGGCTTCCGCTTCTTTAATAAAACTTGCCTTTATTTTTTTCCTAGAATCCAAAAATCAATTAATATATAGGGTGTGTCATTCCAAAAAACACAACTTTGATGTATAACTTTTTTTGGGGACACCCTGTATAGCTCTATATATTTTTAAAAAATTTTGTTTTTAATTATAATTCTAATTAACCTACATATGCTCCCAAAATTTCATTTCGATATAAACTACCGTTCTCCTTGGAGCTTCCGCGTCGTATGAGAGGCGCCACCATGTATCAATATAAACTTTGGATGATACTCTTCAAAGTAACAGCGCTTTCCGATGGAGCGGACCGTCCGCGCGTACCGTCCGCGAGTTCCACAAGTTTAACAGTGTTTTCAAATGGAGCGGAGCGTCCGTGACGGACCGTCCGCGACTTCGAGCAAGTACCATGAGTTTATATGAACCATAGACTTAAAATAAAATATAGACTACACTATTTACATCTCAACGCGGAGAAACAACCTTTTTTGTACACATGTTTACTTCTGGGTACAGTCGACCGAGCCTTCCTCATCCAGCCTATGTTGTCACGTCTTTAATATTATCAATATTTTTTTTCTTGTTATACACATATATTGAGATATTAATACTACAGTTTAATAAAGTAGGTTTTAATATTCCATAGATGTATTAAATAGTCCTTATACTACTAAATTATAAGTCGGATACTGTTTAAAAAGGATAAGTTCTTTACAATATGATAACACCGATTAGAGGCGAGGGAGCCTATTCATTCATTTATTACCTTGTAGTACGCGTGGCAAGTGTGCGGTAAAGCTTTGATGCCGCTATGTCCCCGGCTGTATTAACGCATTTTCTTAGTTTGTAGTCCTTAAGTGTTTATTTTATTGACTTTTTCTGTTCAAGAACTATAAAATATGGTTCGCCAGTGCCAAATTTGCAAGAAATTTGACTTAAATAATCCATTTAAGTCTTGAAACGACTTTCGACCGGTAGGCAACTCTCAATTTACCCATTGGGAGTCAGTGGCGTTGTTGTAGAAAGGCGCTTATTTAGATAATATTTTAGTAAAATGTAAAATCTGAATTTTTTCTCTTATATTACATTATTTACTTACTTACATTGTAACAAAATCATAATTATAACCCTGTTAATAATTAATAATGTTTTTATTAAAAATATATTCCGGTTTATTCTAAAATTATCTTCAGAATCTAAAATAACATACAAGAATTTTAATATGATATTACATTATGAGACAATATTTTTTAATATACCGGGTCGTCTCAAAAGTGGTTCACCGCTATAACTTTTTTATTTTTTCAGATAAAAAAACAGATTTGTATGTTAGTAGGTATATGACATAAATTAGGATTTATTGACGTATTCAATTGTTTTTGGTCTCTTTCTGTTTCACCGAAATGATTACATCTTTTGATTTTTAAAGGCACCCTCGGTATATTTCTACTTTATTCGATAGAAAATGATAATAGAATTCTGAATAGAATGACATATCATATGTCAACTTTTGACATTGTCGCTTAAAAACAAATCGTATTATAAATTTCAATCCAGGGTGCCATGGTGTTGTTAAAAACACTAAGTTTTAATCAAGGAGCCTTGGAAAAATAGTTTTGATCGTCTAATGGGTTTCGTGTCTTGTCTAGGCCGATTAAAAGATGTACAAATCATATTTTTAATCATACATATGTCAATTTTTTCAAATGGAACAAGGGTGACTCGTTAGCATATTTGGAAAAAGCATTTTTTTATGAATATATTGATACCACACACTTGGTATTTCGAGTCAAATTGTCGTTATGAACCACGTGTTACAATTACAATTAAACCATATGCGAAAGTGTCAAAAGTTGACATATGATATGTCATTCTATTCAGAGTGTCATTTTCTATCGAATAAAGTAGAAATATACCGAGGGTGCCGTTTAAAAATTAAAAGTTATAGTCATTTCCGATGAAACAGAAAGTGACCAAAAACAATTGAATGCGTCAATCAATCCTAATTTATTTCATATACTAACATACTCAATCTTGTTTTTTTATTTGAAAATATAAAAAAATTATGGGGGATGAGCCACTTTTGAGACGCACCCGGTATAATAAAGACAGTACCGAGTTAAATAAATGTAGTTTTTATTTTATCCACTTCCTATCACCTTCCTTGCTTTAATGGAACAGATTTATGTTTTCTCTAATTTACATAATAAGACATCACTTAACCAGAAAAAAAATTACAACAATCATATTTTTTTTTCTCTCCCTGTCGCCGATTCTATTATATCTGTGGAATAGATCCTGTTTTGATTAATATTAGGGGTAGTAAATGTTTGACTAAAATTAATAATTTATTATTAATTTCAAAAATTACCTAATTTCGATTATAAAATTTCTTCTATAACGTGTATTTTATTATTTTTATCCTTTTTGGACTCTAAATTGTTTTTTCTAAACTTTTATTTAAAAAACCTGTCCTAAATCTCAATAAAATATAAAAAAGTTTAAATACGATATATTTTTAATTTAATTATTATAGCTTCATTAAAATAAAAAAAATACCCGGCTATGATACGGAGAGTTCAGGTGTACTTGAGAAACGAAAGACAGTGTTGTGTTCTCGGCAGAGTCGTCAGGGAACGACCGTTACGACAGAGACAACCTATCTATCGCTCGTGTCGCACTCGTTATAACCTAAAACAATAACACAACAATAACAAGACAGTGTCTGACCGCATGTTCCAGCTATTTATGAATGAGATGCTCAGTCTATATTTTATTTTAAGTCTATGATATGAACGATTTCACATGGGTCGCGTATGCTCCGTCCGGATGTGAGCTATATTGAAAAAACATCCGCGTGGACGCCCCGCGCGTACGGTCCGCTCCATCGGAAAGCGCTGTAAATGAACAATTTCACATGTATCGCGTATGCTCCGTCCGGATGAGATCGTCGACGGCTATCCATCGTCAACGATCGTCGACGATGCGCTCCATCTGAAAACGCTGTATAATAATTCAAAAATAAACTTAATGTTTTTTTGCAGTTTCAGTTTAATTAATACCGGTTTAGCATACTCTGCATCAGGAAAGAACACGATTGCATAATCATATTATTTTGTAGTAAAGACAATCTATTTACCATTTCAAATGTGTTAGACTTTGAATAAGAAGACTAAGGAAGGAGCATAATGCTATCCATGTATTCATGCATGGTGGGCGGTAAAAGGACTCTAGGGTGGGGATGCTTGACAGTTCTGTTTGACGATTCATTTGACACATTTGAATTTGATTTGAAATTTTGTAGATTTGTCAGTCTTTACGGAGCTTATTTTATGTTATTTATTATGTATTCTACTACTGATAGTTGTATAAAGGTAGTAAATCTAGAGGGAAATTGTGGCAGAACTTAAATTAACAGTGAAACTATCGCGATTTATCGAAAAAGACTCTAAAATAGTTGGTTGTGTAGCGTGCGGTAGATCTCGGCAAAAATCGAGTGAAATAATGGAACAACTTTTCGCTAGTAAGTGCCTATATAATATACATACGTGTAGTAAACCGATCATTTATGAAATTCACTTAAATTAACTAATTATATATTTTTTCATGCATTTTTGCTTTATTTACTACTTGTCAAAGATTAGATGTCAAAGAATTTAGATACGCCAATTTGACTTACCTGCTTCAGTAGCGTATCGGATGTTTGTGTTAATAAATAATTAACGTGTGTTAAGTTAGCACAACCACTTTAAAAAAATGTATGAAACTATGTGGAATAATTGCCGTAAATTTGCCGTTAAAACGAAAAATTTGTCGCTCTTCGCTAAGTGTGTTAAATCGATGGTTGTGCTAAGTTAATATTAAGTTAGAACAACCACCATTGGAAATCAGTGAAAGAACATAGTTAGGAATTTTATAGAATAGCAGTAATTTGCCGTTTTTTTGCCGTTCTTAGATACAGTTAAAAAAAATATCCTCCGATCATTCTCTATCCCCTTGCAACAAAAAATGTAATAGCGTCAAGGTCACATATTAAGTTAGCACAACCATTCCAGTAAACGTTAAGTAAAATGTCTGAAATTAGGTGGAACAATTGCCGTAAATTAGCCGTAAATACACCATGCAAACGAAAAATTTGCCGCTCTATTATTTGTTTACAAAATCGATAATTAACGTAAACAATAACGTTAAATTAGCGCGATTTTTCTTAAAATTCACTAAATGGGATCAATAATAACTTTTTAGTACAAAAGGAATATACCGTAAATAAGCCGTGAAATCGAAAAATTTGCCGCTCTATTATTTCTTTATAAAATCTACAGGGTGATTCAGGCTTCCGAAAAACCTCTATATTAGGTTTTTGGTTTGTGAATTTCATTTCATTTTTTTTATATAATATGGGGGCAATGGTAACGCACATTTTGAATTTTTTTTTGTCAGCATACAGGGCGATTCAAACATATTTTCAAACCAAAGCTGTCTATTTTTGAATGGGATACTATATATTTTTTTAGCTCAGTGGATTTGCCACTAAATTTCTGTTTCAATTCTTTTTTAATTAACGTAATCGATAACGTTAAATTAGCGCGATTTTTCTTAAAATTCACTAAATGGTATCAATAATGACTTTATAGTACAACAGGAATATGCCCTAAACAAGCCGTGAAATCAAAAAATTTGCCGCTCTTTTATTTCGATTATGACACCAAATAGAGGGTGTTCCATTTAAAATAGTAGATGAAAATACAACATTTAGTTTTCACTCACCTTGTATATATCAAACAAGATTGCAAATTCTGGTAGACCGAATTTTGAAGAAAATACTATTATTCAGTACTTCCTGTTAATTTTTTTTTAAATTCTTCGAATTTAGAATTTTCAGAGAACTTTAAATAAGCAATAAATTTAATTTAAAAACGGTTATATTTCAAAAACCATTAGGTATAGTATATGAAATTGGGGTATTTTGAAACAGAAATTTAGTGGCAAATCCACTGAGCTAAAAAATATATAGTATCCCATTTAAAAATATACAACTTTGGTTCGAAAATATGTTTGAATCACCCTGTATGCTGACAAAAATATTTTCAAAATGTGCGTTACCATTGCCCCCATATTATATAAAAAAATGAAATGAAATTCACAAACCAAAAACCTAACATAGAGCTCTTTTGGAAGCCTGAATCACCCTGTAGATTTTATGAAGAAATAATAGAGCGGCAAATTTTTCGATTTCACGGCTTATTTACGGTATATTTCTTTTGTACTAAAAAGTTATTATTGATCCCATTTAGTGAATTTTAAGAAAAATCGCGCTAATTTAACGTTATTGTTTACGTTAATTATCGATTTTGTAAACAAATAATAGAGCGGCAAATTTTTCGTTTGCATGGTGTATTTACGGCTAATTTACGGCAATTGTTCCACCTAATTTCAGACATTTTACTTAACGTTTACTGGAATGGTTGTGCTAACTTAATATGTGACCTTGACGCTATTGCATTTTTGTTGCAGGGGGATAGAAATGATCGGAGGATATTTTTTAATTGTATCTAAGAACGGCAAAAAACGGCAAATTCCTGCTATACTATAAAATTCCTAACTATGTTCTTTCACTGATTTCCAATGGTGGTTGTGCTAACTTAATATTAACTTAGCACAACCATCGATTTAACATACTTAGCGAAGAGCGGCAAATTTTTCGTTTTCACGGCAAATTTACGGCTAATTTATGGCAATTATTCCACATAGTTTCATACATTTTTTTTAAAGTGGTTCTGCTAACTTAACACACGTAAATAATTATTAAAACTTATCTATTTTTATTATAATATGTTTTTATAACAATTTTAATAACAACCAACATTTATTCACAACGTAAACTAAAACAACAAATTATTGAGCCTACCCCAACTGTACCCTACATCATAGTTTTACATTTTTTAAATAAAATTAGAACGGCACTGATAAACCGGAATTTAAGTCGACCATATTTGAGTCCCATCGCGGTGGACCTAAGATTTTTGATAGGCTCCTTTCTTAGTTTTCTTATTCAAAGGTGTTAGAAAGAGTCATTCTCTAATAACATGACCTAACTTCACTATGTCATCGGTCGTAACCTCGTGACCTTATCACCGACGTACGTACATTTATATTTCGTATAATTTATGATATTATGCAATCGTCTTCTTTCCTGATTCAGAGTTTATTTAGGAATATTATGTTTAAGGAAATTGGCTAATTGAGATTTAGTAATTTCTATTACAATTTTGTTTTAGGCAATGGCAGTATTAGTAAGAGACGTAAAATACTATGTAATAGACACAAATCAATTAAAAACTCTTTTACTTTATGTTGAACAAGATATGCACAACTATGAAAGACAGGCCACTGCGTTCAGCCTACTGAAGGCAATTATTACAAGGAAACTAATAGTACCAGAAATGCATTCTGTTATGTCCAAGGTAGCAGAACTTAGCATAACATCCGAAATTAATTATGTCAGGACACAAGCTAGGTAAGGCTTGTATTTTTTAGAGAGTACAAAGTAGTTTTTTAATATTTGTGGTCTTACAGATTAGTTTTCCATCAGTTTATAATGGAGTACCCCTTAGGTAACAGTATTGATAAACATTTAGGATTTTATATCGCTCAACTGAGTTTTGAATTGCAAGACGGACGTGTATCAGCTATAGAAATGATTCATACATTAATAAACACTTTTCCGTTGGTAGGTAACGATCCTGTTTATTTCCAATTTTGACTAAATAAAGAATTCTTGTAGAGTGTATTAAAAAGTCATGCCAGTACATTACTAATTACTCTTGGAGCTAGATTGGTAAACGACGATGTTCCAGAATGCCGAAGAATGATAGCAAGTTGCATTTCATCAATGTTAACTAGATTACCTAAAAGTGACAGAAATCCATTGTTTGAAATGCTTTGTTTATGGCTTAAAGATAAAGAGGTGAGTTATTATTCTCTCATTAACTAAAATATGTACAAGGCGATTAAAATGCTTTATGACCATATGAACTTTGTCCGGTGATTATCTATGCCAGATAAACGGTGTCTTTATTGTGACATTTAGTATGGTTCTTTACTAAACAATTAAAAAAATGGTCAAGTGCGAGTCGGACTCGTGCACGAAGGGTTCCGTACCATTCATTATCTATACAACATTAGACACTATATTATTATAAACGTTTTTTCCGATTTAGCTGAAATTTTGAAGGCACGTATAAGTAATTTAAAAAAAATTAAGGAACACATTACTAGAAATTGTATTAATCAATAATAAATATGTAAAAAGTAAAAATATGTAAAAAAAAACGATTAAAAAAAAGTCGACTTGACTAGGATTCGAACCTGCCTACGGCTCCAACGTCATAGCAGCGTAAAGTCCTAACGCTTTAACCACGCGGCCACCGAGGACTTGAAAGATTCTATGTAAAATTCTTACTTAAAAGATAATGTTTAGTAAAAGTACTTTTTTATTTATAAACATTTATTTAATTCTGTTTTTAGTATTTGTTCTTATAGCGGCAACATAGATACATTATCTGTGAAAATTTCAACTGCCTAGCTATAACGGTTCATAAGATAGGCTTTTGTGACGGACGGACGGATGGACAGCGAAGTCTTAGTAATAGGGTTCCCGTTTTTACCCTTTGGGTACGGAACCCTAAAAATGAATATTTCGAAATTTTATTTTGAAATAAATAGCAACATGCCTTCTTTTTGAGATACAGTATTTGTACTGATCACTAACTTTTGACGTTTAAGTTATACGTCTTTACAGACACTTTTTAGCTTTAAAAAATTTTTAGTATTTTTTTCTCAAAAACGGTCAATTTTATATAGGGTGTCCCAGGCTGAGCGTGCATTAGAAGTTTCTAGAGAACTACAATATCTAGATCGGAGGTTTTTTGCACATTACTGTTTCACAATGAGATCTATCGATTAAGAATATTAGAATATTATAGTCACTTCCGGAAATAGCGGATGTTGACAACAACTTTTTTATTTTAAATGGGTACCTCCATTTTTTATTACATACTTAAATTATCTGTAAAATTTTATGAATTTTGATATCAAAGACTATACAGGGTGGTCCGAACTGTACTTCGGAAACTTCGGCAGCATATTCTGCAGATAAAAATAAGTAAAAATGTTCATATAGATGTATGTCCAAAAATGCTTCCTTTCGGAGATATAGGGTGTAGAAGTTTCATTTTTATTTCGATTTTTTCCAAATAATTTCTGCAGTAATGTCAATATTTGGATTAAATTGGTGTCTAGGAGTTTTTTGACATGAGAAATTTGATTTTGATGTCAATATGACTCCTACTAGTAGAGGGCGCCACCTACATATTTTTTAACTGGTTTGAAGAGTAATAACTTTTTGTCGGTACCTGTATAAAATTACTGAGTAAAAAATATACATTTACGACCCTTTCTACGTAAAAATGATCTTTTGGTAAAAATCGCTACGAGTAATGGTTTTCGAGATATTTGGAATTGAAATTATCAATACCTGTCATCACTGACATAAATTAAACATGTTGACTAAATAGTTATTAGACTGAGCTCATAAATTTGAAATGTTTTTGTACCAAAAGTTCAACAAAAATGTTATATCATCATTTTTTTTGCAGAAAAAATATGATTAATTTAAAAAAACAAAAATTTCCCAAATTTATTATTTCAGTAAAATAACTATCTACTCAACGTGTTTATTTTTCCTCAATAATGACATGTATTGCCTATTTCGATTCTAAATATCTTGAGAACGGTTGCTCGTAGCGATTTTGACAAAGAGATATTTTTTACGTAAAAAATCACAGAGATGTATATGTTAAGCCGAATTTGTGTAATTGCCGATTTCATAAATTTAGCAAATTTTCGCCGAATTCGCGAAATAGGCAGCATCGCTGCGCATTTCATGTAATAGGCAAAATAATGTCCCAATACATGAACTGGGCATATAATCTTTTGCCGATTATTTGAAATAGGCAACCAGCGCACGATAACAAATGAAAATTATAAAAATTGGAGGTTCATGTTTAATTGAAATTTGATTGTATTATTTTGAGTTTTGAGCGACGTAAACTAGATTTTTTACTTTATATTAATGTGTTGCGACATTAAAACATGACTGAAACCGGTATAAATAGTAAGATGTGGAGTGAGGAATACGAAAAAAAAAGTAATCCGAATTTTGCAAGGTTGTGAAAGTGTCACTAAAAGCAGAGAGTACTACCATATTAAAAGTTCGTTCAAGCTAGAAAAGTTTGCTGGAATAACAAAGATATGTCGAAAAAAAGACAATAAAATAATGACTACCAAAACAAATGCATAGCAAATCATTCGAGATTTGCATACCGCTTGTGGACATAAAGGAGAGAAAAAACCTACAAAAAAGTTGCAGAACATTATGCTAATATACCAATGGTTATAATAAAACAGTTTATTGAACAGTGCGAGAGGTGTACAGAGAAAACAAAAAAAGTATACAGTACAGGAATTGTTGTTAGACCCATAATAAGTAAAGATCTTAATTCCAGAGCACAAATCGACTTAATTGATTACCAAAGTTTGCCTGATGGTCAATACAAATTTATTTTGCACTATAAGGAACATTTAACAAAATATATTTCCTTGGTAGTTTTATACAGGTACGAACAAAAAGTTATT
Source organism: Sitophilus oryzae (assembly GCF_002938485.1). NCBI lineage: Eukaryota > Metazoa > Arthropoda > Insecta > Coleoptera > Curculionidae > Sitophilus > Sitophilus oryzae. The sequence goes on along the minus strand of NW_022147250.1, from coordinate 1,450,510 downwards.
ACGCTTCAAAACAGTTAAAACACATGTAGGTGGCGCCCTCTACCAGTAAGAGTCATATTGACATTCAAAATCAAATTTCTCATGTCAAAAAACTCCCAGACACCAATTTTCATCTAAATGTTGACTTTACTTCAGAAATTATTTGGAAAAAATTGAAATAAAAATGAAATTTCTACACCCTGTATCTCTGAATCTAAGCATTTTAGGACATACATTTATACAAACTTTTTTACCTATTTTTATCTGCAGAATATGCTGCCAAAGTTTCCGGAATACAATTCGGACCACCCTGTATATTAACCGTTTTTGAAAAAAAACATATTTAAAATTTTTGGAGACTGCCTGTCGTTTTAATGTGCATTAAGGATCCCCCAGACCAACGCGATACGGCGGGAGCGGGAGCAACGCGAAATATTTCGCGAGGCGGGAATCGCACGATTGCCCAGACCAAAGCGGTACAGCGTCAGCGTGAGCAGTGACGCCAGTATAAGATTGTGGGGGATGTAGAAAACGCATATTTATGCACACCAAAAAAAAAACGATTTTTTTTTCTTTGCGATTAGTTCAAGAAATTATACAAATGTACTCCTCATCTGACGAAGAAGCTTTTCTTTTGCTTGCAGTAGCAATATATGAGAAGCGAATGAGATTTCATATATCATTTTTCTTAGAAAAAAAATATTAAAATTTATCTTGCTTTCAGGAGCAAAAATAATAGGTTCATGATATTAACATTCACTGAAGAACTTATAGATAATTGCATACGCTAATGATGTAGTTGCAAATGGATGCTAAGCGATTTTACATATATTGTAGAATTTATTAATTTAATTGGGTATTTCTTTATCAATTCGATTAAATTTTCTGTAAAACACGCCATATTAATCACCAGTTTCGCTGTAGTACTGTCTCGCGGAATCGAAGCGGCGCGGGAAGAATTGTGCATGCAGCGTCAAGAAAATAATTCGCCGCAGTCCCGCTTTTCGTCGAGCGACAGAACAATATGACATTTCGATTCCACGTCGATATCGTACTTCGATTCCTGACGCATGACGCGCCGCTCCCGCGGCGCTCCGATTCGCGTTGGTCTGGAGCATCCTTTAAGCAAGCCAGAATGTATATACATAGTACTGTAAGGATACCCATAGATTGAAATACTGTTCTACAGCATTCAGATTATTTCAAATTTACCATTACTCTAATACATCGCCTTTGAGCTGCAAATACTTTTGTTGCGTGGGTAGAATGTCCCCAACACAGAACCGCGTAACTCAAGTGCGAATGAACAAGGCCAAAATAGGCGCTCTTGACTACCTGCTGCGCCATAGTGCTTTTTAGGTTTCTTATTGCATATAAGTTTTTATTAATTTTCTTATGGAGTTCTATCACGTGATTAAAAAACTTTTCATTAGTGAAATATAAAAGTGGGGCTTCATTTCAAAAATGATTTATGATAATTTTTTAATCGCTCAATTCCATGACAGCTACGGCCAATATTATATGACATTCGAACAATTTAATTTTTGAAATAGATAGCCACATGTCTTTTCTTTATGCCACAGTGGCTGTGATAATCAGTAAATTTGTCGTTTAGGCTATACAGATTTTTTTGGCAGGCAGTATTTTTCCTCCAAAAATTTTAAATATTTTTTTCTCAGAAACGGTTAATGTTAAGTATAGAGTGTTGGATATTAAAATTCAAAAAATTTTATAGAGAATTTAAGAATGTTACAAAAATGGGGATTTCCATTTAAAATAAGAAAGTTGCTGTCAACTTCCGGTACTTTCGGAACTGTCGCCATATTAAAATTATTTTTAATCGACAGATCTCGTTGTGAAACATTGATGTGCAAAAAATCTCCAATCTAGATATTGTAGTTCTTTAGAAACTTCTAATGTCTGAGAATTTAGACATGTTCCTGTTAACTAGACAGGAATGACAAAAGTCATGATATTTATTATAAATCACAAAATATGTATCGAATATACAGGACAACTACCTAAGTCGATCGCAGTATGGCTTCAGAAGAGGAACAGGAACAAGAGAGGCCATCCTGGGCCTAACCTTAATAGCTGAAAGATACTTGGAGGTAAAGAAGGATCTTTATGTCTGCTTCGTAGACTACAAGAAGGCTTTCGACCGCATACAACATGAAAAACTAATAGACATCCTCCAGGAGTAGATAACCATGACATCAGTAGATAACCATGACATAATTCGTAATATATATTGGAACCATAAGGGATGCGTCCGAACATCAACTGGAAACACCTCTTACGTAGATATCCAAAGAGGGGTACGTCAAGGCTGCCTCCTCTCCCCATTGTTATTTAATGTGTACTCGGAGTACATAATCAAACAATCGTTGGAAGATCGAGCTGAAGGAGCTAAACTAAATGGAATAGTAATTAACAACCTCCGTTACGCAGATGACACCGTAGTGATCGGACAGTCTAAAGAACAGCTACAGACTCTGATGAACATCCTAACCGAGCACAGTACCAGAATGGGTTTGGAGGTAAACGCATCTAAGACCAAAACTATGGTGTTTTCTCGGACCTCTCAAGATCACCCTCAATTGGATATTGTTGTTAATAACACCACTTTACATAATGTACAAAACTACTGTTACCTGGACAGGGAAATAAACAGTCAGCTCGACTACTCTATAGAGATTAAAAGGAGAATAGAAATCGCTCGTGCAGGATTCGTTAAGATACGAAGCGTTCTCTGCAACCCGCGTTTGTCAGGTTGAGAACACTCAAGTGCAACGTTTGGCCTTTGTTGCTATACGGGTACGAAACTTGGACCCTAAAACAGGAGGACCTCAGGAAGGTGGAGGCATTCGAAATGTGGCTTTATAGGCGAATGCTACGTATAAGCTGGACCACTAGAACAACAAATGTTGAAGTACTGACCAGAATGAACACCCGTACCCACTTAGTCAACACAACAAAAATAAGGAAAAGCGCTTACCTCGGGCATATAATGAGACACGAAGAATACTTAGCTTACTATTAGCTTCAGCTAATACTTCAAGGTAAAATCGAGGGAAAGCGCGGCATAGGAAGGAAGAAGAAATCGTGGCTTCGAAATATACGAGATTGGACAAATATTTCAAACGGGAATACTTTAATACATCGAGCCCAACATAGGGAAGATTTTGCCATAGTGGTCGCCAACCTCAACGGAGACGGCATCTAGGAGGAGGAGGAGGATACAGGATGTCTCCGGTTGAACTTGCATTAAAAGTTTTTGCACATCAATTTTTGCATCAAGTCTCTCGATTAAAATATTTGCAATATGGGGGCATTTCCGCAAGTACCGGAAGTCGACAAATTTTCTTTAATTAAATGGATACCCTAATTTTTTCTAACAGATTTAAGTTCTCTGTAAAATTTTTATGAATTTTGGTATAGGAAAATTGGAACAATTACTTTACTATACATACATAAAATATATATACAGGGTTGTCCGAACTGTATTCCGGAAACTTCGGCAGCTTATTCTGCAGATAAAAATAAGTAAAAAAGTTTGTATAAATGTATGTCCTAAAATACTTAGTTTCGGAGATACACGGTGTAGAAGTTTCATTTTTATTTCGATTTTTTCTAAATAATTTCTGAAGTAACGTCAATATTTGGATGAAAATTGGTGTCTGGGAGTTTTGTGACACGAGAAATTTGATTTTGATGTCAAAATGACTCCTGTTTGTAGGAGGCGCCACCTACATGCGTTTTGACTGTTTTGAAGAGTAATAACTTTTCGACGGTACCTGTATAAAACTACTGACTAAAAAAATATACATTTCTATGACTTTTTACGTAAAAAATGTCTCTTGGTAAAAATCGCTATGAGCAACCGTTCTCCAGATATTTAAAATGGAAATAGTCAATACATGTCATTATTGACAAAAAATAAGCACACGCGTTGAGCATAGTTGTTTGACTGAAATAATACATTTTTATTTTTTTAAATTAATCATAAATTTTTCTGCGAAAAAATGATGATTAAACAGTTTCTGTTGACCTTTTGGCACAAAAAGATTTCAAATTTAAGATTTCAGTCTAATAACTATTTGGTCAACATGTTTAATTTGTCAATGATGACAGGTATTGATAATTTCAATTTCAAATATCTCAAGAACCATTACTCGTAGCGATTTTTACCAAGAGACCTTTTTTATGTAAAAAACTTGTAAATGTATATTTTTTTACTCAGTAGTTTCAGACAGATATGGATGAAAAGTTATTACTCTTTAAACCAGTTAAAGCATATGTAGGTGGCGCCCTCTACAAGTAGGAGTCATTTTGACATGAAAATCAAATTTCTCATGTCCAAAAACTCCCAAACACAAATTTTCATCCAAATATTGACGTTACTTCTTAAATTATTTGGAAAAAATCACATTTATACGAACTTTTTTACTTATTTTAATCGGCAGAATATGCTGCCGAAGTTTCCGGACCCTGTATATAAAAAAAATATAAATATTTTTATAAACCTATAAAGCAGAATATGGACCAAGTATTAATATTGAAAAATAATTTTTTCTTGCTGTAGTTTAGATAGAGAAGATATATGCTGAAGTTAATGTTGAAAGTTTGGTACTTCTGTTCTTTGGTCTGGTCTACTAATGGCTAATTATATATTAAGGCAAATAAATATACCGGAATGTGAAATAAAACAAACTAAAATTTATCAATCAACAACTCAGCAATACGAATATAAGAATTTACCTATATATATCTAATACGAATATAAGTATTTTTTTGTTGTTAGAAATAGGTGTTAAAATCTTACTTTTGTTTTTATGAAATCCTCATGATCGATTTTTAATTTTACCTACTTTTAATTTTTTGTATTTTGTAGATGAACCATAGAAGAATGGCAGTACAAATTTGCGGAATTTTTGTCAATGTCGAAAAAGGCGAATTTGAATCTAGACTATCGGTAATGATTCCTTTAATTCTAAAGCAGTTTGGTTTAACTAACCAAGGTGCAGGAAAATTTGTAAAGTTAAAAAAGGAGAAAGTACTCTCTGATGGAGTTCAAAAAAATAGAGATCACCACTACTACCAAGTTCTTCAACTGATACTGAAAATATGTGAGGAATGTCCCTCATTTTTAAAGAATAAAAATGAAATTGAATTATTAGGATTTCACGTTCAGACTTTGTTAGGTTATCCTCACGAGTGGGTTCGATTATCATCCGCACAATTTTTAGGCTACATTTTATCATCAATGGACATTGACCATCTGAGTATGTTACTGTTAAATAATGAGTCAGAACAGGGATACTTATGTGGTGATCCCGAAAATTATATAAAGGCTTTAACTTTAGATTTATGCGATCAGTTACAGCCTGGAAAAGTCAACTCAGATTTAGCTGAACAAGTTATCAAGAACTTGGTGTTTATATCTCGTGTTTTACAAAAAGTACCTGAAACAAGCAACAAAAAAATTAATCTGTTATGGTTAACTAAATTAATGAGGAAAATAATTAATTTGGAAGTTATTAAAGATTCGTCATCTATTATTCTAAGAACAGAAATTTTTAAATGGATTGCTGGTATTGGGGCAATACTTGATGTAGTTAATATCAAATCTATTTTGAATCATTTGTTGGCGCCATTAGTTCGAGAAATGATTACGACAGAAGAAAAAAATGCCCCATTGCGACAACTATCTAAAGAAGTAGCTAGATACCTTAAAAATAAAGTTGGTGTGGAACTATATACTAAAACGCTTCAATCGCTTCAGCAAAATTTAGAAGTAAAAAGAGCAGAGAGAAAACGTGCAAGATCTCAATTGGCTGTAACTGATCCCGAGTCTTATGCTCAGAAACGGATAAAAATGCACGCGAAAAAGAAAATAACCAAGAAGAGGAAACTGGAAGAATTAAGGGGAAAGAAGAATTTTAAAAGGCGGAAAGTTGTTGATTTAGAGGATAATTCAGACGTGTTATAATTTTATTTATTAAATATATAGTTTTTATATTGTTTATTTTATAATAGTTTGTTTTTCTATTTAACCGATTGTGCATAGCCAAATATGCTTTGAAACTGGATATAAACGTAGAATGTCAATATTCTGCCATTTGATATCCATTTTCTTATGGGATCGAGAATATGGAGGGACGGAAAATATGGAATCAACGGATTTACAGCTTTTTGTTTTTGAGTAGTTTTTGAAATTTTCATAGGTTTTGCTTTAAATTGTGCGGCTGCCGACCGCTGAGTATTTTGCTCAGCGGCTGACTGTTTCTGCGTGCCAAAAAAGACCGTTTAGGGCTTTGAATAAGAAGACTAAGGAAGGAGCATAATGCTATCCATGTATTCATGCATGGTGGGCGGAAAAGCCACCATAAAAGCTCTCTAGGGTGGGGATCCTTGACAGTTCTGTTTGACGATTCATTTGACACATTTGAATTTGATTTGAAATTTTGTGGATTTGTCAGTCTTTACGGAGCTTATTTTATGTTATTTATTATTTATTCTACTACTGATAGTTGTATAAAGGTAGTAAATCTAGATGGAAATTGTGGCAGAACTTAAATTAACAGTGACACTATCGCGATTTATCGAAAGACTCTAAAATAGTTGGTTGTGTAGCGTGCGGTAGATCTCGGCAAAATTGAGTGAAATAATGGAACAACTTTTCGCTAGTAAGTGACTATTTAATATACATACGTGTAGTAAACCGATCATTTATGAAATTCACTTAAATTAACTAAATTATATATTTTTCTTGCATTTTAGCTTTTATTTATTACTTGTCAAAGATTAGATGTCAAAGAATTTAGATACGTTAATTTGACTTACCTGCTTCAGTAGCGTATCGGATGTTTGTGGTAATAAATACTTATTATAACTTATCTATTTTTATTAGAATTATATATTTTTATAACAATTTTAATAACTACCAACATTTATTCACAACGTAAAATAAAACAACAAATTATTGAGTCTACCCCACGTCTACCCTACATCATAGTTTTACATTTTTTAAATAAAATTAGAACGACACTGATAAACCGGAATTTAAGTCGGCCATATTTGAGGCCCATCGCGGTGTACCTAATATTTTTGATATGCTCCTTCCTTAGTCTTCTTATTCAAAGGTTTAGGGAAACCGCTTACTCAGCCGCTGACCGTCCCTGAACGCGCCCATTGTGCTGATTTTGTTTCTTTAATTCCGACTTTGAGAATAATCTGGCAACCTTTCAGCACACTTTCAAGCCAAATGAAATTCTAGGAAAAACGGACGGCTTTTTTAAGAGGGCTCGTTATTTTGTTTATTTGTCAGCGGTCGGTCATTGAGATAAAAAATATATTTTGTTTTACTTTTTAATAGTATATTTTCACCGACTAATAAATTGTGGCAGTATTGTGTTGTGCATATTTTACGTTTTTTTGCGACATAATATCCAGTTTTAAAAAGTCTATTGTTCGGGCACAGCTTAACTAATAATCGAAAAAAAATTGTTAATGATCATTCTTTCGGATTTTCAACTTCTTTCTCTTGTGAACCCTCATAATGAAAAATTAACTAATGAAATTTTACTCAAAGCTTACGAATCAGCTGTGCCTTTAAAAACTGTTTGAAAAGAAAAAATGAAATTATACAAAAAAAAATATACAGCAATATTGTTATTATTCTTGTTGGCAAATTCCGCAAATCATTCACTTTATATCTTCCATCACACTAAATTACGATTATACTTTCATCAGAATATAGTCTTCCAACGTACAACAAGCAAAGGTTTTTTACAAGAAAACACGTAAAATGAAAATTAAAAATGCAAATAAAGCAAAATCCCCAAAGCCTTAACCCAAATAAACAACTGTGGTTTTGTCAAATGGAATTTTGAAAGTCGAGAACTGACGTATATTATGAATTTTCAAATGTTTTAATTCTGAATTATTATACTCAAAAAAAAACTATAAATCTTTAAATAAAAAGTACGGAGAAAAAATCTTTATAATTTAAAAAATATAAATAATGTATTTCTGTTCAAAAATGCAGGTTACTACCGTTACTATAGTCTATAAAATGAATAACTTTGAATTTTGACCGTTATTTTTTACCAACATGGCAAATATAAAATACCTCTGTCAATAAAGTTACTGATGTTCTTTAAATTGAGTGACTGAACGAATCAGATAGGTAACTCTGTTTACTTTCGTGAAATAGAAAAGGAAAATTATAAAACAAGTCACAGTTTTGCCTCTTCTTGCAAAAATCAACACGAAATGGCATAATTGTCAAAAGTCAAATGTCATCAGCTTTTGGCATTTCTAAATATCAGACCAATGCCGTCTCTAATAGAACAGCCTCGGAGCGAGATTAATAGATATGTTGTAGGATACATGGAAAACATAATTAATCCTCGTGTTTTTGGTTTGTATTTTAAAAATGATATAGTTTACATAAAATATACATAATATACAGTTAATAAATACAATATATTATATACCTATTTATAGTAATAAATACTTTGGCATATAAACTATGAACCATACAAATGCAGCAAATGTTTTACAATATACAAATAATGAATAGGTACATAAGATAATGGGTAAAATGTAAAATATATTTTAAATTTTGGTTTGAAAATCGATTTAATTTAACAAAAAACATTTAATATCTACTAATTGTGATGTATTATTATTTGCATTCACAAAATTTATATGTATATTTTGCAAGTAGGTATCAATGTTCCAAAATTATATTTGCAAATAATACAATATCATAGAAAAAGGCGTCAGAGATGGCTATGAAATAAAGATCGCTGTCATTTTATATGTAAAATTATTCTAAAATTTTTGATTTTCTTGGGATTTAGGTTCGGGAAAACGTTGATTAAGTTTTCATTTGGTTTTTCATTATTTTTGTTGGTTTAAAATGAAAAAAATCATATGACACAGCACTGATTAAGGCTATAATGTTAGCCGAAACGTTTTTTAAACCAAAAAAAAATAATGAAAACCAAATGAAAACTTAATCAACGTTTTTTATTAACTGTATATATATTTTTTATATTAATTTATTTATATTAACTGTTTATATTAACTGTATATTATGTATATTTCATGTAAACTATATCATTTTTAAAATACAAATCAAAATACGAGGAATAATTATGTTTTCCATGTATTCTACAACATATTAATCTGTAGTATGTAACTAGCGTGATGCTATAAATCTCGTTCCGAGTTCCGAGGCTGTTCTATTAGAGACGGCATTGCGTCAGCATGGCCAAGGCATGGCCGCAAGTTGCTAACCTAATAAAATTAACACTAGAAAAGCCCGCGGGAACTGTCAAATTCAAAGTTATTCGTTTCACAGACTATACTCTGAAAACCGATTATTGCGAGCGATATGCGAGCAAGTGAATTAAGCGGTTATCCTCTATACATATAAAAGGTTTCTGCATAAATTGTAAATCGCCTGTATCCTCGTGAGCAGCGAGGACGGTACGCCACCCCGATGTTAGTTACGTGCCCTTGCGTGCGAGTAATCCTCGAGGATCGACAAAAAAGGTTTCAGCATCAATCGTAAATCGCCTGCATGTACACCACATCGCATGACGGTACACCACACCCGATGTTAGTTGCGTGCCGAGTAATCCTCGAGGATCGACAAAAATACTCGAGACATACCGAGGATATGAATACTCGGGTGACCGAGTATTTTTCACTCGAGTGATCTCATCACTAGAAATTAGTGATCTGATAGAGAACTAGTTAGAGTTGTTGGAGTATTTTAATAATAATTGTAACCCCTTTCCTCTTTATTGTGTCATAATTCAAGATAAGATCGATTTCGAGCAATGAACATGTGTAGTCTTGTAGTCGATCTTATGCGACAGACTTTTGCGATATTCACCTCAAACTTGTTACTTGTTTTGACACTGATGAGACACTATTATAGGTTTCCCAACTTTTAAAACAAAAAATAGAGGACGAGAGGGTAAATAAGCGCCGTAGATGAAACATTTTTTGAAACCTCGACCAAATGTCAAGACTTTACCCGAAGGTTATTAGTCCAGGACACTTATTTTTAATTTAAAACCCTAATGCTGAATTTTTGTGGCTAGTTAGACATTGTAATTTAGATTAACATACTTAAAGTCCCCATTCCTCCGACCTGTCCGACCATGAAAACCACCCCTAAAGGTACAATTACTAAATATACGCTTATATTAAAAAAATTGCAATTGTAATTACCTTCAAAATGGTGTATTTAAATTCATGATTTGAATAAACTAGTGGCGTGCAGTGAAGGCTTAAAACTCTCTAAATTTATTACATTGTTCAAATTTGTGGTTTATACAGGGTGTCCCAGAAAGAAGTGCAAGTATTTTAACTGGTTCAATATAGTTCAACCCCAGAAACACGCCAATGAGTTTTTTTCACGAAAAAAATTTTTGGAAAATTTTAAATTTTTTGAAAAATTTTTTTGGATTTTTTTTTAGTTTTTAGGTAAAAAACATAATTTCTTGATAATATGGCAACATAGGTATTAGATTAAATTTACAAGGAAGAAAATCTAGAAAAGATCCAGTGGTTCTCAAGAATTTTAGCAAAAAATCATTTTTTTTTGGAAATTTTCAAAGTAAAATAACTCCGTTATTTTGGACTTATTTGAAAAACGATAAAGAGAAAATATGTTTATTTTATCGAGATCGAGATAACACCTCTTAAAATACTTGCACTTATTTCTGGGACACCCTGTATATAAAATCAGGGGCCCCGACTTTTATGAAATCCCGTGGTTGCTTATGAAATATGAGTAAATGTAACAAATTTCCAGATTGTCACATTTGTTGTATTTATTACACTTTTTTACATATGTAACATACATAACAAAATTAGGAAAATACCATGTCAATTTGTCATTTTTACAGTAATTAATTCTAGTATAATTTGAGTTATGCAGAAATATTTTTTTAGTGCAATTTGTGAAAACATTAATGCACCAATTTGTGAAAATTGTGAAAATATTAATTCTACCCATTACAATCGTGTAAGGGCAGACAGATACTGTATTCTTTGTAACTGTATTACTAAGTGAACATATGGCCTCCCGAAATACAGTTTCTCTATTAGATTTTGTTCGCTTGTGCAATAAGGAAAAAGCAGAAAAACAACGGTTAGTTAATGCAAGCAAATGGACCCAAGATTGGAAGACGATGAGAAAAGATATTTTACTTTTTAAGTGCAGTAATTAGTTTTTTAAGTATTATCGAATTTTTGAAACAAATAATTTAAAATTACTGCATATTGGTACCGTATGATCGAATAAAAACGGCGTCAGCGATGGCTATGAAATGAAGATCGCTGTCATTTTATATGTAAATTTATATAGGAAATACCATCGATCGTCATTTCCAAGCCAACTGGACGCCGTTTTTATTCGATCATACGGTACCTTCTTGTTGAAACTTGGATCTCACTCGTCTTTTTAAATACTTGTTGCACTGGAAAAAGCTATTTTTTACTAGTGTAAATTTTCCAACGCCTTAATGTTTTATTGTAGTAAAAATAAATTTAAGAACATTATTTGCTATACAGGGTGTTCCATAATGACATGCTAATATTTAAGGACGTGAGTTTTGGACCTATTCTAAGAGAAAAAGTTCATATGAATATATGCCCTAAACATCTTAATCTCTGAGATACAGGGTGGTAAATGTTTCTAAAAAAAACTTTTTTCATAATAACACTGATTTCATTACAGATATCTTTATGAATCCTAGTCCACAAAAAACACAAAGATATGATTGTAGATGTCAAAAACATAAGCCCACGAGTCATATGTTTGGTTTGGTTTGGCCAACAATCAAATTAAATAAAAAATACTCTGTAAAGGTTATTCAGGCATATGCACCAACTACCGAAAGTACAGATGATGAATTGGAGAACTTTTACGAAGATGTATCCACTGCTCTACAAAATGGAAAAACACACTATACAATGTTAATTGGAGATTTTAATGCCAAAGTTGGTAGCAAACAAGATGAAGCGGAAACTTCAGTCAGCTGTCATGGATTGGGAAGCCGAAACGAAAGAGGTGATACACTGATAGATTTCGCACACCACAACAAATTATATATAATGAACACCTTCTTCAAGAAAAGAAACAGCAAAAAGTGGACATGGACCAGTCCAGATAGCAAAACCAAAAACGCAATAGATTTCATAATCAGCAATAGAAAAGATGTAATCAAAGACGTAAGTCTTTGAACAGATTTGCATTAATTATTGATTTAATGCATTAAACATATTTTCGATAGGAAGCGATCACCGCATTGTAAGAGCCGAGATAAAAATAAATATAATGAAGGAAAGAAACATGATACTCAAGAAAAACCACAAGAAATGGGTAGCTCCTGAAAATAAAGATTCTTATAAGGAATGTATAGCCTCAAATCTAAATTATGAAAATACTACTACGATAGACGAAATATACGAAAACATCAAAGGGGTCACTCAAACGGCTATCGAAAAATGTTGTCCCAAAAAAGTAAAAGAACAAAAACTGAATCAAAGAACAGAACTTTTAATGAAACAGAGAAGAGATATGGAGGACAAGAGTACACAAGAATATAGAACTTTAAATAGAGAGATACCCAAAGAAATCAGAAAGCATAGGAGGCAACAGAATACGGAAAAAATTAGGAACGTCATAGAGAAGAATCAAAGTTTGAAGGTATTGAGAAATAGTACAATGGGAAGAAAAGAAATACAAAAGATCAAGGATATGCACGGCAACATAGTAACACACAAACAGGAAATCCTACACTCTATTAAACTTTTCTATCAAGAACTTTACACATCAAAACAGCAGGGGATCAGAACCGACATCCGAAAGGTAATAAATCAGGGGTCGGAAGAAATTCCAGAAATAACCGAGGAAGAAATTATCAGTGCCCTTAGAGATATGAAAAACAATAGAGCTGCCGGCGACGATGGACTGGTAATAGAGTCAATCCAAGAAGGAGGACCAGAAATCATCAAAGCTTTAAATGTCCTATTTAATAAATGCATTGAAGAAGAAATAACCCCATCACAGTGGAACAACGCAACCATCATTATTGTACACAAGAAAGGTGACGTTACAGACCTTAAAAACTATAGGCCCATCAGCCTTCTTAGCCACGTATACAAATTATTTACTAAAATACTCACCAAGCGTTTGACAAATAAAATAGACTTTTTTCTTTCGAGCGAACAAGCAGGTTTCCGATCAGGTTACGGAACAAATGACCATCTTCTAACAGTCAAGGTCCTTATCGAGAAATGCATTGAGTATAATAGACCACTAATGCTTGTCTTCGTGGATTTCGAGAAGGCCTTCGATTCGGTAGACCAGCGGAAGCTTCTAGAGACACTAAGTGAGAGTCGCATCGATCATCGATACTCCTCAATCATAAGACATATATATGATAATGCCACGGCAAACGTCAGAATATCGACAAATCAATGCACAGATAAATTCAATATCGATCGAGGGGTAAGACAAGGCGACACACTGTCCCCTAAACTATTCGTTGCTGTGCTAGAAAGTATGCTAAAAATGATAAACTGGGATTCAACAGGAATTAACATCGATGGCAAATTGATAAATCATCTCTGTTTTGCAGATGACATTATTTTAATAACAGACAACATACAGGAGGCACAGAATATGCTGGATATGCTGAATGATGCTTCGGAAAAAGTCGGTTTGAAAATTAACTTGTCAAAGACACAATACATGACAAACCTAGTACTAAGTGGAAATTTAAACATTAATAACATACCTTTGGAACAAGTGCATATATATAAATACTTAGGGCATGAGATCGGTATTAGAAGGGATAATCAGACCCACGAAATTCTACGAAGAATAGGTTTGTCGTGGGCGGCATTTGGCAAACTAAGGCATATACTGAGATCTGATATTCCCATATGTTTAAGAAGAAAGATCTTTAACCAGTGTGTCTTGCCTGTCCTCACGTATGGAGCTGAAACGCTTACTTTGACAAAAAAGAACATACATAGAATACAGGCCATGCAACGGAAAATGGAAAGGTCCATGTTGGGAGTTATACTCAGAGATAAAATACCCAATCATACAATACGAAATCGAACAGGAGTAAGAGATGCGGTGATATCTGTCTTACACCTTAAATGGAATTGGGCAGGACATGTGGCTAGGATGACAGACGGACGGTGGACAAAGAGACTTGTGGAATGGAGACCGAGACACGAGGCCTATAGAAGCAGAGGACGACCTCCTAGTCGATGGACAGATGACATTAAGAGGGTGGCTGGAAACTGGATTCAAGTGGCACAAAATAGAAGGAAATGGCTAGAGTTAAGGGAGGCTTTTGTTCAGTAGTGGACGGTATAAGCTAAATGATGATGATGATGATGATGATCTTTATGAAATTTGATACACGTCTTCTATGCATCATAATATTTTTTTTGGTGTACAAATAATTTTATTTATTTTAACCAGTATGGACTGGTTTTACATTGACGGGTTTTACATTGAATATTAGTGGTACACCACTGACTTCTCTTAAAATAAAAATTATTTTCAAAATATTCATTTCTAAACATTCTTTTCTCTTGATTTTTTTCGTCCGACGCATAATTTTTGCTGAAGAAAAATTAAAGTCAGTTTATTTCAGAGTCAAATCGCTGAAAATATGATGTTGTGTGGAAATAATTTCTGCATCGGCTGGAAGGAAATTAAGAAATAAAACAATTTTTTTTGTATATCAAAATAAGCATTTTGATGCATGGAAGATGGGTATCAAATATACCATCAGAGATATTTGAAAAAAAATTAGGTATTTTTACCACACTGTATCTGAAAAATTGAGATGTTTATGACATATATTCATATGAAGTTTTTTCTTAGAATAAGTCCAAGGATCACCTCCTTAAATATTAGCATGTCATTAAGGAACACCCTGTATACACCACAAATTTTGGCAACATAATAAATTTAGAGGGCTTTAAATCCTCACTGCATGCTACTGGTTTATTCAAATCATAAACTTAAATACGCCATTTTGTAGGTAAGCAGTAGGTACGCCATTTTATAGGCAGGCTTATAAGCAATAATTTTGATAACTATTTTTTTCATAAACTTAACCGTGTCGGCTAACTATCTACAAAAATTCAGCTTTAAAAGATTTTGTACCAATAGCTATTTGGTATTTAATGACTATAATATAAAAACATTTTAAATATAATCGATGCAACATTATGTGGAGATCACTTGCCATTAGCAGGTATTAAACTCCTATTTGAATAACAAAATTGTGTTCCATATTGATTATTGATTCTAATATCCTATGCATTCAGTTTTTCTGCTTAATTTATATAATTAAATCGTTTGGAATCTTAAAACACATGTTTCAAACGGTTAATTGGAATTTCACTCTAACATTTTAAGAACTGCAAATTATCCATTTGCGTATTAAAATTTTCTTTACGCTTAAAAACCGTTAATTCATTTACTGCTACATTTCTCTCGATATTTGTTTAATCTTTATTTTTTTTATTCTCGATCTGTTTTTATCTTCTCTCTAAGCAACAGAGGATTTCGACAGACGACAATATCCATTAGATTGGAACTTTGATTGGAATGCCCGTCAAAATTTTGGATCGCGAAATTTTTTTGGGTCGCGACCGTTGTACGCTTGTTGTACGCGATCTGGCGCTGCTAAAGCGGTTGCTCTTGTCCATATCTCTTGTCAAAGTCAGAATATTTAAAAATTATAAAATCTTTCAAAATCTAAACCGCTCTCATTGAAAAAATTCATAAAAGTGTTCAAAAAAAAATTTCAAAGTAATTATTGCTATCTTGTGACTTTAATTTCAGTTTTATTTACTCAAACCCATTATAATTGTGAAAAAGTGGCATTAAAAACTTAAAAAGCTGTGTGTGAACTGTGAACTGCAAAAACCATCGTGGATCGTGGCACAAGGTCGGTTTCCAATGTTTCATAGGTATTTCATACACGTCCTTATATAAAATAAAGTTTCTTGTATGCAACACACTGTATTTTATTTATAAAATTAAAAGAAAATAATAATAAATTTGAATAAATATTTGGCGATATAATTCCGGAAAAACCCGAACAGCTCCGAAATTATCAAAAGCTTTCGGTCGCGACCGTTGCAAATATAGCGCCAAATAGTATTTACATTGTCCTTATGGGCACTTTTCAATTCCTAAACTTAGAATGTCCAAATAGAAGATTATTTTCCTTTATCTATGGTCCAAATGTAACACAAAGTTGTATTCCGTTTCTAATACTGGTTATGAGTTTTTATTCCTATTCTGCGAGCTTCCTGATTCTTTTATTACGGAACCGGTGCTTGAAAAATGAATATCACTATTGTCACCAAATTAATCAATGCGAAAAGGCTGAAAAAATAATCTAGCTGAAGTAAAAATTCTATAATAAAATTATTCAAATTTAAATAATACCATTTGACGTTTCTTCTAATTTACCAAACCGTTCCGTATTAACTCGATATTTCTGCATAAAATAGAAAAAGTATAAATATAAAATAAATACTCGAACCGACCTTTACCGTAATTACGGTAATTATTATCAGTTAACCTGAATTTACAATGGGATACAACGAAAATAAAATTGATCTGTGCTTTGATGACAGAAAGAACTGTTACTGTTATGCTTTCTCTCCTTTGGGAGATTTTACACACATCCATTTAAACTTTGTCCAGCGAGAAAAGCGACTATTATCGACAGCTATGGTTTCCTAGATTATGATTTTGCGCAACTCGTATTTTATCTGGTTTGAGGGGTTTTGTAATTGCAGTTTTGTAATACAGTATTGCCGATGGATGGTACTACTGCTATACTTTTACATACATAAACGCTCTATATTATGCGAAGAATTCTTCGAAATAGGTCAAGCTCGCGTTTCTTTGCCCAACTTTGTCGCATTTCGGTTTATTTCCAGTTGTCTTGACCTACTTCGGTTTGCCTCGATTCTTAAAAGCGCCTGAAAACTGCTTTTGAGGAGGGCGCGGCGTGGGGGAATTTTTTTGGCGTTACCTGTTACCTCTTTCAATTTCGTTTCGTTTTGAGCTATTTCCAAAACGTGGCGGTATCTGACACGAGGCAAAGGACTTTTTTTCATAAATCTCAGTGAAATAAGTAAAACCTAACCTAACGATATTTCGTTAATTACATCTTATTTTATGATGATATATATTGGACAAAATTAATATTTGAACACGCGTTTATAATATGTATAGTAGATATTTAAGAACAAAACTTTTTACTTAAACTGGAGGAATATAATTACATTAGTTTTATGATTTAATTTTGTTTTAATGAGTTAGTATATAAAATTGAATATGATATGTTTGTTTACGGCCTTAATTGATTAATATAGGAGTAGTATTTCTTGATGAGCAATACTGGTAACATTATCAATATACCGAGCTGATTGGGAAACTTATTGATTGAACCGATGTCAACAAAAGTATGGTCCTGCAACAGTGCGTCGAGCATCTGTAGCTCCTATAATAAAAAACTTAGGAATTTTGTATAACTGCCAGCGTATGTGTTTCAGGGAAATATTTTAATAGGGTGTGGCTCAAAAAGTTTGAGTGGATCGGGATAATTTTTTTAAATGGAACGTCCTGCATATTATTGCATTTTTGGCTTCCTTTCTGATAATCACTTTACATAATCCTAAGATATTATTAAATATGTTTCGATAGTTTCAAAATTATCAATAAAAAAAGAAGTGTTTTCAGCCCTTAAAAAAATATTAAAAATACAAGAAATGTTCTGAAATCAAAACTATACCTACTACCTACTAAATATTTACTATTGTTAATCTATACTTACTTTGCTATAAATCTCGTTAACCTAATAAAAACCTAATCTTAAACCATACAGGGTGTTCAAAATTTTATGCCTTCTAAAATATAAAATAATTTTTCTTCGTTTTTTTTTAAATGGAATACCCTGTATATTTTATTATATATATACTATATCTTTGTTATAATTGAAAAATTAATATATTTCGAATTTAAAATATATCAAATTTTTTAATGGTTTCGCAAATATTGGCGTTTTTATTACATATGGCTCTTTCAACGATAAAATACCAGACTGATATTGACACAAGGTACAGATTTTGAAATATTTTAAATATAAAAAATGTCCGTTTTTTAATGCTCCATCTAACAAAGGAATAATATACTTATTAAAAAAACGAAGAAAAATTATTTATATTTAGAAAGTTTGGCATAGAATTTTGAACACCCTGCATGGTTTAAGATTACGCTATTTATAGGAAAGTAAGTACAGACCAACATTAGTAAATATTTAGTATAGTGTTGATTTCAGTATTTTATTCTTTTTATTATTTCTTGTATTTTCAATAATTTTGTTAAAAAAGGCTGAAAGCACTTCATTTTTTATTTATTAGTAATTTTTGAAACTATAGAACTCTATTTTTACTACTTTAGGTTGGCACTTATACAAATTTCCTAAGCTTTTGATTATAGGAACTACAGATACCCGACCCACTGTTGCCGGGCCCTTATAAAGTAGTAGGAAAATCTTTGAACCAGGGTTGGAAAAAATCATGATTTTTTTAAAAAAATCAAAAAATTCAGATTTTTTTTATTTAAATCGGATTTTTTTTATTTAAATCAGATTTTTTTGATTTTAATTCAAAACAATATTTAAATCGGATTTCCAAATGACTAGGACTTATTTCCAATTAAAGTCCTGTCCTAAATGGCTAAATCTTAATAACTCTGAGCGATACCGATAACATTAACAATTCTACGGGGCGTGCCATTTCTCCACATCGGTCACCAATATATTCCGCAAAAAGTCGCTCGCTTCAGATCAAAAGGATTTTTTTTTCAAACGTCTCAAAGTATTAATTTTGTCATTTTAACGGCTATAGGCATAAAAGTAAATCACTGTTACGCCTAAGCACAAAAGTACAAAAATATATTATTAAACTGATATTAGGTGTCAAATTCAACGAGTGTACAAATCGTTTCTCGATTACTCTTTGTATTATTTGCAATGTTTGAAATTGATTAAAACATTATTTGTAATGTTTTAAAAATATAGTGTTTTATTCGGAGTAAAAATGTACTTTATGTGCTTCCTTGTAACGTCGGAATAGCTTTACGATGTTCTTGTACAAATGTACAGCATCGTCAAAAAAAGTATAATTTCTACTCTTAATAAAACAATACACTATTGTTCGAAAATAGTCTTTAAGTCGAGAATGAAATTAGTATTATCTAATGTCAAAGTGTAAAGTACTTACTGCAAATCAAAATGTCGGTAAGAATTTGGAAACATACCCAACAACATACCAACGTTTCAAAAAAAATATATAAAAAACATATTTTCTGACAAGGATTATAGATTTTCGGGAATGAAGATAATAACTAGGTTCTATATATAGAGACTATATTATAGTCTCTATATCACTAGGTAACTAGGTTCTTCTGATATAGAGACTATATTATAGTCTCTATATCAGAAGAACCTACTTCTGCACTCGTCGGCGAATGATATGTATTCGAAAAGCGAATTTTTGTCACTTATAAATAAATTTTAAAATAAATCCCTGCGTTTAGCGGTTACTTCAAACACACGAAATTACTTCAAAAATTGGTTCAACGTTTAAGTTGATGAATAGATATTTTTATATAGTTTTATAAAATTTACAATTATTTTTCGATTTATTATCTGTTATATTTGTTATAGAAATATTTTTTATAGTTTTCTGGGACAGATTTTTATAACTTTTACAGTTATTTTTTGATTTTTTATAAAGTTTCAATAAAATTAATTTTTTGAGTTAAATCACATGATTAAAATTAAAAAAATCACTTGATTTAAATCATGATTTAAATCATTTGATTTAAATCATGCCAACCCTGCTTTGAACCGTGGTAACCCCTATTTGTGGCAACTTTTTTATAGGCATCCTTATATAATAACATTATGCACAGAATAAAAATAGCTTTAATTTGACATAAATGATCAAAACATTTTATGAACGTATGGGCGTAATTTTATGAACGCAATACATAGTTGTGGCAACTTTTTGATTGTCACCCTGTTAAAAATTTATTCTCCTATTCATACATATATACGTAAAAATTCGGTTTTGATTAAAAATACGATGAGCGTAATAATCCTGTAGCCGGATCCTGTACTATTATTATTGTTGTTATTTTTAGCAATCTATATTGTTTCTTGGCTCAATTTTTGTTGAAGGATGCTGAAGTAGGTACGGTATATAGTATGGTCTTTTAACTGCTGTGCAAACGTTTCTCTCTTCAAATCCTTTTTGTTGTTTAATACTGCAGAGAGGTGTTCTCAAAGTTGTATATTCTTAGTATGTCATCTACTGGGAGGTGGAGGTGTGAAATTTTTCTTTAGGGGGTTCCAAACTCCTGAACTGACAATTATCCCCCTACTGTTTCCGTCAATAAAGCGGCCCATACATTATCAAACAAATTGCGCAACGCAGGCTGTTGCGCAACGAGTTGCAAATGTATGGTAACGTTTGATGCGTTGCGCAATTGTTTGATAAGTTTCAAGAATGTTTGAATTCTTTTCAGCAACAGGCGTTTGCGCAGCGCGTTTTGTAGTGTATGTGTGTTGCGCTTCGTTGTGCAATATTTTAGTTCTTTCATCCAAATTCTTTGTTTTATTTTTCGTTTTTTGGTATCATTGAAACTATCTAGGGTATGTACGATAATAATTGACGCAATGGCAATTGAGGATATGATTGTTTCTCAAACAATGCACAACTTTTAATAAAAAGTTTGATTAAAATTTTACTAAGTGCATGGGTGATGCAGTTGTGCAACGGAACGTTGCGCATCGCTTTGTTGCGCAACTTGTTTGATAATATCTGGACCGCTGAATCAGTTGTGCAACGCAACGTTGCGCATCGCTTCGTTGCGCAATTTGTTTGATAATGTATGGACCGCTTAACGATTCTAATTATTGTCGCATTGGCATATCTACCAATGAAAATGTGCATTGTTCCGTTATTATCATAGCCTCTCTGATGCCAGTCTTCCCAGTGATGCCATTTTGCACAGGTTTTGCCTTGCTGTACGTTGCTTTATTTTTATGAAATGTTTAAACAACTCCACCTCTGTTTATGTGCGATAATATGTATAAAGTTTGACAGATTGACAAAAGCATCCTTCTTTTTCGTGGTTTGCCCCATTGTCAGACCGGTTTTTGCGAATTTAGTGTCCACTGGCAAGCTTTACGCAGAAAACTCATCTGAAGTAACATGCGATCGAAAAAAACGTCCGAGCTGGCTTGGAAATTACGATCGACATTTTATATGTAAAAGAAGACCAATTAAATATGATTATATTATTCCTGCCTAACCATTAATTCATTCATTATTTGCATTTATTAATTCTTCTTCGTTATTATGGCTCCACTGTATAAGTAACCAATTTTTAGCTATTCGATATGTTGAAAGATAATTAAGATACGAAGGGGTTTCAAAATGCAATATTTCCAATTTTGCCCTTTATCTAATATAAATGAATGATAGTCTGTCAGTTTTGATTACGAGATGAAACTTATATAAGATGAAAATGAAAATTATATAAGAAAATAGCCACCATTCCCAAAACCGGCTTTAGCAATAATTGAGGTATAACCAAACTTTATCTTTAGCAATAATTGAGATATCCGGCAAGTACATCGCAAATTGGACACAAAAAATGAATTATTTAACTAATAGTAACATATAGGGGGCCTTGTGCAGGTGCATCAAAAACACTACTTAATAACTTTGATTGACAGCCTGTTCCTCAAAACCTGTACAAGTTCATTTTAAGTGCAGTTTGTTAAGGCAACACGACTACCCCAGTTAAAATAGTTAAAAAAAGGCCCATCGGTAGAAAAAATTCCGAAGTTTTGAAAACGATTCCTATAGACTTGGGCTAATATGTATCAAAAGTCCCCGAAGATAGACGATGAGCTCTTATAAAAATAAAGCTGACAAAATTCTGTATAAAAATGATATACATTTTTGTTTCCAGACTTATGGTTTCCGAACTATGCCCTTCATAAATTTGGATACTAAATCAAATGGCATATTCCAAATCCGTACAAACACATTTCTTTTGGAGGAAAGGAAGAAATCATGTAGAATATCATCGCAATACACAACCTCAGGGAACCAGACTTCAAATTCTAATGCCTCAAAAGCTTCGTGCTACTGTAGCATTAGAAAAATCTACTGCAGGCGGGGATAGAAATATTCAACTCTGAGCAATCATGGACCATAAACCATGATTCTTGGTTTTCGTATACTTTCTACAATATTTGCAGCTGCGCTAAATGCTGTGGTATACTTTTTTTTACCGTATAAAGCAGGCATGCATTAATCTTTAACTTGCAGTTATTATTAAGTCCTGTGTGCACTAGTGCTTTCCAAAGGAGGACAAAAAGTCACGATGCAATGAAGACTTGAAAGATCACATCTTCTTACAGTGCCATACTCTATATAGAGCGTCGGCTACCTCTCGCATGTATGTTGTGATGTGTGTCATCAGTGTTTCACAAGTACACGGGACCTACAGTTTATTGCCGAATCCGAACGGCACTATTTGAGAGGCTGTACAAGGCAAATATACTCAAGGTGGTTTGCCATTGTCTTCCTTGAGGTGGCGGCTTGTTGGTCGCACTATTTAGATAAATAAATATTTTTATTTAAATAAATAAAGCGACCGTACTGGCTGGGGATCGAACCTAGTACCTTCCGCGCCGCAGATCGACACATTAACGCTGGAGCTACGGCCGGCTACAAAGATCACATAAGGACCCCTTAATATTACCATTATTAATATGAAAGTTTAAATTTAGACTTTAATTGGATTTTAAATGCGAAGATACAATATGAGAAATAGTGTTAATTTTGTCAACCCTGTAACTCTTAAAAGGTTAACCTATGAAAAAAAATGCATTTAACCAATTTTGTAGAGAATTTTGTCGGCCTTATTTTTATATATAGAGTGTTTTTCAGTAGATGTCATAGTTTCCGAGATATAAGCAACGAAGTGAAAAATTTGACATTTAACTCCTCCTCACTCCTCGAGCTCATCGTATATCTTTGGGTACTTTTGACACATATCAGCCCAAGTCTAGAGAAATCATTTAAAACCATTTTCAAAATTGTGGGATTTTTTTCCACTGATTTTTCTAATTTGACTGGGCTAGACGGAAAACAAAATGATCTGGTTAAAATTAAATAAAATAAAATAATAATACTCATTTAAACTAGGTTGATTTGTGTTATAAAGTTAAATAATGTATTTTTACCTTATTTATGAAAATAAATATAGGCTATATTATATTTTTAGAAAGCTCGTAAAAAGATAAATAAAATAAAAAATAATATACAGTGTATCCTATTTAAAAGAACATGTTCAGCTCATATTTCGAAAATGAGAGTTGTCGAATTTCGAATAGAGTCAAAAAATACTGTGTTTCAGGAACTAAAAGGGCTAGTTTCATAGAAGAAGTAGCACAGTGACGTGAAAACCGCATCTTTGTATCTCTACTCGTAAGCGAAAAGCTCTGTAAAACATAAGAAAATAGGACACCCTGTCAAGAGCAATTAAAAATATTTCTGAAAATTAGGCGCATTTGTAAAAAATATCAAGCTGTTAAGAGATAAATAAAATCAAAAACTCTCGATCCTTGCTTATGAGCCGCGACGTGTTCGAAGAAACGGGCAGACCTACATAGCTGAACATATGGCAGTTGGGACGGCGAGAAGGGCGCGACTCTGCCGCACGAAACGGGACTTAGTGTGTCCCGTCCCGGCCGGCGGCGGCGGCTATCGATTGTGCGCGTGACGGTGAGCCACAGCCCGATAACAGACCTGCTGCCTTATGCCCTGTGTACGTTTCACTTGGGGCGTCGGCACTTTTAAAACTTTGTATGGCTAAAGTGAAACATGTGAGTGTGTGCGTGAAGTTTGGTTGGGAGATGTGCTGCACAATTATCGTTTCCAATGGATCATAGCGCCCTAGGACCTAGGAACCATTATCTTCTCTTATTAGACTTGTCACAGGTATTCTAGCTTCGATTCTCTTTGTAGCTGTCTTCGTCGATTCCCTTCCTCAATTAAAATAAATTTAATGTTTAAATATACTACTTTGCAGCACCTAAAATCTATGATATTCAGAACTTTTAGATAATGTCATATTTTTTCCATATTTCTTTCCTAATTATTTATCTGCTTTAAGAATTTTTTGCTCGTGCTAAATGTCAGTTTTATTAAGTTTTATAGCAGTAGAATAATTTGTACCTTTATGTTTTATAAACAGCAGTGATATTAGTAAGTGCTAATCATATCCCATTAAATTAAGACAAAAATGTTAGTTTATAATTCTGACCAGTTTTTTTCGTTTCAAAATTGGCACTATATCACCGAATTTAACAAAACTTAGCTAAATAAACAAGTACAAATAAGATTTTCGTATCTAGAAAGTTTATTTAAAAATGATTCATCTAATACTGCCGCATTTCTTTTGAAACTAAATTATTTTTAAAAAAGTAAAATGTATATACATATTATGTGTAACTTCTATATTTACTTTTTTTCTATTCCTTATACTTTTGAGAATCTCTTTAAATACACAAATTTTCTAATTTGGCAATACTAAAAACGATAGTTGTCTAACAATAATTGCTTACCGTTGAAAAACTGAATAAGAAGATAATATGTTTTAATTTGAATAATATTAAACATGTTATTTACCTAAAAAGAAATTAGATTGTGATTTTTTTTGTATTTGGCATAGAAGTGTCTTTCTGTCATTGATTATCCAAAATTTAAAAATAGGTTAACTGATTCCTGAAATATATCCGCCTAGTATTTCAGAATACGGGCTTTTTATATTTAACATACCACTTTTTCTACAATAATAATTTGACAATTTCTCAAATTAACTAGACATTATATTTTATATTCATATAGGTATTTGCTACTTTTATACATAATTTGTAGTACTGCATATATTTAAAATATTTGTACTAATATTTTTGATATTAATATATTATATGCAAATAATATAAGAAATGATTAACAAAACTGATCTCAATTTAATCTAATAAATAAATACATGGAAAGATTATGTTATGCATTTCGCAAAGAAATATATATTTTAATTTTATGGTACATGCGCAAATCGACACTTTTGCTCCCTTGTTAACCTCAGAGTGTTGTAATGTACGAAAGGACATTGGTGTAAGTGTAAGCAATGAATTATAAATAAAATTGTCGTATTTTGTGATTTACAATGAATGGGGATTTCAATCAGCTGTTATAAGAACAATAATTAGGTTCATTAAAAGTGTTCGCACCTAAAATTTCATTGAATTTGTTTATGTAAACTATACCAGATGCGTCCCAAAAGTGGCTCACTCTTTTATCTTTTTATTTTTCAGATAAAAAATCGAGGTTTGGTGTATTAGTATATAACATAATCTAGAATTGATTGACATATTCAATTGTTTTCGGTCACTTCCGGTTACACCGGAAATGACTACAATTTATGATTTTTAAATGGCAAATTGATTTATTAAGTTTTATAGTAGTCGAACAATTTGTACCTTTAAGTTTTATAAACAGCAGTGATATTAATAAGTGCTAATCATATTCTATTAAATTAAGACAAAAATGTTAATAATTCTGACCAGTTTTTTTCGTTTTAGAATTGGCACTATATCATCGAATTTAACAAAATTTAACCAAACAAATAAGTACAAATAAGATTTTAGTATCTTGAAAGTTAATTAAAAAAGAACTCACCTAATACTGCAGCATTTCTTTTAAAACTAAAAAAAAATAAAAAAGTAAAAAGGATTACATATTACGTGCAACTTCTATATTTACTTTCTATTCCCTATATTTTTGAGAATCTCTTTAAATACAGAAATCTTCTAATTTGACAATACTAAAAACGATAGCTGTCTAAGAGTAATTGCTTACTGTTAAGTAAGAGTAATTGAAAAACTGAATAATAAATATGTTTTAATTTGAATAATATTAAAAATGTTATTTACTTAAAAAGAAATTACATTGTGATTTTTGTATTTGGCTTAGAAGTGTCTTTCTATCATTGATTATCCAAAAGTTAAAAATAGGTTAACTGATTCCCGAAATATATCCGCCGAGTATTTCAGTATACGGGCTTTTTATATTTAACATACCACTTTTTCTACAATAATAATTTGACAATGTCTTAAATAAACTAGACATTATATTTTATATTCATATTGGTATATGCTACTTATATACATAGTTTGTAGTACTACATATATTTAAAATATTTATACTAATTAATAATATTTTTGATATTAATATATTACGAGTATATGCAAATAATATAAAAAATGATTAACAAAACTGATCTCAATTTAAACTAATAAATAAATACATGGAAAGAATATGTTATGCATTTTGCAAAGAAATACATATTTTAATTTTATGGTACATGCGCAAATCGATAAGTGTTCGCACCTAAAATTCATCCCTATAACATTTTTATTTTTTTTTCAGATAAAAAATCGAGATTTGGTATGTTAGTATATAACATAAATTACGATTGATTGACGTATTCAATTGTTTTCGGTCACTTCCCGTTTCACCGGAAATGACTACAACTTTTGATATTTAAACGGCACCCTCGGTGTTTTGTTACTTTATTCGATAGAAAATGATATGAATAGAATGACATATCATATGTCAACTTTTCATATTTTTGATTATGGTTTATTTGAAACTGCAAAATGCGTCATAACGACAATTTGACTCGAAATACCAAGTGTGTGGTACCAAATTATTCGTAAAAAATGCTTTTTCCAAATATACTAATGAGCCCTTTATTCCATTTGCAATATAATTTGAATTGAGATATACGATTTGGGCATTGAGAAATACGATTTGGGCATATTTTAACCAAGCAGGACAAGACACTAAAAACCTTAAACGATGAAATCTATTTTTCCAAGGCTCTTTGGTTAAAAATTAGTGTTTGTAACACAGCCATGGTACCCTAGATTGAAATTTAAAATAGAATTATGTTTTAAGCAAAAATGTCAAAAGTTGACATATATGTCATTCTATTCAAAGTGTCATTTTCTATCAGTATATATTTTCTTCAGTATATGTCATATACCAACATCACAAATCTCTTTTTTCTTCTCTGAAAAAATAGAAAAGTTAGGGGTGAGCCAATTTTGAGACGCACTCGGTATAGTTTACATTTTTGCATATATTTTTATATTTCTTGTAGTACTGCTTTTATATAGTTTACAATAATATTACTGCAAATATTTTAAATCACATTTTACAATGAAAGTATTTATACTAGTAAAGGTTAATCATAGCCCATTAAATAAAGACAAACATTTTTATCGAAAATTATAACTAACTTTTTCCTTTATAAAATTGACTTTATAATGACGAAATTTAGCTAAACAAATAGTTTTAAAAAGGTTTTTTTGTACCTGTAATTCTGTTTATATAATACTGCTGAAAACCGTATTGGAATAAATGTTCTAATATTTTAATGACTTAATAACAATACTTGCCTCATATAAAATAACAATGTGAATTTTTTTTGTATTTAGTATCGAAGTGTTTCTCTCTCATTAGTTATCCAAAAGTTAAACAGTGATTAACAGATGCCCAAAATATATTCGTGATATATTATAGTATTACGGGCACAACAGTTTTAAATAATTACTGGAGATATCTAAATCCATTGGGACACTTGTGCCCATGTGGTAACGTTTTTATTTTACAAATAGTATTTATATTAGTGGATGCTAATCATATATCATTAAATTATTTTTACTTTATATATTACGTATATTACGTATTTTATAGATATATATTACTAATTTTATCGTATTATTATATTATTTGTATTGGAATGAACGTTCTAATATTTTAATGATTTAATAGTAGCCCAGAGACTTTTACCTCGGAATTCAATTACTGTGAATGCATTAATATGAAATCTTCTGCATTGTATTTTATAGATAAAATAGTAAAATGTTTACCCAGTTTTTTCATTCCTTTAAATTTTTTATTTAGGAATTTTAGTAAATTCTTAATTCCTTATTCCTTCTTAATTTTTTGATTTTTTAAATTCTTTTTCTAAGTAAATTTATTGAAGTAAATGAATCTAAGGCATAAGCTACACCTATTCTGCTTATATTCTAATCATTGAAATTTTGATTGAAATAGAATTAAACAGGGTGGCGCGTCATATACCACGCGGTTTTTGCAAGGAGAACAAAAATTTGTATTGGAACACCCTATATATTAATTGATTTTTGGATTCAAGTAAAGAAATAAAAGTTTGTTTCGTTAGAAAAGTATATGACTGAAATGTATAGTTTTTGAAATACATTTTTCACCGGCACGAAAAATGGACACCTTAAAACTTTGATGTATTTTAAAGCTTAATATATTTTGTTTTTATGGGCCAATTTTGATGATTTTTTAAGTAGTGTGGAGCCAAATTATTTGACTTTTTAGTAACTCTTTCTATATTAAAAATGAAACTCCCCATTTGTTAATTATACGAGGAAAAACAAAATGTTGATATTTTGGTGAAAGTTTGAATCTAGATACATCCTTTCTCGATGGTTTGTTTCTCATTTTTGGTTAATTAGCTTTATTAGTTTTATTTTTGTTGGAAATATTCGCTTTTGAAGAAGATACTAACAATTTTTCATAATTTTTACATTAAAACCATGCGTTTGCTTTTGGTCCTAGCCAACATATCTAATAAGTTCTGGTCCCGAAGTAGGCCTTCTACACACATAAGATTTGCTTCATTTAATCTTCTTCTTATAGTCCGTTAGTTAATATATACGTTCGTTAGGTGCAATTCATTATCAATTCAAAAAGTTGGCAAACGGCGGTTTCTTAGCGACAAACTTACAATAAGTCGATCGTCTCGATTAGAAGTTCTCATACGAAGATTCCTGGACATCTGGATTGACGTATTCATGGACGTGGTCATAATTCAAAAACCACTTAGTAGGCTCTCTGGTATTAAAGTATTTTTGGAACATGAATTTTATAGCAAATTCACTGAAATAAACAAATATAAAATTCATATCAAAAACTAAAACTTAAGTGTAAAAATATATTTGACTCACCCTGCATATCTATAAAAATATTTTTGAAATGTGAACTACCATTAAACATATATTTTGTAAAAGGTTTGGAGTGAAAATCCCAAATAGGAATCCTGATACAGAGCTTTTTCGGAGCACGGATCCATCTTGTATGTATGCATTTGTATATGTGTGTTTATTTAAATACTAAAGTGAAAGAAACGAATTTAAATGGGTAAACTTTGTAATATATCTTATTAACAATACAATGCAAAAAGTTTTATAAAAATTCGTCCACAGTAAATGAATTCCGAGGTTTGTATCCCATAAGGGCTTAAGGCACTCCACTATAATAACAATACTTGCCCCATATAAAATAACAATGTGATTTTTTTTGTATTTGGTATAGAAGTGTTTCTCTCTCAATAGTTGTCCAAATTTTAAACATTGATTAACAGATGCCCAAAATATATTCGTGATATATTATAGTATTACGGGCACCATAATTTTTTTTGTCATTTTTATACATGATTTTTAGCAGTGCAAATTAATATTTTTTTTGACAATATTATATTTATATAAAAAAGATGATTTTTATATTATATATTTTATTTCTTTTTGGCATATTTTTGCTCGATTTTTTGTATTGTTGTTTTTTATATTTTATTTATTCTACAGTCTTATTACTGGAGATATGTCAATCAATTGGGACACTTGTGCCCATTTTGTAACGTTTTTATTTTACAAATAGTATTGATATTAGTAAATGCTAATCATATACCATTAAATTATGAGATTTTTTTTAAATTATCGGCTAGGTTTTTAGAACTGGCACTATTAAGGTTGACTCTCACTATACCTTCCGTTTCCATTCCATATCCATATCCATTCCAGATCAGTTCCGTATTTTTCATTGTATCGACGCTATACGTAAGCTTCCGTTCTGTATCAGTTCCATACTTTTTATTGTACAGTTTATATCATTACAAAAATTTGATTTTAAAAATGTGTATCTTTTGAAAAAGGTAATAGATTTAATTAAGAGGTGAAAGAATAAATAAATATCAGCAAAATGTTAACAGAGCTGGTACAAATGTAAGAAGTTGACAACGCTGTTTCCGATACGCTTTAGTCTGTCCGTCAAAAAAATATATGGAAGGGAAGGGTATGGAACGGAAGGGAAACGGAACGGATAGTGTGCATTGTCCTATTCATTTACATGATATAATATTTTAATGTAAACGGAAGGTAACTGATACGGAAGGTATAGTGAGAATCAACCTTTACATAGGATCACAAGGATCACACTAGATTATCCCATTTGACGAATTTTATTTTAACAAATATTTAAGAAAGTATATACGTTTATCTGTGTACCCGGTGCCCGGTGGCGTAGAGGTCCAGGCTCTCGTCTACCAATCTCAAGGTGTGGGTTCAATTCGCACACCCGGCATTTCATCAGCCGACTATTTTTATTAAAATAAAAATAGTTTGGGTATCTAGGTCGACTCAGCCTTAAATGAGTACTTGGGATTCACAATCCTGAGGTAATAATAGGCGATTGAAACGTAGTGCTAGCCACATAACCTTCCTTGTATACCGAACGGGTCTAGTATAGCAAGCTGTACCTTGCTAGTCCCAAGGCGTTAAACACTATATATGGGAGCTATTATTATTATATAAACGTTTATCTCCTATATACAGGGTGAGTCTTAAAAGTGTAAATATTTTCATGGATAGTATATCTCGATAAAAGAAATATATTTTATATATTTCTCTCTGTCGGTTTTTAAATAAGTCCAAAATAGCAGAGTTATTTAAATTTGAAAAATTATATAAAGTAAATTAAATTTTGAGAGCCACCTTGTTTTTACTGTTGTTATGTTCTTCAAATTTAATATACTACTAATATTGCCACATTTTGAAAATACTATATTTTTTTAACTGAAACGTTAAAAATTAGATGATTTAAAAAATTAAAATTTTTCAATAATTTTTTTTTGTGAAAAGACCTCATAGACGTGGGTTTCTGGGGTTGAAATATACCACCCCTAAATATATTTGCACTTTTTTAAGACGCGCCCTGTATAATTCTATGAAAAAAATTGAGAACAAACAGGTATGTTCTTAATTTTTTTCCCCTTTTTATTTTTCTCGAGAATGATAAGAAAAAACAAGAAAATTTTACAAAACTAGTTATATCCTATATTCATTTCACTTAAAATATCAAAATTTTAAAAACTAAAAT
Source organism: Sitophilus oryzae (assembly GCF_002938485.1). Classification (NCBI taxonomy): domain Eukaryota; kingdom Metazoa; phylum Arthropoda; class Insecta; order Coleoptera; family Curculionidae; genus Sitophilus; species Sitophilus oryzae. The sequence goes on along the minus strand of NW_022147250.1, from coordinate 1,419,040 downwards.
TAATCAAAATAATCACAAGTATGGTTTAGATATTTTTTTAGTTTTTCGGACCTTATATTCAAATAAATACTTGGGAATTGTATTTGCCTATTGTACAGGGTGTCCCACTAAGAATAGCTCTCAGCTGTATCTTGAAAAGTATTTTAGCCGTAGCGGCTGCGGAAAAAAATATTTATAACTAAAGAGACTATGGCAAATTGCTGGAAATTATTTTCAAGTTTGTAGAACGACCGCTAGGGGGCGCAACTGCAACAAAAAATAAGAAAATGGAGTTTTTACACAATTTTGCCTAGTTAAGGTGTACTATAAGTAACAGTTTCATAATCTTCAGTAAATTTTGAATATTTTTTGTTAGAGCCATTTTGCCCTATCTACCAAGATAAAGTGGTGGGGGAAGGTTAGATCTATTTTTATTTGAATATTAATAACTCTGGACTGGATGATCGGAATCCAACAAGCGAAGGCGCGTTTAAAAGAGCGTTTCTTACTCTATATTGTACCATATAAACAATAATAATAAGCTTTTGAACGTAGGCGCTAGGGGGCGTTGTCTTACAATTTAACAAACATTGCGCGTTTTTTCAAAAAAATTAAATGCAACAGTATATGTAACTTTAGCTGATAGTAAAGAGTAGTAAAAGCTTAAAGTGCCAGAGAAAACCGCATCTTGGTATCTTCTTTCAAACCGAAGATATTAGCAAAATTATAATAAATATCAAAAAATAAGCCCTTAATTACCTTATTTTTACAACACGGTATCAGTAGCCCTCTTGATTATGCCCATTCTAATATAAAAATAAGATAGAAACAGTTAGTTTATTATAAAATCGACGATATACCAGAATATCATAATATCAGATGTATTAATATCTAATAAATAAGATACTAATAATAGTGAACAAGAAACGATGATTCAGTGAAGTCATGGTAGGCTTTGGAAAAAAGTTGCTTTTGACGTAATAGTATAAACGTCAAATTGTTATTAGATCAACAATTTGATAGTCTTAGCAGCGTTTTTTTTCTTTTGATTGCTTTTTAAAAATGCCAACAAATTCAACTACTTCAAATAATAAAGGCAACATTTAAATAAAGATAGATCTAACCTTCTCCCACCACTTTATCTTAGCAGATAGGGGGAAAATGGTTCTAACAAAAAAATCCAAAATTTACTGAAGATTGTGAAGCTATTATTTATAGTACCCATTATCTAGGCAAAATTCTGTAAAAATCTATTTTCTTATTTTCCATAGCAGTTGCGCCACCTAGCAGCCATTTTACAAACTTGAAAATAATTTCCAGCAGTTTCCCATACCTCTTTAGTTATAAATATTTTTTTCCCTAAACCCTACAGCTAATACTTTTCGAGATACAGCCGAGAGCTATTCTTAGTGGGACACCCGGTACACAGAGAGAAAGATTTAATTTATATAAGTGGAAGATATTTCCTTAGATTAAGAATGATATTTCTGATAATTAAATAATTTAATTCGTATCGGGCAATTAAATATGTAATTGAAGGAATTCAATTATTTAATTGGTTAAAGAAAATCATATTTGCTATAAGTAATATCTTACAATACAGAAAAAACATGATTTAATTAATTCTCTTAATAACAGTTTATTTGTTTCAGTATTATATTATGATATCTATAATTAATGATTGTCAACAAGAATATATTGATTTAATTGTGACAAATAAATTATAATTTAGAATAGAATTTTTATAACATATATATTTTATCCGTAACAGTAAGCTTTAATTACGAGAAGCACTTGACTTGAAGTATAATCGATTCTCTTCATTCAGCAACACTGGATTTCCACTTTTTTAACTTCATTGACTTATTACATATGAAAGCAGGGGCGGATACAGGAATTTATTTTAGGGGGGGCCCAAATAAAAAGTAATGTAGAATATGCTTTTAAGTGCACCATTTTTAACCCAAACGTCTAATATTTAACCAAACTTATAGATTTTAGAGGGGGCCTGGGCCCCATGCCTGACTTCCATTGTCTTTATTTATTTTTGATTAACACAACATTCCGGTCAGAAGGATCACTGACTGTTATCAAGTGTCGTCTAATCTAGTTCCTAAAACTACTGAGCTTTTATACAATAGCCAGGCATTCACTCCTGAAGAAGTCGGGTGCAGTCACAGAACACACTAAAGAAGAACGCTGACTCCCATGCATTTTTTAGTTTCAAAACGGTTTCAAATTTGTAAAGAAATCTGTAATCTGTATATTGAAGTGGCGCCATCTAGCCACCCAGGAAAGTAACAAATGTGGCGGCAAATTTAAATAGATGCAATTTATTTTAAGCAAGACTGTATTGACTTGTTCGCCAGTTAGAGCCAATCATTTAATATGTCTTTTTCCAATCATAGTCATATTAAATATAGGTGGCATTCCGTGTCTCTTTTAGTTTAGTCTGTTCTTGTTTTTCTCTATTAGTAATTATAGTTTCGTACTCTTTACAATAAATAATATTATCGTTATTTTCAGATCAATATTTGGGGAATAACGCATTAAATACTTATTCAAACAAAAAAAACAACAGATTAAAAACTGCTTCTGGAGGGGATGTTTTTTTTGAATACGTAAATTTTAAAACATGGGGAACATCTCTCGAATACAAGAAAAAGTGACGTCCATCTGAGCAACAGAAGTCAACTTGTGAGGGTGGATACCACGTTGTCTTCTAGCAAGCCAATAGAATGTGGAGTACCACAAGGCTCAGTACTAGGCCCTATTTTTTTTTATTAACGACATTGCTAACATAAATATCAGTGTTAAATATGTCTTTTGCGGACGACACTAGCTTCACTTGGAGCAACATGGACGTCACGGCACGTCATAGGATTATATCAAATGACTTAATCACCATTAAATCATGGTGCGATTCGAACCTCCTGAGTCTCAACATTTCTAAAACTAAAGCTTTGTCGTAAAAACTCGCTGCAGCCTTTTGTACTTAGCAACACAACCACTGACGTCGTAAAATCTGTAAAATTCTTGGGGCTTAACTATAACTGGTAGGGATTTTGGAGGTCAACATTCTGTGAGTACAAGTGCCAATTATATTGTTGCGGACCCATGTGGACTCGACCTAACCTAACAATATGTCCCGCCCTCAGATGACCTTAACACAATGCCCTCTATAAAAGATCAGCCTACGGGCGGACTTTTGTTTACTTCATCAGCTGTACATACTTAGATATTGGGTTAGATTCTGTATTCATATTTTGTCGGTTGATTTTTGGTATTATTTGTTATTGTAGTGCAAAAAACTAATTATTTTGGTGTTTAAGTGACATAAAGTACTACCAGATATATGGTTACTATGATGGTCAATCTGTTTCTCATAAAATATTACACGTTTTGTTAAATGTTTTAACCTAAAAGTGCCCATAAATTTTTTATTTATCGTGATTTTTGTGTGTGTTTTTAAGACTCAACAATTCATCAATAAAGCTTAAGTGGAGTGTGTTTTTGGTGCTATGCCTCATCTTTGTTGTGTTCCCTGGTGGAAAGGATAGTTATACTAGGCAGCTTAAAGTATCCGGAAGAGCAAGAAAAGTGGGTACGAGTTATAAATCAAGACAATTCTATTGAAAATATCTTTAATAAATTTAAAAATAATATTCTCCCAGAATGGTATTTAAAGAAAACTGGACAATTATGTTTATTTTATTCATATTGTGGAATCTCCACTCCAAGTGTTGTTGGTTCAGCTTCGATAGATTCAAACACGTAAAGATAAACACGTAAGTAGGTATTATGATCCAGGGAAAAATAAAGAATATGTGTATTAAAGATCATGAAAAAGATTATTATTTTGAGTTCAAAATTTAAAAGATTTTGTTTAAAAGAAGAATGTGTTTTTGTTTGATAATATAATGTATGTAAAGCATAACATATACCTATTTGTTCAGTAATTTTTACTGAATAGTGTCGATTATTTATAATACCAAATTAATATCAAATATTTAAGTGATGGCTGAATACAATATGAATAAAATAACAATAAAATTGGTATATTTGCAATACAAAATTAAGTTTTAAGAATAAAGGTGTTACTAAAAATACTAAGAAATTCATATTTCTTTTGTTTTAATTGGTCGAATGTTATTTCCCATTTTATTTAAGAATTATACCGTATCATCGAAAAAAATCGGCGTCTAGTTGGATTGGAAATGAACATCGATGACATTCTGCAAATAATTGTATACATAAAAAATTAACTAAAATTTTACAATCTTGGAAAATTTGATATTCTTGAACCTTGTTTTTAAATATTTTAAAATTTTTGATTTTCTTGGGATTTAAGTTCGGGAAAAACATTAACATTATAGCCTTCATCAGTGTTGTGTCATATGAAAAAAATAGTGTCGAATATAATCCAAAAAATTACATATAAAATATTCACACCACGCACCACATAATGTTTACTGCGTACTCCATAGTCTCCAATGTAGATAGTTTTACTGTTAAGAATAATAATTCTAAAAAATATATGGTCATCTTTTGATAAGTTTATATTAGTTTATTAATTGCAGTAAACACTATGTGGTGTGAATATTTCATATGTAATTTTTGGATTATAATCGACACTATTTTTTTCATATGACACAACACTGATGAAAGTATAGTTAGCCAAAACGTTTTTTTTAGTAAATATAATTTTTCGAACATTGATACTTGCAAAATATACATATAAATTTTGTGAATGCAAATAATAATACATCACTATTAGTAGATATTGAATGTTTTTTTGTTAAATTAGATCGATTTTCAAACCCCAAAATTTAAAATATATTTACATTTTACCCAATATCTTATGTAATACATTATTTGTATATTGTAAAACATTTGCTGCATTTGTATGGTTTATAGTTTATTTGCCAAAGTATTTATTACTATAAATAGGTATATATGTTGTAGTTATTAACTGTATATTATGTATATTTCATGTGAACTATATAATTTTTAAAATACAAACCAAAAATCTGAGGAATAATTATGTTTTCCATGTATTCTACAACATATTTATTAATCCGTAGTATCTAACTAGCGTGACGTCATAAATCTCGCCCCAAAGCTTTTCTATTAGAGACGGCATTGCTTAACATCGCATTAAAGAATAGACACCGTAATGATTCATTCGTTCGAGAAGAATCGAGTCCCACTGGAATGGAGTAGTACATACGAGAACATTCGAAACCTTCTCTATGCACCTAACGATCTATGGACTATTCTAGATTTCTTAACTGTAGGTATAAAAGCCGGCGGCTGTGGCCTAGAGAGGGCAGTTATAAATATACCGGTGCAGTTGACGCGCTAAAATTCAAAATAAATTCTTAGTTATAAATCGTTTGTAAATAGTTCTTTAAGTCTTTTATCGTTATTGTTTTTGTTAATTAGTGTTAAATAAATAGTTGTATAATAATAGTTTAAATAAATTGTGACTTTCTATCCACACGGAACCGACGAAAAACGTAACAATATAATATATAATAAGATTAAATACCTGGGCGTCTGGCTAGACAAAAATGGCACCTTTGTCTACCACACTCAGACAAAGGCAAAGAACGCAGCGGAGAGTGCAAGAGCTCTAACAAGGCTCATGCCGCGCGATGGTGGCGCCGGCGATTGGGCACGCATGATGCTGGCAACTGCACACGTGTCTGCTGTGCTGTATGTATATACGTATATATTTCTCAGTTCGCCCAACCCTGGGTCTCTGCCGTGGAAAACCCGTTTACATCTCCGCCAGTCAAGCAACAAAATGCTCCTCAGATTCAAACCAAGGCCTAAACGAAAATATATTCCGAACTTGGAAACAGCAAAAAAAAGGTTTTTTTTTGCTTAAAACATATTTGGTTTTTACAAATGTTTTATAATTATTATAGAAGTACCGAGGAAACTCAGTCAATCGTCGCCTATACGTTTTTCAATTATGGACACGCCGGGCCGTTTGAACTACTCTTGAAGCAACGCATGGACAAAGCACCCGCATGGGCCGAAATCGCTCTAAAGCTGGCAAAGAATGTTGACGCTCTAAACCGGGCACAGAGGACAGTGCTCCTGTATGTAAGCAGCGCAAACAGGACAGTGTCCACAGAAGCACTACAAGTGCTCGCTGGGATAATGCCTCTAGACCTACAAGCTAGATACAGGAGCGAATCTTACGGGCTAGAAAAAGGTGCTATCAAAGCAAAAAAAGAAAAATTCCTGGAGCTGTGCTGTAGAAGAGTGCAAAACTGGGATCGGGGCGGTTGACTCGGCGCTGGATACCAGACCTGAGACCATGGCTACGGAGAGACCATGGGAGACTGATCTACTGCTTGGTGCAGTTTCTGAGTGGATATGGTACGTTTGCTGCCTAGAGACATCAAATCGGAAAAGCTGCCTCTCCCCACTGCGGAGCTTGTGACTATGTAGGATGCCGGGCACGTACTATTGGAATGCGACCGACATGCGGCACTGGTGAACTGAGACGGAAGCCATCACAGGACCTCTGACTGAGAGAAGCCTCATTACGGTTATGCTGCGTGATGAGCACTGTCGGAAGGCTGTTGACCAGCCGTGTCTCGACATTCTTATTAAAGTGGACGAGGTAGTGGCCGCAAGACGTAATAGATCTATGTAAATTGTCCTGCATGGGTCCCTGTCAGTGATGATCGATTCTGTGATAATCAAGATTAAGTTTAAGAACTAGAGCGATTCAGTGTCGACGGAGTGACGAGTAAAGGTAGGAGTGGATGCATCCGTATGCCTCACGGCGATCGACATCCACACCTGGCATAGGAGAGGGGTTTATGGGGTATTATGCGGCTAGTATCACATTGTCGCATCGAACTCCACACTTCGGCGGTAAATCGCTTCCCCTCTTCTCTAACAAAAAAAAAGATTTCCACTCCAAGTTACGGATGGAGTGGCAAGGTTCCAGTTGGCCAGGTTCTTCAGTTCCGCTTGGAAAGCAGAACGATTCTGGTCCAGTTAGTGGGGTGTTCGCCCCTTTTCTAGCTAGATCATTTGATTTTTCTCATTGCCTTCAATCCCTTGGTGAGCGGGCACTAAGAGTAGGAGGACTTTATGTTCTTTACCTAATTTGTTCAGATTCTCTGGAAATTCTTTGACCAACTTCGAATTGATGGTTACGGAATTGATCGCTTTAGTTGACTAGATGGCTATTTGTTGTTTCCGATAGTTCTTATCTGAGATAAATTGTACGCATCTTTCGATAGCGTATATTTTTGCCTGAAGGATGCCGGGGTAGGTGCTCATTGGTTCGGACTATTTAGTTTTGGGCCCAAATACTCCTATCCCTGTTCCTGCTTTGGTGTTAGAAGCATCAGTATACCACGTTATGGTATGGTCTTTTACATACTGAGCAAACTTGTCTCTCTTCCAATTCTTCTTATTGCTCAATACTACAGTGAGGTGTTTCTCAAAGTTTTAAATTCTTGGTATGTCATCCACTGGGAATTGGAGGAGTGGAATAATTTTAATAATAATTATTATTATTAAAATTATTATTATTTTAATATAAATTCAGTACTAGGATAATTATAAATTATCCTAGTACTGAACCAAAAAAAAAACATTCTAACCATTGTCGCATTGGCATAACTACCGAGGACAGTATGCAGTGGTGTTAAATCTAGGATGACCTCCATTTTTGCTGTTGGGAATGTTCTCATAGCACCTGTGATGCAGATACATGCCAATCTCTGTACTTTACACAGGTTTAGCCTTGCTGTACGTTGCTCTAGTTTTGTATACCAAGCAGCTGCTCCATAGGTAATCATGGCTCTTCCTATCATGAATCATGATATACATCCAACGCAAAATGTTAGAGGCGCAGCCCCACCCATTTTTCGCCAGTCTTCTGCATATCGTGAGCGCCTGTGTGGTTTTGCTGGTAATGTTCTTAATATGTCTGTTCTAGAGAAGTTTACTGTCCAGGGCTGTTCCCAGATATTTGACTTCCTGTAATAGTATTTCCTTTCCATCTAGATGGATTTTTTTCAAGTTTTTCAGACTTTGTTTCCTGGTAAATGGCAATACCGCGGTTTTGCCTGTGTTGCTGCTCAACCCGACAGTCCTGCAACATTTCTCAGCAATACGTAGTCATTTTTGGATAATATCACACAGAGTGCCTTCATATTTCCCCCGAACGATCATGACTATGTCCTCTGTCATCTGCATACCCTCTGAATACGCTACTGAGCATGCGCAGAACGATATTAAACGTGAATGCTAACTTGGAGCGTTTTTTTCGCTGCGTTGACAACAATAATTACTAAAAATATAGATCATTAAGAATTTTAAATCAAGATATAACTGATACGTGTATTAATTCTTTTGAAATTATTTGTCATATTACTTCAATACCCTTTTTGTATAAATTTTCAACAAAATTTAAATCATATAACGATAAATTCTTTTTTCAAAAATGTTTTAAAATACTTCTTTGAAAAATATGGGCAACACATAGAATCAGTAACCGGGAAACGTCAAATATGTTTTGACAGTGAAAAGTCAAAACATATAAAAACTAATTTAATGTTACTTTTTGTACTTTTTGTATACTGTTAAAGAGTTCATTTGGATTTCCGACGATATTTTAGATTTGTGTTCTTTTTGAAAGTTTGTTTTTATAGTGCGATAAAGTTAGTGGGATAAGTAAGTGGATAAATAGACATTATGACTAATAAAAATTTTATATGTGAAGCTGTCCGCAATAGGGAAAATCTTATCCTTAAAAGAATTACACAACACTAAAAGTATGAAAACCTTTGAAGTATGTTCCATATTTTCAAAAAATAAGATATATGTTATTTAAAATCGTTTTTTAAGCCGATTTTTGTTCAGCGAAATATATGTATATTTATGTTAGGTAACATAACCACTTTAAACATTATTAGGTAATTTACCTTTCATTTTTTTTTGCTTTAAATAAATAATTAATATACTATAATATCCGAATAACAATATTTATTTTCTCTAATTTATATATTTATATTTTCTATTTTATGATATAAAAATGACATATACACAAAAGAAAGAAAGACGATTGGTCAGTCAGTGTCAAAGACAAAGATAATCAGATATTAATAAATTAAGCAAAATTAATTAATTAAGCAAAACCTCAGGCGAGAAGTGGACAATAACTCACAATCTTTAAGATGTTTAATTTAGATTTTAATGTTTCAAAAAAGCAAGGGGGGCTAATCAGATAGTTGAATGTCGCTGATGTGTCTTCAACAAAAATTAAGCGAATTTACTTATCCACTAAGTTTATGGTTATAGACAAGTTGAAATATATTAGATTGTAAATAATAGAAAATTGCATAAATAGTTATCTATTTAGAAAATTACACAAATAAAACACCAAATGGACTCCACAGCGTATTTTAGCAAAAAAGAACATTTACCCAACACTGGGTCACCATGTATACAGGGTTGTCAGACAGTCACGCCTTAGGGGGGACAGTCCCGCTTTTTGTTGATCAGTCTCGTTTTTTAAAAAATAATTCTGAGTTGTAAATTGTAAGTACATTGTCCCGTATTCCTCTCGTTTTCACTATCTAGCCATAAAAAGTATTTTTAACTATCTATACAGGGTGCTACAAATTCGAGGTACGAGCATTGGTAACTCGGTAACCGTAATAGATACGAACATGGTTAAATTGGGGCAAAGTTGCGCTTTGGGATGTTCACCAAGATGCCATCAAAAAAGTTATAAAAATTTCGGAGATTGCTGAGTTTTTTGGAAAAAACGGATATTTTTGAAAATAAATTTTATTTTTTCCTGTCGTTACTTTTTAGAAAATCACAAAACTAATTGCTCATTCTCATAGCCACTTTATTAGGACTATCTGATAGTATTTTTAGATTTTCAAATCAGCTGATAATTTGTGAGATACAGAGGTCAACTTAATTTTTTAAATACCTGCATTTTTTACTTCAGATTTTGAAAGAACTCGCTCTCCTGAGTACAATGATATGCTACACTTTATATTTTTTTTTCGTTTTGGAAATTTGGACACAATTTATTTAAACTAACTCCAAGTCCGGCTCTGTTTTTTTTAATATTTAATATATTTATCGCTACAATATTGATACGCTTTCAAACTTAACAGTGACGTAGGTTGAATACGAAAAATCAAATGCAATAAAATAATAAAAAATAATATAAATAAAATGTTATATAAACAATCAAATCATTTCCCCGGAAGATGGATTGGAAATGGTAGAGTAGTATAATGGCTAGCGAGGTTCCTAGGCCGTCTGATAACGTCAAGTAATTCGACAGGTCCAAATTTTACAAAAGTAGTGAAAAAAACAAAAAAGTGAAATCAACACATCTTGGCAGTTACAATAAAGAGCACAAAATGCATTCGAAAGTATAAGAAGAAGATCTATTCAAAAGCTATAAATAAAATTGAACGAAAAATAAATTTGTGCAATAGGGAGGGTGGTAACCCTTTCGAAAATATAGACTATGTAGAGCATTAGAAACTATTTTGTAGAAGTTAATTTATTCATAATAACTACGATTAATATTATGAAAATTATTAGATCGTACACTGAGAATTTCAAATTCACAATAAGAAAAGTTAAAAATAATATCTTTAAACTGCTGATCTGGATATTATTTATTTTAATCTTTCAATTGGCTCAATTTTCCTTATTTAATATTAATTAGCACTGATCAATATTGTTGCGATGAATATAATCAGATTAAATAATTTAAAACAACTGAATCGGACTTGAATTTTTTTTAAATAATAATTAAATAGCTTTGTTGCTGTTAAGGTACCCAAAACAAAAAAAAAAGTATAAAGTCTGGCATATCATTGTACTCAGGAAACTGAGTTCTTTCAAAACCTGAAATAAAAAATGCTGGTCCGTATTTAAAAAAATTAAGTTGGCCTCTGCATCTCACAAATTATCAGCTAATTTGAAAATCTAAAAATACTGTAAGATAGCCCTAATAAAGTGGCTATGAGAATGTGCAATTAGTTTTTTGATTTTCTAAAAAGTAACGGCAGGAAAAAATAAAATTAATTTTCAAAAAAAATCCGTTTTTTCCAAAAAACTCAGCAATCCTTGAAATTTTTAAATCTTTTTTGATGGCATCTTGGCCAACAGACCAAGGCGCAACTTTGCCCCAATTTAACCATCTTCGTATCTATTACGGTTTCCGAGATACCAATGCTCGTACCTCGAATATGTAGCACCCTGTATACCATACGATAAAAAAAACGCGTCAGCTATGGTTATGAAATGAAGGTCGCTGTCATTTTATATTTAAAATTAAATGGGGAATATCACTATTGTTCATTTCCAAGCCAACTGGACGCCGGTTTTTTTCGATCATACGGTATTAATATTATAGATAATCAACTGTTTTTTTACGGTTTTTAAGTTTTATTGTGGTGCATTAGCAATACTGTGGCGGCTGTTTCGTTATGAGGATCTGCCATCCCTGTCTTGTATACTAAATTAAAATTACACACCTAGATCATTCTAGCTGGGAGAACTAGCTAGGAAAAACAATAAAAATTAATAAACGGACAATTGGTATATCTAAAAACAATTGATTTTTTACATACCATATGTAGTTATACAATAAAGCTGAAAAAAAAACAGCATTATGAATAACTTAACTCATAACATTAATTATTATTATATAGTATATAAAAATGAAATTAATTATGTTTGTTTTTATTTCAGATTTGTTTTTAAACAACTTCTGTAAATCCAGCCTATAGTTTGTAACATCAAGCCCTACGAATTAGTTGACTTACGAAAATAATTAGAAATTTTATTTCAGGTAAGTTCTTAGAAGTTAATTTTTCTGTTAAATAAATGGATCTAATGTTTAAAATATACAATATCTTGTATTTTGAGATATTAATTTATAAGAATGACAATATTTGTTTACCATATATTAATTTTAACAGGCCTAGATTTACTAGGATGGAAGTATACAGGGTGGCCCATCGAAAACGTTCCGCAAGGCATAACGGCTAGGGTATTTTTTTTCAAAAAATCCAAAAACACGTCAATTTTGTTTGTGAGGGGGACAACTTTTGCCCTAAAAATGATTGCAAAATCTTCAACCCTCTCAGCGGGGGTGTCATCCCCCAACTTTTTTCAAATGGGAAGGGGGATCAAGTGGCGCCGCAATGAAAAGAGCTTTCTATTCTTTATATCTCGGTCGAGTCATTGAGAAAATATGAAGGATTGAAATTTGAAGGATTGAAAAAAGTTTATTTAAACATTTATGAGAGTAAATGATAAGGATAAATTCCTTCGACCAATTCGAGTATTTTTCTTATTATTTCTAGATGTTTACGTATTTTTTCACTTGCCACAAGGTTGAACGATCAGGTGGCGGTAGTTGCTAGATAGCTGTTCTGTGGCTTGTGCATTGAAGTTCTTCTCAATATCGTTAAACTGACCCACGATAGAATTTCCAAAAATACCAGTCCACACGTTCAATTTCTGAGGGTTTTGTGTGTGCACCTCGTGAAAAACCCTGGGGTTGTCCTCAGCCCAGTACCGAGAGTTGTGCCGATTAACTACATCGTTCAAAAAGAAAGTACGCTCATCCGAAAAACACACATTATAGGAAATTATCATTTGCCACTCGTTCACTCATAGTTTCACAAAATTGCAAGCGACGATCAAAATTGTCTTCGTTAAGTGAACCAACTGAATGAACATTTGTACGATTCACGCCGGTCTCATTGACCAATTTTCTTGTACTCAGCGTACTATCCATGGCAACTTGGCCCAATACGAATGCCTCCATAGCTTCATTTACCCACAGGATTTTCCCTCAGCCTCTTTTTTTTCATAACGGAACCAGTTTCGCGAAATTTTGCTACTAACTCGCGAACAATTTTGCCATAAAGGTGTTTGTCAGGATGGCGTTCATTGAATATCTGCGCAACCCGATTGCCACATTCATTATTTTAAAAATAAAGTTCGATTATTTCCACTTTTTCTGCAAGTGAGTACACCATAATAATTGCTAAAAAGTTTAACGACATTGAGAAGAAGTTCAACGCATGAGTCACAGAACAGCTATCTAGCAACTACCGCACCTGATCGTTCAACCTTGTGGCAAGTGAAAAAATGCGTAAACATCTAGAAATAATAAGAAAAAACAGCAAATTGGTCGAAGGAATTTACCCTGATCATTTACTCTGATAAATGTTTAAATAAATTATTCAAATTTAAATCCTTTATAATTTTTCAATGACTCGACCGATTTTCAAAAACGAAGCCGGAAAATATAGAGAATAGAAAGCCCTTTTCATTGCGGTACCACTTGACCCCTCTTTCCATTTGAAAAAATTGGGGGATGACACCCCCGCTTAGAGGGTTGAAGATTTTGCATTCATTTTTGGGGCAAAAGTTGTCCCCCTCACAATCAAAATTGACGTGTTTTTGAATTTTCTGAAAAAAAAATTGCCCTGGCCGTTATGCCTTGCGGAACGTTTTCGATGGGCCACCCTGTATGTACATTTATGATTTACGCATAATTGTTTAGGCATATTTTATTTCTAACAAAATAAATTTCTTGCTTAAACTCACCAAAAATAAGTATTGGCAAAGGTAGATCTCTAAATATATTTTTTGAGTTATTGGGCCTAAATAATGTTTAAGTACTGGGTGGCCAACTAAGAATGGACGCCGCGCCGCGCGCCGGCTCTATCCCGGAAACTATTCATCGTATAACCACAGAGAACATGTGGTATAACTTTGGGAAAATTGTAATAAGTAAACCGCCCAAGACAAATCGCTGGAAATTATTTTCAAGTTCGAAAAACGTCCGCTAGAGGGCGTATCTCTGATATTCAATCAGAAAACAAGTTTTTTCTTAAAAATCTTCAAGTGAACAGGTATTTTAAATATTGCTATTGTAATCATCGAGAAATTTGTAATCTTTTTGATATAGCGTATTTTGCTCTATCTTATAAAATAAAGTGGTGGGGGAAGGTTAAACTTACTTTTATTAAAATAAGGACAATTCTGGTTTAGGTTAGCCGATTTAAACAAACTAGGGCTCGTTTAAAAGAGCATTTCTTTCCCAATGATCTTCAGTATAAATTTTGTTTCCATAGATTTTTTCATGGTAGCTAGATGGCGTTGTTTGACATCATAACAGATATTGCGCTTTTGCATAAAAAATTTAAATAGCAGGCTATGTTCCTTTTTGCACAGTTAAATAGAGTACCAAATTTCCAAAATAACAGCGCAATCCACAACTTCTCTATAACGGGAAATATTAGAAAATAAATCATATTAGGCTGCCGTCTAAAATTATAAGGTCTAAAAATTATAGTAGTAGGCCAGGAAACAAAAAGAGGCGCGAAAATACCAAAACGTATACTTTAGTTTCATTTTAATGCCATTTGATTGTTATTTATTCATGTTTGTTTTTGACTCGACCCCATAAATAAAAGCCCAGGCATATTGAATCCGGTAACCTAGCTGGCCATGGAACTATGCCGCTCTAGCATCTCTATCTACTAAAGTAAGTGGTATCCAAGAAGCTCCACACATTCATAGCAAAATAAGCGGCACAACTGCACCAACTGAACCATTATGCTGATGAAATGGCAACAAGTGCAATTTCCTCATGATGGATCTCCTAACAAAGTTAGCAAAATTGGCAATTCATCTCTTGGAAATTGTATTCCATTCAGATGAATAAAAATGTCCAATTATTTACCATCCTAGAATTCCTGCCAAAACCTTTACCGACGAACGGTCTTGGTGCCGAACTACTTACATCAAGGGTAGATTTGGACCAGCAGTAGTGCATATTGACAAGATTCGCATCTTCGGTGCTATATGAAAAGTGACGCAAGCAACATAAACTTAATGATATAATAATAAATAACACAAACAGCAGGTAAAACACGAAAACAAGTGAAATCAAGGACGAACTTGGATTAATAACTAAATTACGTTACATGAAAAAACTTCTAGTTCGGTTATACGAAATTCGGCCGTTTTCTGTTAAAGTAATATGGCGGCACAAAATTTAAAAAAAATTATTGATTGTCCGACATTTCGGACATTTTAATGCGAGAATTACGTATAATTAATCAAGAAATTTGTAAAAAATATATGGATGAACGATAATGTTACATAAAAACGTTTAAAAATTTATGACGTCATTGTTTTAAGAAAACGTCCGAAATTCGGATGCATGAAAACTAAACTTAAAGGCGGATTCTCACGACTGGCGTACTTGACAAACATTTGAAGGCGGATTCTCACGACTGGCGTACTTGACAAGTACGCCAATATTTGCGTACTTGGCAAGTATCCCCACCAGTCCCCACTTTGTACTACATTGGCAAGTGTACTTGGCAAGTACGCCAATATTTGCGTATTTGCCAAGTACCCCTACAATCCTTGGCAAGTAAAACAGTATAGTCGCATCGATATACTGGTCGTCCGGAAATTGTCGTTGCTAGTGATTCTTTTTTCTTTTTAAGTTCTTTTACTGTACACTGCAATACGATTTCTATGTTCTTTATGTTTGGCCATCCATATGAAGGGCTCATTTTCGTATAAATCCATAAATTCCAAAACAACATCATTTGAAGACTACACGGGAAAACCCAGTTTTGTCCGTTTTAATTGGAGCCGAGAAAAATGCAATTTAGTGTTTTTAAGGAAATATGTTATTTTCGGTTGAATAATTAGAAAAATATTTATATTACTACCAATTCTGAATTATTAATATTGTGAATTATCGCCATATTCTGAAATATTGAAATAAAAATCTAAATAGATAATCTAAAAAAAATAGTCAAAATGCAAAACAAAACAGCAGAAAACCAGAGATGTTCAATTAATTAAAGGTTGTATAAAACCTAAATCTAAACTATTATTTTTTTTGTTGAAAATTTATATTTAAGTAGGTTTTTATTACCATACATAAATTTATAACCATATTGATAACGAAAAAAATATTCCGTATATGCGTACATAAATTAATTACGTATGTGTATACCTTTAAGATTGTTACATAAGGAAATATTTTTCTATCGATCGTGTCAGATGATGTTTTTGAGAGATTTGTTGATTCATCTATGTTTTTCGGTCAGTCGAGATTATTGTTGTTTATTGTAAGCTTTTCGAGTTTCGAGCGGAATAAATTTGTTTGTGTTTTTGATTTTCGACGTTTATTTTCTGTAATATCCCTTGTTTTAATAATATAGTACTAATTGCAAGATGCATGCTTCTCGCCCATGCGTAAGTACATCTCTGGTTTTTGCCATTTACGCGTGGACAACTCTTATTTTTCTTTTGTACGGCAAAATAACCAAGCTGTAATATCTCTGGGACTAAGCGTATTATTGCTTTCTTTTTTCGAATGACGTTAACATTTGTCTATAAAGTTGTATTGCTATCTTAATTTCTATGAAAATGTGACATATCTGGTTTTTCCCGTGTAGTCTTCATTTGTCCACTCCATTTATTGCTGTGAAAACGATTTAGGTATGTCGCTAATATTGAGGTTATTAATGTAAATTTGATATTACATAATCTATTCTTGTTTTAACGTTCTAAATTATCCGCAATTAACTCGAAAAACACTACGATCCGGAAATAAATCGGACATACGCTATAACAGTAACATTATTTGCGCAGTCGTTTTTTTGCGCCTCGGCCAGTGTAAACAAGGCTGGCCCAGGCTGGTCAAGTATACTTGGCAAGTGTACGATTAATGGTTTGACTCGGGCTATATTTACCGACAGAGAGTGGGGACGCGACAAGTGACCAAGGAACCCGTTCTCACGACATGGCAAGTATATTCCGATAACAAATATTTGTCAAGTACGCCAGTCGTGAGAATCCCGCCTTGATATTGGAATATGCTTGCCATGTCGTGAGACGGGTTCCTTGGTCGCGTCGCATTTTCGCAGGTCGTAGTGCCTGAATCAAACGTGGCTTACATTGCCAGAAACCTGCAGCCAGCCAGCCAGCCATACTGGCCGACACGCTGAACCTGCAATCCTGCGCTATGTCCGATTTATTCCGGATCGCGTGTTCGAGGATACCGGATGGCGGCTCGGTAAAACAATAATAGAGTATGTAATATCATTAATTTACATTAATAACTTTCAATACCTAAATCGTTTCAGCACTACAATAGTGAACAAACAGATATGTCACATTTTCGCGAAGACTGAACTGGCGATACAGCATAAGATAAATGTTAACGTCGATTCGAAAAAACAAATACGCAATTCCCAGAAACTTCAGCAATTACAGAAGAAAAAATCAGGCGTAATCACGCGTAAAAATTCTGCATCTGAACTGACAACATTGCACTATATTGTTAAAACGAGGGGATGACCGAAAAATAAAGCGTCGAAAATCAAAACACAAACAATTCCGCTGAGCAGCTGCCAGCACAATAACAATCTCGACTGAAACATAGAATAAAATGTGCCAAAAAACGTCATCTGACACGATCGAAAAATAACCAACTCATATATCTTAAAGGCTGCGTGAAGCCGCAATGGTGCTGTTTTTATATCGGGCTATTTTCGTTATCGTATAAATGGCAACTGTGTACTAAGCTGCCGTATGTGAATTTTCAACAGGATTTTGCCTGGCGGTGGTTTTTCCCATTTGACATCTGCGATACCGGCAGCAGGTGATTATTTTATTTGTTCAGAAAGAATGTTCAGGCGATAGCCTCAGTAATTCAGGATGATTGGCAATAAATGGCACCTTCAGCAACCGATAACATATTCACTTCAAAACGCTAAATTGCATTTTCTCGGCTAAATGGACAAGTGTATCCAAATGATGTTGTTTTGGAATTTGGAGACTACGAAAAATGAGCCCTTCTCAAACATAAAGAACATAGAAATCGTATTGCAGTGTACAGTAAAAGAACTTAAAAAGAAAAAAGAATCACTAGCAACGACAATTTCGGGACGACCAGTATCCATCGATGCAACTATACTGTTTACTTGCCAAGGATTGTAGGGGTACTTGGCAAATACGCAAATATTGGCGTACTTGTCAAGTACACTTGCCAATGTAGTACAAAGTAGAGACTGGTGGGGATACTTGCCAAGTACGCAAATATTGGCGTACTTGTCAAGTACGCCAGTCGTGAGAATCCGCCTTTTATTGGAATATACTTGCCATGTCGTGAGAACGATTTCCTTGGTCACTCGTCGCGTCCCCACTCTCTGTCGGTAAATATAGCCCGAGTCAAAGGATCACAATAATTATTCGTACACTTGCCAAGTGTACTTGGCCAGCCTTGTCTATACTGGCCGAGGTGCAAAAAACGACTGCGCAAATAATTGTACTGTTATATAGTATGTCCTGTTTATTTCCGGATCGTAGTGTTTTTCGATTTAATCGCGGATAATTTAAAACGTTAAAACACGTTGTGGAGTGGACAAATGAAGACTACACGGAAAAAACAGATATGTCACATTTTCATAGAAATTAAGATAGCGATACAACTTTATAGGAAATGTTAGCGTCATTCGAGAAAAAAGAAAGCAAAAATACGCTTAGTCCCAGAGATATTACAGCTTGGTTATTTTGCCGTACAAGGAAAAAACCAGTGTTAACGCGTAAATTGCAAAAACTAGAGATGTCCTTACGCATGGTCGACAAGCATGCATCTTGCAATTAGTATTATATGTTATAAATTTATGTATTGTAATAAAAACCGACTTAAATATTAATTTTCTTTTTACAACAAAAAAATATTAGTTTAGATTTAGGTTTTATACAACATTTAATTGGACATCCCTGGTTTTTTCCCTGTTTTGTTTTGCATTTTGACATTTTTATTTCGATATAAGGTAGAATATGGCAATAATTCACAATATTAATAATTCAGAATTGGTAGTAATATATATTTTTCTAATTATTCAACAGAAAATAACATATTTCTTTAAAAACACTAAATTGCATTTTTCTCGGCTCCAATTAAGTGTGGTGCTCACACGACGTGTCCACTCTGTCACTAAAAAATTGCCATGGCGACACCGGCCACCTTGATTGCAATTTTATTTAAAAATCGGTTTTTATTTAAAATCTGAGCTAGATAGGTATAGGAAGCCCTAATATAGTTTGTAAGGGCATGGGAATCTGCTTCGATTTATTAAAAAAATACAGGGTGTTGTATTTGAAATAACGAAGTTTTTATGTAAAATATATCCTTAAAATAGATCAGCAATTTTTGATACCCCTGTATAAATTTAAGGAAGCAATAACATTTTTCAGTAAAGTTTATTTCTCTACCTTTAAACATAGCACAAGAATTAATTCTGAAATGTAATGTACAGAGTGTTAATAATCTATTCTATTGTAGTTGCAAATTTAAATATCTTTAAATATCTCAAAAACCAAAGATTTTAAACATATTTAACCCTTATAATAAACGCCTTGTTTTGGGCTCAAGAATCCAAGAATGAAATAAAATACTGGGTGTTCCATAAGAAAAAATATAACTTTGGTATGGATCTTAGTTCTGAAACACCCTGTATATTTCAAAATAATTTTAAATTGTGCACATTGCCTCCCCACATATAACTATAAAATATGTTGTTTCTACATCTTTCCGTTTTCGTATAATCAACCGAGGCGAATGAGGTGCGCCACCCTGTATATGCAAATAGTAAATTTGATTAACGTTTACCGCGTTTTAATCTTACCGTTTTAGAAATATCTAGGTTTTTGTCAAACTAGATTAATAATAATTTTAATGCTTCATTTCTCTAGGCGTATTTAAGTTTTTAAAATCAAATATTGTACCGGGTGGGCAACTAAGAATGGACGCCGGCTGTATCTCAGAAACTACTTATCGTATAGCTTTGGGAAAAAAAATTATAAGTCAAACGACCAAGGGAAATCGCTGGAAATTATTTTCAAGTTCGAAAAATGTCCGCTAGGGGGCGTTTCGGTGATAGCCAATCAGAAAACAGGGATTTTCTCAAAAATATGCAGGTGAACAGGTATTTTAAATATTACTATTGTAATCATCGAGAAATTTGTATTTTTTTTGATATAGAGTGTTTTGCTCTTTCTCATAAAATAAAATGGGGGGGAAGGCTAAACTTGCTTTTATTAAAATAAGGATAACTCTGATTTAGATTAACCGATTTAAACAAACTAGGTCTCGTTTAAAAGAGCTTTTCTTCCTTAATGATCTCCAGTATAAATTTTGTTTCCATCATCTTTTTCGTGGTAGCTAGAGGGCGCTGTTTGACATCATAACAGATATTGAGCATTTGCATAAAAAAATTAAATAGGAGGCTATATTTCTCTTTACACAGTTAAATGGAGCACACAATTTCCAAAATATCAGCGCAAACCGCAATTTTCTATCTTGTCTCTAACCGGAGATATTAAGAGAACAAATTATGTTAGGCTGCCGCTTAGGATTATATAGTCTAAAAATTATAGTAGTAGGCTAGGAAACAAAAAGAGGTAAATTAGTTACGTCAAAATATCAAAACGTTTAAGTTCAGTTTTGATGCATCCCAATTTCGGGCGTTTTCTTAAAAAAGATGACGTCATAAATTTTTAAACGTGTTTATGTAACATTATCGTCCATCCACATAATTTTTACGAATTTCTTGGTTAATTATACGTAGGTAGTTCTCAGATTAAAATTATACTAGTAGGCTAGGAAACAAAAAGAGGTAAATTGGTTACGTCAAAATATCAAAACATATATTTTCATTTCATTTTAATACCATTTAATTGTTATTGTCCATGTTCGTTCTTGATTCGACCCCATAAATTAAAACCCAGGCATATTGAATCCGATGACCTAGCTAGCCATGGATATATGCCGCTCCAGCGTCTCTATCTACTAAAGTAAGTGGTATCCAAGAACCCCCACACATTCATAGCACAATATGCGACACAACTGTACCAAACTGCATTATCTACACCAACTGCATTCATGCTGATGAAATTGCAACAAATGCATTTTCATCATGATGGATCCCCTAACAAAATTGGCAATTCATCTCTTAGAAATTATGGATAGTTCATTTTATTCAGATAATCATTCGCCATCCTAGAATTCCTGCCAAAGATGTACCGACTAACGGTCTTGGTGCTGAACTCCTTGCATCCAGGGTAGATTTGGACCAGTAGTGTATATTGTTAACATTCGCACCTTCGAGGCTATATAAAAAGTGACCCAAACGACATAACACATAAATTCTTAATAATAACTTTAATAATAAATAACACAAACAACAGGCAAAACACGAAAACAAGTGAAATCAAAAACGAACTTGGATTAATAGCTAAATGACGTTACATGAAATAAACCCCTAGTTTTCGGCCATACGAAATTTGGCCGTTTTCTGTTAAAAACAATATGGCGGCACAAAATTCCTAGAAATTTTAATAAAAAATTATTGATTGTCCGACTTTCGGACATTTTAATCTGAGAAATACCTACGTATTGTTGCGGACCCGTGTGGACTCGACCTAACCTAACTATATGTCCCGCCCTCAGATGACCTTAACATCGCATTAAAGAATAGACACCGTAATGATTCATTCGTTCGAGAAGAATCGAGTCCCACTGGAATGGACTAGTACATACGAGAACATTCGAAAACCTTCTCTACGCACCTAACGATCTATGGACTATTCTAGAGTTCTTTACCTGTCGGTATAAAAGCCGGCGGCTGTGGCCTACAGGGGGCAGTTATAAATAAACAGTACAGTTGACGCGCTAAAGTTCAAAATAAATTCTTAGTTATATATCGTTTGTAAATAGTTCTATAAGTCTTTTATCGTTATTGTTTTTGTTAATTAGTGTTAAATAAATAGTGTTTAAATAAATTGTGACTTTCTATCCACACGGAACCGACGAAAAACGTAACAGTATAATTAACCAAGAAATTCGTAAAAATTATGTGGATGGACGATAATGTTACATAAACACGTTTAAAAATTTATGACGTCATCTTTTTTAAGAAAACGCCCGAAATTCGGATGCATCAAAACTGAACTTAAACGTTTTGATATTTTGACGTAACTAATTTACCTCTTTTTGTTTCCTAGCCTACTACTATAATTTTTAGACTATATAATGCTAAGCGGCGGCTTAACATAATTTGTTCTCTTAATATCTCCGGTTAGAAACAAGATAGAAAATTGCGGTTTGCGCTGATATTTTGGAAATTTTGTGCTCTATTTAACTGTGTAAACAGAAATATAGCCTCCTATTTAATTTTTTTATGCAAAAGCGCAATATCTGTTATGATGTCAAACAGCGCCCTCTAGCTACCACGAAAAAAATGATGGAAACAAAATTTACACTGGAGATCATTAAGGAAGAAAAGCTCTTTTAAACGAGCTCTAGTTTATTTACATCGGTTACCCCAAACCAGAGTTATCCTTATTTTAATAGGATAAAGTTTATCCTTCCCCCACCACTTTATTTTATGAGATAGAGCAAAACCCTCACATCAAAAAAATTACAAATTTCTCGATGATTACAATAGTAATATTTAAAATACCTGTTCACCTGCATATTTTTGAGAAAAACCCCGTTTTCTGATTGGCTATCAGCGAAACGCCCCCTAGCGGACATTTTTCGAACTTGAAAATAATTTCCAGCGATTTCTTTTGGTCGATTTACTTATTAGAATTTTTTTCCCAAAGTTATACGATAAGTAGTTTCTGAGATACAGCCGGCGTCCATTCTTAATTGGCCACCCGGTACTGCAGTATTTCTATTTACTAAATTTTTTGTTACAATAAGAAAAATTATACTACCCTATACAGAGTATCTAAAAATTTATTTTAAATAATTACTAGCTTTAAACGGCAATAACTTGTTTAATTTAAATGAAGCACCTTGTATATTTTATGAGAATCAGACGCACAATTTAATTGTTTATCAAATTGCATTATACCATTTTTTACCTATCTCTTCAACTTTTCGTCGAAAATGCATTTTCATATAATTTAGACCTCGTTTATCAATTTACCTATGGAATATTGACATTTTAGATTATTTTGAAAGATGTAATACATTTTGAAAAAGTACAGATACTAAAATTGTCGATATAGTTCGCTTATTTCATTAAAAAATAAAAAAAAAACTTTTAAATATTTGTAAAAGAGTTTATTTTTATATGTATATATCTAATATGATTCCAGTATTCAAACTACATTAATTATTGACTCTTTGCGTTGACAAATAATAATTGCCCTAAATACTAAAAACTAAAATACTGAATTTTGTATGTGTATTAGACAGTGTGGTAAAAAGTAACACCTTGAAAATTTTATTTCATTATTTCAAACAGAGACTTTCAACTTATTATTATATTGATTTCTGATTCAATTCCACATTTATTTAGAATAATTTATTAACTAACACAATTAAGTATGTAATTAATTAACATTTGGGCGGAAATAATGGTCGTAATATATTTAATTAATGTCATACTCTTTTATAAAGATATAAACAGTTTTCTTTTTGTATACAAATGGGCTATAATAATATTATCTTTTTTAGCACCTGTACATTTTGTACGTTTGTTGCTTTAAAAATAACCTAAAATGTCAATATTCCATGGGTATAATTGATAAATGAGGTCAAAATTATAAGAAAATGCATTTTCTATGAAAACCTGAGGGGATAGGTAAAAATGGTATAATACAATTTGATAGACAATATGTGTTGTATGTTATAGGGTGTTCCATTTAAATTAAACAAGTTATTGCCGTTTAAAGCTAGAAATTATTTAAAATAGATTTTTTGCCACTCTGTATGAGGTAGTATTATGTTTATTATTGAAACACAATAACTGATCAATAAATAAACTTCAGTAAATATTTAGTATTCAAAACTTTGATACCTTTGGAGAAATGAAACTCTAAAAATTTTACTGCAATTTCACAAAATTGAAAATATTCCAAAATGGTAAGGTTTAAGTGTGATAAATGTTAATCAAATTTACCTTTATTTTAATCGTAAAAACTAAAAATGTAATAATATACAGGGTGTTCTATTTAAAAAAATACAACTTTGATATTTTTTATTTATTTGGGACACTCTGTATCTTGTAAAAATATTTTTAAATTGTAGCTCTAGTTCTTCAACGAACCCAAAACTTACAATTTGTAAAAATCTAATCGTTTAACTACAACACTCCGTGTCGTATGTGGTGAGCAACCCTGTATAACATGTTGCTTTATATATTGCTATACACTTATAACTTTATTAGCTTCTAGGGATGGAAGAATACGTCAAAAATAAGTGAAAAAAAGTGACAAAAAATATTTTTTGTCCCACCAATCAATAGAAATGTAGTAATAATAGATAAGGGGTCTCCACCCAAAACGTCGGGCGATGCCTATGGAGGAAAACGGAGTTTTTATTTGAATTTTTAGGAGGTTATTTTACATAAAAATCGACAAGAATAGTGCCAGGGCCGACTTTCATGCAGACCAGTGTAACTGTATTTGTCCAATGTTTTCAAATGGAACAAGGGTGGAGGGTGGCTCATTAACATAATTAAAAAAATAAAATTTTTACGAATAACTTAGTACAATACACCTTTATGTTTTCCAATATTAAAAATTTATTTTTAAAAAATAATTTTAACTCAGAAAACCAAAGATTTATTTACTACTTTTTAGTTTACAATATTTTACTTTTAAATTATTTAATTAACAATAGAAAAAATTGATATGGTGACGGGCAGAGATTCGTTCTGCACTGCTGTCGATAGATCAATCCATCGTTTGAAGTCCGTCTTCGCTATTTATAATTGAAGGGTATCTTGCATCAGCATTATAGAACAATGAAGGCTGGATACATAACTAAAGAATTGGTATTTCAAGTCAAATTGTCGTTATGAACCGCATATTACAATTTCAAATAAACCATATGTGAAAATGTCAAAAATTAATATATGATATGTCACTCTATTCGGAGTGCCATTTTCTATCGAATAAAACAAAAAAAATACTGAGAGCGTCATTTAAAAATCAAAAGTTGTAGTTATTTCTGGTGAAACATGAAGTGACAGAAAACAATTCAATACGTCAATCAATCCTAATTTATGTCATATGCCAACATACCAAATCTCGTTTTTTTATCTGAACAAATAAAAAAGTTATAGGGGTGAACCACTTTTGTGACGTACCCAGTATAGCATTTTTATTTCTCTTCTGATATCTCACTTTAGAAGCGACGGAGTATATGGGTCACCTTGTATAATTTTAATCATATTAATGTATATTTATGGTTTATGCGGTGCATTATCGCAGCAGAACATTTTATAATATATACATTGATACACATAAAATTGTTTTTAAGTATTTGCAAATGATTCCTTAATTTATTATTTTACGGTTAAGCAACTTTCACTTACAATTTAAAGACCTAGATTTTACGGAGAAATAACTTTAAAAAATCTATGATATATTCGGCTTAACATCGGTATGCAACTTGAATATTATACAGTCCTAAGGTATGCGACCAGTTTTCGTGTTTACGTTCATGTGTAGAGACGATGTGTTTATGTGTGTAGATGTAGTTTTCTCTCTTTTAACAAACTTACCTTTTATTTATTATGTTACTAATATATGTTTGTGTTAGTTATTAGTGTAGTTATTACAATAAAGCGAAAAAAGGTCCAGTAAGTACAGTTTCATTTATGCTACACCGTAATTATTTCGATAATGTACTGTATTCATTGGTATTTTTTCATTAAAACATCTCACTACAGTACAAGGTTGTGGTAAAAAATTAATTATATACGCTAACAAAATTTATCAATCAATTCAATTATTATTCTTATTGTTATGGAATGATGGTATTTCAGTTTTCAAATTGGATTCTAATTGTTTTGTTATTGTTTAATAAAAGTAAATTATATTTTCATACTTTTTTTAATTTTGCAGGATACAACGTTAAATTTGATGCAACATTATAACATTAATTAAAATTAATAATAATTATTAGTTATTTTACTACTACTTATAACAACTTTTTAAATATTGACACTAACATTTACAACTGATAATACATTAGTTTCTGACTAACTCTGTAAAAAAATATATTTCACTGTTTATTATATGTTTATTATTATATTAAGTGCTTTTTAAAAACAATATATGACTAATTAAGCCCGTAGAAAAAAGAAAATAACCATTTATTAAGAATTATCTCTGCCAATTTATTATCTATTGCGTATTCACCAAGCATTTTGTCCAGTATTTTTATAATTTGTGCTTAGATATCTTATGTTCGTAGATATTAAAATCTCAGAATTTTGTAGTAATTAATATTTTTTTTAAAATAGATTATAAATTATAGACTCATCTGTTTGTTTTTATCAGTGGATTTACATTTAAACTATAGATGGTATTCTTGTTTTAATATCGAACTCTTAGTACTGTACAGGATCCGGCTGCATGATTATTACGCTTATCGTATTTTTAATCAAAACCTAATTTTTACGTGTATTTATGAATAGGAGAATACTTTTAACAGGGTGCCAATCAAAAAGTTACCGCAACTATGTTTAATTAATAATAATAATAATAACTGATTTTGGAGACGACATTACGCTCATAAAAACTTTTGATCACTTATGTGTCAAATTAAAGCTATTTTTATTCTATGCATGATGTTATAAGGGCTGCCAAAATATACAGGGTGGCGCACCTCATTCGCTTCGGTTGATTATACGAAAACGGAAAGATCATAGATTTAGGAAGAACAGATATCACATTATGCATTTTAACCCGATCAAACATTCGGAGGTTGACTACGTACTGTAAAAAGCAACTGAGATAGAGAAGGCGACATTGCCACATATCAAATTTGCGCCTATCTACTTAGTCTGATTTGCAGAAAAGGTGACTTTAAAACCTTCACCGGATATCAATAAATCTCAATTTCTTAATTAAAGAATAGTTTATTTTTAAAGAAGCATGCGTAATAATATGTTATTAAACAGAGGATATATGCGTTACTATTAAAGGACATGTTTACTGTTTAATGTGCTGAAACGTCTAGAACTATTGGCAACGTCGCTGCTAGTCTTCCAGAATGAAATGAGCCGTCCGTCCCACCACCCCTCGCGACGGCCCATGGTCCGTTATAGCGTACTACGTTTACCTTACGGTGTGTTTGAAGTCGGAATCAAGTCCGAAGTGAACTTTTCAGTGTTTTTCAGTAGTTCTTGTTTTTGCTTAATGTACTTTTGAATCTGCGAATTTTCAATATGGTACGACAGTGTCAAATGTGTGGACAAATAAGCTCAAATTTCCCGAATTTGTCTATTCACAGGTAGGTATTGTTTCCGCCGCGCCGTAATCGTACATAGGCGTCCCACAAGGGAGCCTCTCACAATTAAAATAATTTCTAATTATATTTGTTGAATTTTGATCTATTAAAACAAGAACGTAGTAGCCGGTAATTGAATTATAATTCGTCTCAATTACTACCTAACTGTTGTAGATCATAACAAATTTGAATATAAACGGTACATTTGAAACTTTATTATAAGCCAGACATTTTTTTCTTAAAATTGCATCCTATTTTGGTCATTAATACGATATTCTAAAGGAATTTTGCTCAATAAATAAACAAAGATGTTTACCCGACCTTTTTTACATTTTATTGCTTTATTATATTTGCCCCTTCGGCCTTGTTTAGACAATGTTTTACCACCGTACAAATACATCTTCCTAGAGTTATTTGTACGGTGTGTTTAACTTTTTTTAGAATGGGACGAACTGTAGATAATTCTTAGGCTACTAGTTTTATACATACCTATATAGAGAGTGACCCAGGCCTCCAAAAAAGCTTTTTACCTATTACGTTTTTGGTTTGTGATTTTTATTTCAATTTTTTACATAAGATGGGGACTATTGTAACGCACATTTTCAAAATATTTTTGTCAACATACAGGGTGATTCAAACCGCAATACATATGCTTAATACAGTTCATGAAGATTAGGACATTTAACTAAAATTTGATTATCTGATGAAGCTACCTTTAAAAGTAATGGATTTGTAAATAAACGTAATAGGTATTCATTATTATGCGACAGAAATCCCATACTGTAGCACACAGATTTTATACTTTTAATGATAAATGCCTTCTATTGCGAGACTAAAAGGCAATTGCCTCGTATCAGAGCCATCATAATACAAGAAGAAGACCGAAGGTCATATCTTGTCTTATATTTTAAAAAACACAATTTTCTCATTAAATATTGATTTAGATTGATGTCGAAGTTATTAATAATACAAGATTAAACAACTATTACACAGTACTTCACAGGAAGCTATCGATTGCGAACTAACTAAATCGTTACTAATTAGGTACTAATTTTGAAAAGTTTTTTTTTAAGATAAAAAAAGGTAAAACTAAAACCTAAACTATCATTTGAGATTAAACGGGAAGTTCTAAATAATGTTGCCTATTCTAAACAAGAAAAATATATTTATAAGTTAAGTTTTATAACATTCCTAATTAAATTTGGGCGAAAAGAATATTTCTGTTTGCTGTAGGTAATTTTCTAAGGGAAAATGCGTAAATAAAAATCACTTTTTAAGTCAATAAAAGTCAAAAGGACAAGTTATTCCAAAAAAGGACTGTCCTTTTCAAAAAAGGACAAGTGGCAACCCTAGGTATTTCGGGAATGGAAATTTAATGGCAAATCTACAACTTTGGTTTGAAAATATGTTCCGGCCATATATGTTTACAAAAATGTATAAAATGTACCTAAATGCCTCCATATTCTGAAAAAAAATTGAAAGAAAAGTCACCAACCACAAATCTAATATAGAACTGTTTCGGAAGCCTGAGTTACCCTGTAAATATTCAAAAGTAACTGAAAGTTTATATAGAAGTAACTGAAAGTTTAAATTGAAAATCGACGTTGCAGCGATTTTCGAAAACTACTAACGTTTCAACATAAGTATATTTGGGATATTAATTGTATTATTATATTAGACCTTATAACAAAACTCATCTGACGAAAAAGTGTTAATGTAGTATATTAATATGGAGTAAAAATTTTACTAATTACTTTACTTTTACTTTACTAATTAAATTCGTTCCAAAAAACGATACGCCACTGGCCATTAGAACAATCCAAATGCGCCTAGTTGCCGGGGTCGGAAATTTTAGACTTCTCTGTCTCTTCTGTCCTTGTTTGACACATTGGAATGTTTGATACACTACCAACGAGTATTTATGAATGAGATGTTCGGTCTATCTTTATAATGTCTTTGGGAAAGATGTAGAAACAAAATATTTTATGGGTATACTAGTTGAAGCCTGGCGCATCCGCCACGACCTCAGGAAAAAAATACTTTTAATTTTTTTTAATTACATGAAAAACAAAAAATCCGGCGACGGCAGTTTTTAGAATAGCCAATTAGCTATCTTTTAATAAAAAAGCAACTTTCTAGAGCAAGTCGTTACTTCAGTAGAGACGACACAGATAAACATTAGCATTTTATATATATATATATATATATATATATATATATATATATATATATATATATATATATATATATATATATATATATATATATATATATATATATAGGGTGTTTCAGAACTAAGATCCATACCAAGGTTATATTTTTTCTTATGGAACACCCGGTAATTATTTTTCATTTTTGCATTCTTAGACCCAAAAAAACGTATTTATTATAAGGGTTAAATATGTTTAAAATTTTTGGTTTTTGAGGTATTTAAAGATATTTAAATTTGCATGCTACAATAGAATAGATTATTAACACCCTGTACATTACTTTTCATAATTAGTTCTTGTCCTGAGTTTAAAGGTAGAGAAATAAACTTTACAGAAAAATGTTATTCCTTCCTTAAATGTATACAGGGATATCAAAAATTGCTAGTCTATTTTAAATATTTATTTTACATAAAAACTTCGTTATTTTAAATACAACACTATGTATTTTTTTAAATAAGTCGAGGCAGATTTAAACGCTCTTTCAAACTATATTAGGTTTTCCTATACCTATCTGGCTCAAATTTTGAATAAAAAGAGATTTTTCATTAAAATTGTAATCATAATGGCTAGTTTTGTCATGGCAAGTTTCTAGTGACAGTTAGTAGCTATTTTCAAAATCGAAATTAGTTTATGGACTTATTTAAATTTATACCAGTTTACTTTTATTTAATTTACCTACAATAGTTTAATAAATAATATTTATTAAATATGTGTATATTATTCTATTAAGAAAAACGAAGAAGTAGTTCTTTGAATTATTTCACGATGACTTGTAGATCTATGGGTTTTCTATAAAATAGCCAATTACGGCAAATTCATTTTATTCACTTCCAACGATAGGTTTCTGTCTAATAGGTTTTATATAAACCACACTACCAGCTCTGCGAAATAGGACAAGAAGTGTTTCAAAGATACGCTTATCAGGAAGATTCCTATTTGGATATCTTTGAGCATAAGCCCTTGAGGCCACGAAGCAATTTTCCTCACAAAATAATATCATTATATCAGTAGTAACATATCTATTCGTTCCGCCAGCAGATAACTGCTTTATTTTTCTTGATAAAATAATGAATACTTACTTATTAAACTATTGTAGGAAAATTTAAGTAAACTGTTATAAATTATAAATAATAATGTCCATAAACTAATGTCGACTTTGAAAATAGTTACTGTCACTAGAAAATTGCCATGGCGACACCAGCCATCTTGATTTCAATTTTATTTAAAAATCGCTTTTTATTCAAAATCTGAGCTAGATAGGTATAGGAAACCCTAATATGTTTGAAAGAACATTTGATTCTGCTTCGATTTATTTAAAAAAATACAGGGTGTTGCATTTGAAATAACGAAGTTTATTTCTCTACCTTTAAACTCAGCATAAGAATTAATTCTGAAAAGTAATGTACAGGGTGTTAATAATCTATTCTATTGTAGCATGCAAATTTAATTATCTTTAAATATCTGAAAAACCAAAGATTTTAAACATATTTAACCCTTATAATAAATGCCTTTTTTGGGCCCAAGAATCCAAAAATGAAATAAAATACCGGGTGTGTTCCATAAGAAAAAATATAACTTTGGTATGGATCTTAGTTCTGAAACACCCTGTATATTTCAAAATAATTTTAAATTGTGCACATTGTCTCCCCACATATACCCATAAAATATTTTGTTTCTACATCTTTCCGTTTTCGTATAATCCACCGAGGCGAATGAGGTGCGCCACCCTGTATATACAGGGTGTCCCAGAAATAAATGCAAATATTTTAACTGGTACTGTAGTTCAACCCCAGAAACACGCCTATGACGTTTTTTGGCGAAAAAAAAAAATTTGAAAATTCGAAATTTTTTGAAATTTTTTTTTTGGTTTTAAGTTAAAAAACATAATGTCTTGATAATATGGCAACATATGTAGGTATTAGATTAAATTTACAAGAAAGAAAATCCAGAAAAGATCCAGTAGTTCTGAAAATTTTATCAAAAAATCATTTTTTTTCAAAGAGGAAATATGTTTCTTTTATCGAGATCTACCACCCCTTAAAATGCACTTATTTCTGGGACACCCTGTATACCGGGTGCGTCTCAAAAGTGGCTCACCCCTATAACTTTTTTATTTTTTCAGATAAAACAACGATATTTGATATGTTAGTGTATGACATAAATTGGGATTGATTTGGATTGATTGTTATCGGTCACTTCCGATTTCACCGGAAATTACTACAATTTTTGATTTTTCAATGACACCCTCGGTATTTTTTTACTTTATTCGATAGAAAATGACACTCTGAATCGAATGACATATTATATGTCAGCTTTTGACATTTTGGCATATGGTTTATTTGAAATTGTAACATGCGGTTCATAACGACAATTTGACTCAAAATACCAAGTGTGTGGTATCAAATTATTCGTAAAAAAATGCTTTTTCCAAATATGCTAATGAGCCACCCTCGTTCCATTTGAAAAAAATGTGATATGATTAAAAATACGATTTGGGCATCTTTTAACCGGCCAGGACAAGAAAGTAAAAACATTAGACGATCAAATCTATTTTCCAAGGCTTCTTGATTAAAAATTAGCGTTTTTATCACAGCCATGGCACTCTAGATTGAAGTTTAAAATAGAATTTGCTTTTGAGTGAGTATGTCAAAAATTGACATATGATATGTTATTCGATTCAGAGTGTCATTTTCTATCGAATAAAGTAAGAAAATACCGAGGGTGCCATTTAAAAATCAAAAGTTGTAGTCATTTCCGGTGAAACCAGAAGTGACTGAGAACAATTGACTACGTCAATCAATCCCGATTTATGTCATATACTAACATACCAAATCTCGTTGTTTTATTTGAAATAATAAAAGTTATAGGGGTGAGCCACTTTTGAGACGCACCCGGTATACTACTGTAAATTAATATTCTACCTAATTTTCTCTTTTAATAAATATTTGGATACTTTTTTAACAATTTTTTATTTACCTTTTTAATATAAGCAACATAATCTGCTGCTATTTTGGTGATATACCAAATTACCGTGTTTAAATATTAATTTTGTGGAATATACCGGAAAATGTGAATACCGAGAGCGTCATTTAAAAATTAAAATTTGTAGTCATTTCCGGTGAAACAGGAAGTGACCAAAAACAATTGGATACGTCAATCAATACTAATTTATGTCATATAATAACATACCAAATTTCGTTTTTTTATCTGAAAAAATTAAAAAGTTATAGGGTGAGCCACTTTTGAGACGCAACCGGTTTATCAACATAAAACGAGATGTAATTAACGAAATATCATCGTAACAACAGTTATTTTAGAAACGTCTAGGTGTACTTATTTCACTGAGATTTATGAAAAAAAAGTCCTGGCACCCTCCGTATTTTTAAAGTAAAACTTCTTTACGCGCAATGGGAGTAAACATTGATGGCCGTGACACACGAGACGCGAGAGGAAAAATGGTAACGTTGACTTTTTGATCTTGGAGCGTCGTAACTCGGGCCCTATGTGAGCCAGGAGGCCGAAACTCGGAATGTAGATGGGACTCGAAGAGCCCCATCTTTTCATCAACGAATCAAATAAAAAATCGTCCGATTTAAATGAAATTTGGTATGTCGATAGATTGGATCAAGGCGTACTATACCGTGTACGACACGGTATAGTACGACATATGTACGACACGGTATAGTACGTAAGAAACTTCAAAAGTGTGATGTACGACACTATTCATATATTATTTTACTATACCGTGTACGACACGGTTTGACGTAAGAAACTTCAAAAGTTGATGTCGTCCGATCGCGATCAAATTTGGTGGGTAGGCTATGTAACCGACGACGCTGCAGAGGGTCTCACTCTGCAAACTTGGATACGACGCGACGTTTCGTTTACATCTTCATCAGGGTGGGACTAAGTATTTGATATTGAAGATAAATATGGGTCGATTTTGGCATAATTCGGGATGGGCTACAGGTTGACGCCCTCAATGTTTCGAACCGATGCGATGGCTCTAAATGGATTTTTCTTAATTATGGGTCGATTGGAATTAAACTCGGCACGTGGATAGAGGTACCCGAATGGAGGTCTCAGACGGACAGACAGACGGAAGTAAGAAGTTTCACTTCAAATATGCACACATAGCGCATACATATTTTTTTTTAATTTATTCTATAGAAAATGACACGTAAAAAAATCGTATTTTAAATTTCAATCTAGAGTTCCACAGACAATTATATACCTAGTGCAGTATTTAAATATTAAAATCGCAATCGCATGTTACAGTCCATCAGTTTTACAGTTTCACTCACAGTTTTACTTGCGATTGGAGAATCGCAGTTTTCCTCATCTCTAGTAGAGCGTATTTAAAGCCTGTTTTAGATCCCTGGTTTAGTTGTTAAAATTTAATATTCTTAATACTACTTTAATTGAATAATTATTTATGTCTATAAGATATAAGGAATACGCTGTTTTCAATATCGGATTAAAATTTTACGTTGTGATGACAATTGCAAAGACATATCTGTATTTAAGGAAACTTTATTATTAATTATTAATTTACATTGACAGCAGCGTTTATTTTTACACATTTGTGTTAGTTTGTTTAACATTTTTATGTCACGGGCATAATCCACTATAAAGCCATAAAAAACTTAAAATGTTAATCAATTATACAATTTTACATTTATCAGTCCATAGCATAATTCCACAATGTGTTATTTAAGAATTTAGGGATTGAGATAAGATTTATGTTTTATAGTATACTATTGAAAACAATGACTTAATTTTTACTAGTTAGTTTGATAGAGACCTTTGTTTAGTATTAGTTATTATAGTCAAATATTGTTTTCTAAAATATCCAATAAGGATGGTTTGGGTATGTAATAGTATGTTAGTTACAATTAATTTTATTTGAGTAAAAATACCGTCAACGTTTGCTTATTAACGACTTTATAGCTGCTGATAAATAAACAATTTTATATTTTAGACTATAATTACTAATATAACTAATTAAAATTTATAATTATTTTTTTAATTATTAAGAAATTTAGCTGTTAAGAAATGTTATATGTATTTTAACCTTGAACGTGTTAGAAAGTTAATTATAAAGTAGAAAAAAATAATTTCCAAAAATTAAATTTAGACAATTAATTTAAGTATGAACAACTAAATAGTAAACAGCAAAATAAAACACACATTCACCACAATATACCAAAATTACTTTTGCACTGGACGCGCGTTGTTAGTTAGACCCTAGTTTTTAGACCCTATTGCAGGGTCGCTTTATCCATTAGACAAGATAGGCAGCTGCCTAGGGCGGCAGGATAATGGGGTGCGGCAATTTTTTGGAAAATCAAAACTCGGAAAATAATATCTTCATAAATAAAACATAATGCCATGGTATCGTATTAATTTTGAATTATTTTGATCAATTATATTTATATCTTTTGCATCTATTAATCTTTTAGTAAGACGATTCTAATTTATAATTACTTGCCTACGATTTTGCCCACTACATTACATCTTCAAAAGAATACATTTTGTAATTTTTAATTTAACGTTATTATTATTATTTGTATATGTATGTTTCTATTGTCACTATTCAGTGTTAAAAAAGTTGTTTTTTAAGAGTTCACTGCTGACGTCCTTTTAAATAAAATTTTACAGGGTGGGTCAAAAAATTGGCAATGGGCAACAAATGGGAAAATATATATGTCATTTAAAAAAAAAAATTTTTTAAAACTCAATAAAAAATTCTATTTGTTGCCTGTATTAGGTATAAAAAAATGACTGGGATTTTTATTAGTGAGAGGGGGCGGCAAACAAATGATGCCTAGGGTACCAATTTACCTTAACGCGGTCCTGCCCTATTGTCCTGGTTGATTTTCCTGAAAAGTGAAAGCGAACTTTTTGTAAAAATACTAGCAGATCCGGCCACGGGCTGCTGTGGCTAAGGTCAGTGATGGGCAAGCAAAGGCAGTTTAGAAAAAAATCTAGGGGGATAATTTTGAGTGAAAAATAAACAGGGATATGTGCATGCCAATATATTTTTATTAAGAATGAAATATTAATATAGCAATAATATCAATAATAGATGTTTTTTTCGTATATTTGCTGATGATCTCGATAACATAAACATATTTTCTCTTCACCGTTTTTCAAATAAATCCAAAATAACCGAGTTATTTTACTTCGAAAATTTTCAAAAAAAAATGATTTTTTGCTTAAATTTTGAGAACTGCTGAATCTTTTCTGGTTTTCCTTCTTGTAAATTTGATCTATTACCTATGTTGTCATATTATCAAGAAATTATGTTTTTTAACTAAAAAGTAAAAAAATCCAACAATTTTTCAAAAAACCCTAATTTAAAAAAAATGCGAAAACCTCATAATCGTGTTTCTGAGGTCGAAATATACTACCCCTAAAAATATTTGCACTTATTTTAAACTCACCCTGTATAATAATAAATTGCTAAAGGGGGAGTTTTCATTTGAAATTTAATTAATGAAAATTTATTAAATTATTTTTTTGAAGTTTGATCGGTCTAGGGGGGTTAATTACTCCCATTACCTCTCTCCTTAAACCGCGCTTTTGGGCAAGTACCCAGTATATTTATTGAAATTTGGGTAAATACCCAAATTTTTACACCTAGATGTTTTACTCAAAGGGTCAATAAATGGTATATTGAATTTGGGTAAATATCAGTATACCCTGTATGTACCCAATCATATTCACGTTTTTAATTTAAGATAATACCGTATGATCGAATAGAAACGGCGTCAGCGATGGCTATGAAATGAAGATCGCTGTCATTTTATATGTAAAATTATAAGAGAAATGTCATCGATCGTCATTTCATAGCCATCGCTGACGCCGTTTTTATTCGATCATACGGTATAACAATTTTTAAAAACAATTTGTTGTTAAATTAAAATTATTGTCTTACTAATATTGCTTTAAAAAATAGGGATTGATGGTAGAACGGTGAAAATTTAGGGTTGTATGTATGTTTAATGCCACATAAAAATAAACAAAAAAGTTTATCTAAAAAGTAAAAAAAAATTGGGGTGGACCACCCTTATCACTTAGGGTATAAAAAATAGATAAGAACCTATTCTCAGATCTACTGAATATACATATAAAATTTCATCAAAATCGGTCAAGCTGTTCGGAGAAGTATAGTAACGAAAACTATTAAAAAATAACTCTTATTAAAAAACAAGGGTTGATGGTATAAGGGTGAAAATTTAGAGTTGTATGTATTTTTAAATGCCATATCATAAAAAAATAAAAATAAAAAAAGTTGTCCAAAAAAAAATTGGGGTGGATCACCTTTATCAATATCTATTTTTTATACCTCTAAAAAAATAGATACATACATACATACTGCCATTACTCGCTGACGAGTATTTGACACGCATCAGAAGATGGTGACGCAAGGCGTTTTCTTTCATGAGGTTTTCTGTGACTGAAAAGCCCAATACGTGATGTTATTTGTCTACCGCACTCCGGACATTCAAAAATCTCATTGCTTTGTTGCCTCTTAACTTTTTGGTTCTCGCTTTTAACTGAGTTTACAATTCTTCTCCATTGAGTTCTATTGTGAGCTGCTACTTCCCACTCATTCTGCACATTAATTCCCTTTAAGTTTTCGTGGAAAATGTCCTTGTACCTTTTGAGTTGTCCACCTGGCCTCCTCTTACCGTCTACAAGCTCACCGTAAAGCAGTGATTTTGGTATGCGGTTCTCTTGCATTCTGCATACGTGACCAGCCCATCTTAGTCGGCCAAAAAATAGATAAGAACCTATTCTCAGACCTACTGAATATACATATAAAATTTGATCAAAATCGGTTAAGCCGTTTCTGAGGTGTATGGTAGCTAAAACTGTGACACGAGAATTTTATATATTACTAGCGTGTACCAGCGACTTCGTTCGCGTCGAATCAATCATTTGTAATGGTGATGATAAAGCAAAGCAAGAATTTCCATTAACATACAAACTGGATAAAATTTTTTCACATTTATGTCAGCATGAGAAAAAACAATATGGCCATATTATTGTATATCTTGGTTATATTTGAGGGGTAGTTTCATCTCGTTGGAATTTGACTTTCGAAAAATCCGTTTGCCAAAAATAAGCTTTTTACGTCAAGCCGTTTAAGCAGAATCGTGGTTAAGAAATTACCCAACTTTTTGGAACACCCTGTATGATTTTTTAAAAAAAATTCAAAATATGTAAAAAACCCAAATAAATTATGCTTGTCTAAGCGTTTTCCCGAAAGACTAACCGTTTTTTAAATAACAAATATTGTAATATTCGAGGGGCGTTTGTTTTCACCCTCTTGGAATTTGAGATTCGAGAAACCCCTCCTTATCGAACCTCTACAACCCACAGTCAATCCGTTTGCCAAAAATCAGCTTTAAACGTCAAGCAGTTTAAGTAGAATCGTGATTACTCAATAGTCATATTTTATGAAACACCCTGTATAAATTTATAAAAAATCTTAAAATATGTAAAACAACAAAATAAAATATACGTGTTTAAGAGTCTTTCCGAAAAACTCACCGGTTTTTAAATAAAATATATTTTAATATTTGAGGGATAGTTTCACCCCCTTATAATTCGAGTTCTAAAAATCCCTTCTTATCGAACCTATATACCCTAAAGTCAATCTATTTTCCAAAAATCAGCTTTTTACGTCAAGCAGGATCGTAATTAATCAATGACTAGATTTTTCGAAACACCCTGTATACATTTTTAAAAAATCTTAAAATATGTAAAAAAACAAAATAAAATATACCTGTTTAAGCGTTTTTTCGGAAACTTGACCGTTTTTTAAATAAAAAATATTGTAATATTTGAGGGGTGGTTTCACCCTCTTAGAACTGGAATTTCGAAAAATCCCTTCTTATCGAACCTCTACACCCTAGAATCAACCTGTATGCCAAAATTGTGCTTCTTACGTTGAGTGGTTTGAGCAGGATCGTGATTAATCAGTATGTCAGTCACTTAAGGATTTTATATACCGTATTATTCGATCATACAGTATTGGTATTAGTATAGATACCGGGTGCGTCTCAAAGGTGGCTCACCCGTATAACTTTTTTATTTTTTCAGTTAAAAAAACGAGATTTGGTATGTTAGTATATGACATAAATTAGGATTGATTGACGTATTCAATTGTTTTTGGTCAATTCCTGTTTCACCAGAAATGACTACAACTTTTGATTTTTAAATGGCACTCTCCGTATTTTTTTACTTCATTCGATAGAAAATGACATTCTGAATAGAATGACATATCATATCAACTTTTGACATTTTCGCTTAATAAAAAATCGTATTTTAAAATCCAATCTAGAGTGCCATGGATATGTTAAAAACACTAATTCTTAATCAAGGAGCCTTGGAAAAATATATTTGATCGTCTAATGTTTTTAGTGTCTTATCCTGACCAGTTAGAAAATGCTCAAATCTTATTTTTAATCATATCTCAATTTTTTCAAATGGAATGAGGGTGGCTCATTAGCATATTTGGAAAAAGCATTTTTTACGAATAATTTGATGCCACACACTTGGTATTTCGAGTCAAATTTTCGTTACGAATCGAAAAAAGTTAGAATTTCAAATAAACCATATGCGAAAATGTCAAAAGTTGACATTGTCTATCGAATAAAGTAAAAAAGTACCAAGGGTTCCATTTAAAAATCAAAAGTTGTAGTCATTTCCGGTGAAACAGGAAGTGACACAAAACAATTGAAATCAATCAATCCTAATTTATGTCATATACTAACATACCAAGTCTCGTTTTTTTAACCGAAAAAATAAAAAAAGTTATAGGAGTGAGCCACTTTTGACACGCACCCGGTATAATATAGATTTAAAACAGAAGTAAATATCATTTCGTCCTACTAAACTTTTCCAATTTAATTTAAAAACCAAAAATGCGAAATTCCTGTTTAACGTTATTAATTTATTAATCCATAACGCTCCTGTATTCTTATTCTTATCGCTTTTCCACTATAATGTTACGTTTTCGTCGGTTCCGTGTGGATAGAAAGTCACAATTTATTTAAACACTATTTATTTAACACTAATTAACAAAAACAATAACAATAAAAGACTTATAGAACTATTTACAAACGATTTATAACTAAGAATTTATTTTGAATTTTAGCGCGTCAACTGTATATTTATAACTGCCCTCTGTAGGCCACAGCCGCCGGCTTTTATACCGACAGGTAAAGAACTCTAGAATAGTCCATAGATCGTTAGGTGCGTAGAGAAGGTTTTCGAATGTTCTCGTATGTACTAGTCCATTCCAGTGGGACTCGATTCTTCTCGAACGAATGAATCATTACGGTGTCTATTCTTTAATGCGATGTTAAGGTCATCTGAGGGCGGGACATATAGTTAGGTTAGGTCGAGTCCACACGAGACCGCAACAATAATATCTACAAAATAATATCAGTTCACCCTGTCTTGAAAAAAATCACTCTTTTACCTAAATTTTTTATTTAAGTGTCCGATGACTTGATATTTTTAATAATAATAAGTGAAATATTTTATGGATTAGAAATTTTCTAAAAAGTACTCACAACGTATTTTTGGTTTTAAGTTTTTAAGTCTCATTAACATTTTATCGTGATTTTATCAGAATGATATCATAAAATTCCGATTTGTTAAGTGCAAACATGATTATTTATTATTTTTTAACAATACGGGTGCTACAAATTCGTGGTACGAGCATTGGTATCTTTGTAACTCAATATATTTAATAATAGATACGAACATGTTCAAATTGGGGCAAAGTTGCGCTTTGAGATGTTCTCCATGTTGACATCAAAAAAGTTTTAAAAATTTCAAGAATAGTTGAGTTTTTTGGAAAATATTGTTTTTTTTTAAAGTCGACTTTGATGAAACAGATGATAGCATATAAACAGTGTAAAAGTAAAAAATAAACAGTGTAAAATACTGTTACCTCAGCCGAGTCTGCTGCCGACGAGTCTCAATAAACTATCTTTCTCGCGCTTATAAATATTCATAAGACTTTTTTGTCGCACTCATTTAAAATGAGGGCTATTCGCGTCAGGCAAGTATTAAAAACCGTTGAATTCGTCTGGCAATTAACAAATATTTTTTAATATTATCTAATAAACACGCTGTGAAAATTTTAGAATGCCTAAAGTATATTTTCGATGTATAATAACTCCACATATTTGGGATGGTCGGGTTACACTTTAAATCCGGAAAAAAAGTCTGGCATACTTATTTCTGGATTAAATAGATGCTAAAATTTAAGAATAAACAAATTTCAAGTTGCCTAAAAGATATTTTTTGCATTTATTTTTTTGCAAATATAAGGGGTTGCGCAGTAGCAAAATACCCGCAAACCCCCAGCCCGACTTAGGATTCTGGGTTCACCAGTTAATAAACTTTAATTTTTTTGTTATTTTAACTTTGCCTAAAATATGTTCTCTAAATATGTCGCCAGTTCTCCGGCTAGTATTTTTGGAATCAAAATAAGTTCATAAAATTTACTTTTATATAAAAGTGCTTCGTTGGTCCTTGATGTTCTCTAACGGACCAACGAAGCACTTTTTAAAAAAAGTTTAAAAAGAACATTTTTAAGATATTTTAAGAACCGTTATTCCGATTTGAATGAGATTTTGGGTGACTATGTTTTGCTAAGTGTTAAGTCACAAGAATCAAGAAAAGCTATAGGAAGGGTGAAAACTACCCTCACTCCTATAAATATAATGTAACGTTTTTTACAAGAGACAAAAAATTTAGTAAGTACTGAGAAGACCATTTTACGGAAAAAAATCAGTGGTCGGTGGATTTGGAAAATGTTTCTGCTAAAATTTATATAGTTTTATAGTTTTCTCCTTTCCCGTAATTTTTCTTGATTTTTGTGAAAGTTAAGTGTTAACGTGCTTAGCAAAACAGGCACTCCAAGTCTTATTCAAATCGTAATATCGGTTCTTACAATATCTTTAAAAAGTGTTTATTTCTTTTTAAGTTTGATGCCCTCTAGCGGACAAACGAAGAACTTTTGTATAGTGGTAAATTGTGTCCAATGAATTTCCAATTATTCCAAAAGTACGTAGTAGTTCTATGATCACGGAATATTGGGACACTCTGTATATGTCTGTCTAGAGCAACCGATTTCATACAGGAAGATAAAAACATTTATTTCCGTTTCTTATAAAATTGGTGATATCTACGTTAATTTAAAACGATCCGGAAGATTTAGGCATAGGTTTCTTAGTGTTTTGATTTTTAAATAATATACATATGGTTGATTTCAGTTTTATAAGAATCGAAAATAAATATATTTTTAACCTCCTTGTATGGTATCCAATCCGTTAGACAGATCGAGTTACATTACAACCAATAACCCAAATTTCAAATTTCAATGTGCTGACTTCATGATCACCAATGCTTGTTAAAAATTATGTTCTTTCAGTTCAAGACACATTTTATTTTGAAAACTAGGAAAACTGTTAAAAATGTAATAATATTCCGAGTGCTTTTTTATGAAGCGACAACAATTATTTAACTCTGAAAATATTTTAGAAAGATGAGCAGGTGCCTTTTATGTAAAAAATCTAATTTTAAAAAAATATCTACCATCACCCTATATAACCAGACACACAACAGAATACATTAAAAATGAAGTACTTTAGTTTTATCTCATAAGTTTATCTAATTGTACTCGATAGGACGTCACCGATTATTTACAAAAAGTACTTTACAAGTACTGTACAATTTTTATCAAAATGTTTCATTTTTATATTTGAAATTGTTTTTGTTTTTATTAGTTCTTTATTGTTGCAAAGCCCGGTTTCTAATACGATTCTATCACATTGACTATATTTCGGTAAAACTTTAAGTGGGTGTTGGTTAGAGTATTTTAGATTCAGGTAAAGATCTAATACGAAATTAGTGTTTATGTGTTTATCTAAGTTACTCTTTACATGCAAACAATACAGACATTTGGCTTTTAAGTATTGTGTTAGTGGTGATATTAAGGAAATATTATTTTGCATCCACAATAAATACTTATGATTTTTTAAACTATATATTAGTTTTTTTTTAAACTATATATTAGTTATATTTTTTTTTGTTATCGGAATAACAACCCAAATTCTGATCTTGTTGGGCTTAAAAGCTTGTTTTTATCAACTAATATACCGGAGTATTTGGTTGCTTAAGTATATTTTTTGCACAACTTTGCAGTTTATCTCTTTTAGGCCATAAAATCAGTCAAAATCATCAAAAGTTCAACAGAAACTGGTTTCTCATCGTTTTTTGCAGAAAAATTCATGATTAATTTAAAAAAAAATCCCAAATTTATTATTTCAGTGAAATAACTATCTACTCAACGTGTTTATTTTTCGTCAATAATGACATGAATTGACTATTTCCATTCTAAATATGTTAAGAACGGTTGTTCGTAGCGATTTTTACCAAGAGATATTTTTTACGTAAAAAGTCACAGGGATGTATATTTTTTCACGCGGTAGTTTTATACAGGTACGGACAAAAAATTATTACGCTTCA
The DNA here is from genome assembly GCF_002938485.1 of Sitophilus oryzae. NCBI lineage: Eukaryota > Metazoa > Arthropoda > Insecta > Coleoptera > Curculionidae > Sitophilus > Sitophilus oryzae. The sequence goes on along the minus strand of NW_022147250.1, from coordinate 1,375,900 downwards.
AAACAGTTAAAACACATGTAGGTGGCGCCCTTTACTAGTAGAAGTCATATTGACATCAAAATCAAATTTCTTATGTCAAAAAATTAGTGGCCCAGACAATTTTCATCCAAATATTGACGTTACTTCAGAAATTATTTAGAAAAAATTGAAATAAAAATGAAACTTCTACACCCTGTATATCTGAAACTAAGCATTTTAGGACATACATTTATACGAACTTTTTTACTTATTTTTATCTGCAGAATATGTTACAATAATACAGTTCGGACCACCCTGTATAAAGTCATACACACGGGATGAAAAAATAAAAAACAGTTTTTAAATTTTCGGATTTTTTTAAAATACATAATAACGTATAGAGATGATAAAAGTACTGTTGAAATTGCTGTATTGATAGCATACAAGTGGCGAAAAATACTAAAATGTTTAAAAAAGTTAGTAGGTGGTCTTGGTGTTGCTGTAAGACTTTGGCAGATCTTCCATTTTTTAGAGAACTTTTAGAGGTACTTTCTACACAAGAAATAAAATAAATTGTATTTTATGTCATTTAATGTATATGAAACTTTAATGAAACAAAATATTTCGGATTAAAATTTTTATTTTTCAATGTGATATATTTTTAATCAGCATTGTTTCCTTTAAATCATATTTACTTATTAGAATGCTCCAAAAAACACGAGCGCCTTAACTTAGGGTAACCAGACATCCGGATTAATCCGGACATGTCCGGATTTTCTCTGCGTTCGGTTGAATCCGGGCTGATTTTTCATAAACGTCCGGATTTTAATGTTCCATTAAGAAATGTCACAATAATGCAAAATAATACAGGGTGAGTCTTAAATAAGTGCAAACATTTTCAAGCCTGGTAGATCTCAATCAAACAAACATATTTCCTCTTTGCCGTTTTTCAAATAAATCCAAAATAACCGAGTTATTTTACTTACTGAAAATTTCCAAATAAGTGAATTTTAGTTAAAATTTTGATAGCCAAAAGATCTTTTCTAGATTATCTTTCTTGAATATTTAATCTACTACCTATGTTGTCATATTATCAACAAATTATATTTTTTAATTAAAAATTAAAAAAAAACTATTCAAAAATACCAAAAAATTCCAAATTTCAAAAAATTCCAAATTTTTAAAATTTTTGTTTTGCGAAAAAAAATCTCATAATCGTGTTTCTGGAGTCAAATATACTACCACTAAAAATATTTGCACTTATTTAAGACTCACCCTGTATATTAGTTTTAATAAATTTATTTATTTAAAAAATCGTCGATAAATTCAGCAGCATAAATTCATTGTTTTACTTCGTAAGTTTTAAGTTTTGAAAGTTGAAAATATATTTTTTTCCAAACGTCACAAAAGTATTAATTTTTGCGATGTGATTGCCAACATGAAAAAGTAAATATAACGCCTAGGCATAAAAATAAAGCACTTTTACGCCTAAGCACAGAAGTACGAAATATACATACTGAACATAGTGTCAAATTCAACGAGCGTAACCGTAGTTTCTCGATATACGTATAATTACAAGGTATTACTTTTAAATCTTTTTATATTACTTGGAACGTTTGAAATTGTTTAAAAAATGAATTCTATTCGGAGTAAAAATCATTTTTTGCGCCTCGCCTGTATGTCAAACGTCCACTCCACAGGCTCACAAAAAGTATCATTTTTACTCCTAATAAAACAATATAATATTTTCGCTCTTATATCGCTAAAAAAATTATGACGTCCGAATTTTGTCCAGATTTTTGGGAAGGCTTGCCCGAGATGGACAAGTTTTCATCTGGTAACCCTACCTTAACTAATGCCGTTGCTAATACGGCAATATTCGTTATATTTCGACTTTTGTATGAATATGAATTATTTGACGTTTACCATAAATCAAAAATTCGGTTCTTATTATTTTTGATCTAATAAATTATAGGACTTTTTTTAATTATCTACGAAAGATTAGACGTACATAAATAAAAACTTGAAAAAAATGCAAGACGGCAAGATTTGAATTGCATTGCATGCTTGATTTTAGCCTTTCGTAAGTCGTCCACTGGTTGCAGGTCTAACCAAAGGTTTTGCAGATCTAACCAAAGAATATTATAAATATTCTTTGGTCTAACGTTAGTCTTGGCCTTGGTCTTCCTTTTTGTGAATGACCAAGACCAATCTCGCTCATCACTAGCTTCAAAAGCTCAAAATAAAATTAATATTCAACACCAATCATAAACAACTAGAGATCAACAAAACTGCGATTCTCCAATCGCAATTGAAACTGCGATAGCGATTTTTAAATCACTGCGACTATAACCTGCGATTTTAATATTTAAATATTGTACTAGGGATATAATTGTCTGTGTATGTACAGGGTGTCCCACTAAGAATAGCTCTCGGCTGTATCTCGGAAAGTATTAGCCGTAGGGGTTGCGGAAAAAAATATTTGTGACTAAAGAGGCTATGCGAAATTGCTGGAAATTATTTTCAAGTTTGTGGAACGACCGCTAGGGGGCGTAACTGCAACAAAAAATAAGAAATTAGAGTTTTTACACAATTTTGCCCAGATAAAATGTAATAGATTAGTAATAGCTTCTTAATCTTCAGTAAATTTTGAATATTTTTTGTTAGAGCCATTTTCCCCTATCTACTAAAATAAAGTGGTGGGGGAAGGTTAGATCTGTTTTTATTTAAAGATTAATAACTCTGGACTGGATGATCGGAATCCAACAAGCGAGGACTCGGTTAAAAGAGCGTTTCTTGCTCTATATTATACCATATAAACAATGATAATAAGCTTTTGAACGTAGATGCTAGGGGGCGTTGTCTTACAATTTAACAAACATTGCGCGTTTTTTCAAAAAAAAATGCAATAGTATATGTAGTTTTAGCTGATCGGAAAGAGTAGAAAAAGCTTAAAAAGTCGGCGAAAACCGCATCTTGATATCTTCTTTCAAACCGAAGATATTAGCAAAATTATAATAAATACCAAAAAATAAGCCTTTAATTATCTTGATAACAACACGGTATCAGTAGCCCTCTTGATTATGCCCATTCTAACAAAATATAAGGTAGAAACAGTTAGTTTATTTTAAAATCGACGAAATACCAGAATACCGTAATACCAGAGGTATTAATATCTAATAATTAAGATATTAATAGCAGTGGACAAGAAACGATGATTCAGTGAAGTCATGGTAGCCTTTGGAAAAAAGTTGCTTTTGACGTAATAGTATAAACGTCAAATTCTTATTAGTCTTAGTAGCGTTTTTTATCTTTTGATTGCTTTTTCAAAATGTCAACAACTTCAACTACTTCAAATAATAAAAGCAATGAAAAACGCTGCCATCAAAATTTCATCAATGTTGTTCTAATAACACAACTATTGTCAAAATCAAAATGTTGATTAAAACAAATGTTGATCTAATAACAATTTGAAGATTATACTATTACGTCAAAAGCAACTTTTTTCCAAAGCCTATTATGACTTCACTGAACCATCGTTTCTTGTTCACTGTTAATATCTTAATTATTAGATATTAATACATCTGGTATTATGGTATTCTGGTATTTCGTCGATTTTAAAATAAACTAACTGTTTTTATCTTATTTTTTGTTAGAATGGGCATAATCAAGAGGGCTACTGTAAAAATAAGGTAATTAAGGGCTTATTTTTTGGTATTTATTATAATTTTGCTAATCTTCGGTTTGAAAGAAGATATCAAGATGCGGTTTTTGCTGACTTTTTAAGCTTTTTCTACTCTTTCCGATCAGCTAAAATTACATATACTATTGCATTATTTTTTTTTGAAAAAACGCGCAATGTTTGTTAAATTGTAAGACAACGCCCCCTAGCGTCTATGTTCAAAAGCTTATTATTATTGTTTATATGGTATAATATAGAGTAAGAAATGTTCTTTTAAACGAGTCCCCGCTTGTTGGATTCCGATCATCCAGTCCAGAGTTATTAATGTTTAAATAAAAACAGATCTAACCTTCCCCCACGACTTTATTTTGGTAGATAGAGGAAAATGGCTTTAACAAAAAATATTCAAAATTTACTGAAGATTATGAAGCTATTACTATAGTACACCTTATCTAGACAAAATTGTGTAAAAACTCCATTTTTTTATTTTTTGTTGCAGTTGCGCCCCCTAGCGGTCGTTCTACAAACTTGAAAATAATTTCCAGCAATTTCTCATAGCCCCTTTAGTTATAAATATTTTTTTCCGTATGCTCTACGGCTAATACTTTCCGAGATACAGCCGAGAGCTATTCTTAGTGGGACACCCGGTACCTATAGCTTAACAGTTAAAAAAAGTTAATAAAAATCAATTGTTTAGTTTTTAAGTTTTTTTAGTGATGGGATAACTCGAGCGAAAATTCGCTCGTGTACTGGATTATTGAAATAATCGACATCGCTCGATTATGAACGAGCGATGCAAGTGACGAATTAGGAGCGAGGAGCGCAAGCGATCCTAGAATGAAATAAATTGAAATCCGATTTAAATGTGACATACTCGATACAAAGCCGAGCGAATTTTGTACATACATTGCAGGTAGCAGATTTATACGTTATCCGTTGTGTATCTGAATGACAAAATTTTACGACATACTTCGACAATGCTTTAAATTAAACTAAACCTGTGAACTAAACCAAGCGAATTACTCGTCGCTCGTCGCTTGCTACTTGCCACTTACCATTCATCACCGAAAGAATATGTGCTCTGAGCACGCAACTTACGGCTTGGTGTTACGAGTTGCGAGTACAACAAGCGACGAGCGAAAAACCATATTTTTAAATACATTTCGCTCGAGCGATCAATCGGGATCACTTGCGATTCAATCGCAATAAATAAACAACTATCAAGAAGTATATAAAAATGCATCTCATTTTATACCTATATTGTATCTTCACATAGGCATAGGCATAGGTATATTTTTAAAACAATTTCTTAATAGTACTTAAATATTATTATATTTATTGTTTTGTTAATAAATGCTATTTATTTCAGATATTCAACCGAGCAGCAATGGAATCCAAGTTTAAGGTAGGATGTTCTGAAGCTCTTATATTTTTTTATTTTTAATATTGACCGAGAATGCATTTTTATTTTTGCCTGGATGATTTTTTTTAAATTTATTTTGGCTAATTTGTAGCAAAGCAAGTTGAGTTTTATAGAATAATACCTATATAGTTTCGCAGAACTTTTATATTATTTTTTAGCTTTGTATAGTGGCAGTATCCAGGATGTAAAATTAAGGGGGAGTGGGTTTCACATTAGCGTAACTAACAATTCATTCTGGAGGCCTAGGGATAAGCCTAGGGGGGACCTAGGGCTTTTTTTTTAAAAATGAGGAATAATAAGTAATAAAAAATAAACAGATTTTTTTAATAAAACTTTTACTTAAATTTCTCTATAAATACATTTAATAAACTTAGTTATCAACCCGTTATTCCCATGGATTACTTAAATATCTACAAGTTTTGAAGTTAACACACATTTCTGAACAAAACAAAATAATATTAACTAAACAAAACTAGAAAAAGTAATTTTCAGTACATCACCAGCAAATAAAAATTAATTTTTATGCAAGAGTCATAATTTAGTCAAAATTCAAGATTTCTCACAATAGGGTGCCGAGCACGACCTGGGCTGTGCCCGGTACTGGTACCTCAAACTTTAAAAAAATAGACACATTTTTGTAACTCTTGTAAAAAAACGCCACCACGCATACTGTTTGATGAAAATGTTTTTTTTCCGAAGCTGACTTCCAAAAAAAGTTTTTCGTCACATCGAGCTATGGAGGCGAATAAAATCTATTATGCTCTAATAATCTAGTTGGCGAAAATATGGAATTTTATGTTGGTGTCACAAATTATATTTGATAATAAGTTTGTTCGGGTTTATTTTTTATTGATGCCCTCTAACGGACAAACGAAGCACTTTTGTAGAGAGGTAAAATGTGACTAATGAAATTATTTTCATCTCAAAAATACGTGGTAGTTCTATGTCCACGGAATATTGGGACACCTTGTATAGTATATAATCTCTTGACCTTTTTGCATTTATCTATTAACTTATAAACTATGAGAAATTTCGGCGCATAACAAAAGCAGTGCGGTTTAAAAGTTGTATATTACTAGTTTATTTCCAACAAATAATCGTTTTTATTGACATATGCTATTTATACGATCTTATTTTAAGCACAGTTTTAGAGTTAAATTATAAAAATGATTTATATTTTTTCTTCACACTAGAAGAGTATGGTAAGGAACCTCTGTTTATATGGATACTTTTTTCATCCCTATTCATTCCCTATATTTTATGTGTAAAATGTTTATTATAAATATTTTTACCTATAGCTTGAAAATACAATATTAAAAAAAGAATATTTTAATACCCATTAAGATTAAGTTAATAAAATTATAATATTCTTTGATACTACCTGTGATACTACTAAACTCATCTGTTTGTATATGACAGTGTATGTACAATTCATCACAAAATACATACATATAAGATATTATAAAACTTAAAAGATATAGCCATTTATTATAAGAGTATAATATATAAATCACAATTCGTGATATTGTATTTTTAAGCTATAAAAATGTTTATAATAAACACTTTACACAAGAAAATATAGTGAATGATTAGGGCTGAAAAAGCTGAAAAAAGTATCCATATTAACAGAAGTTCGTTACCATACTCTATATCTTTTAGTGTAAAGAAAATAAAAATTTTTCCAACATAAATCATTTTTATAATTTAAATCTAAAAATTTGCTTATGTATCAATTTTTAATTAAATTAAAATGTTGCTATTGATTCTCGTTTACTCTATAATACAAAAAATATTATAGATATATAAAATTTATATAAAATAAATTATAAAAACTCATCATAAAATATAAAATATTAGAACAAATCTGACCCTAACAAATGTAGGTACAATGCTCTGTCGACAATCGTATTTTTTAAATATAGACATTATGAATTATACCTGAGTTCAATTATAATTAGCCATAACTGAAAATACTTGTTTATTAACATCTTCAACCCATATACCAGGTGCGTCTCAAAAGTGGCTCTATAACTTCTTTATTTTTTCACATAAAAAACGAGATGTGGTATATGACATAAATTAGGATTGATTGGCGTATTCGATTGTTTTGATTCACTTCTTGTTTCACAGGAAATGACTACAACTTTTGATTTTTAAATGGCACTCTCGGTATATTTTTACTTTATTCTATAGAAAATGACACTTTGAATAGATTGACGTACCATATGTTAACTTTTGACATTTTCGTTTAAAAGAAAATCGTATTTTAAATTAAAATCTAGAGTGCCATGGCATGGCCATGGCTATGTTAAAAAAAAACAATTTTTGATCACCTTGGAAAAATAGATTTGATCGTCTAATGTTTCTCGGTTCTTGTCCTGGCCGGTTAAAAGATGCCCTAATCGTATTTTTAATCATACTTCCTTTTTTCCAAATGGAACAAGAGTCATTAGCATATTTGGAAAAAGCATTTTTTTACGAATAATTTGGTACCACACACTCGGTATTTCGAGTCAAATTGTCGTTATGAACCGCATGTTACAATTTCATATAAACCATATCCAAAAGTGTCAAGAGTTGACATATGATATGTCATTCTATTTAGAATATCATTTTCTAACGAATAAAGTAAAAAAAATACCGAAGGTATCATTTAAAAATCAAAAGTTGTAGTCATTTCCGGTAATACAGGAAGTAACCATAAAAAATTGAATACGTCAATCAATCCTAATTTATGTCATATTCTAACATACCAAATCTATTTTTTATCTCATAAAATAAAAAAGTTATAGGGGTGAGCCACTTTTGAGACACACCTGGTATTATTATAAATCTAAAACTATATTAAAATAATATTATAAATATATAATAGGTACCTCATTATCAAAATTTAAAACTATTATATGATATACAGGATGCTACAAATTCGGGGTACAATTGGTATCTCGGACACCGCAATAGATACGAACACCAATAAATTGGGGCAAATTTGCGGCTTGGGATGTTCATCAAGATCAAAAAAGCCATCAAAAAAGTTTTAAAAATTTCAAGGATTGCTGAGCTATTTAAAAAAAATATTTTTTTGAATGCTTTTTTATTTCATACAATGCTTTTTTATTTGCTGCTTTTTTATTTCATATAAACACAATTTATTTTAACTAATTTTAAGTCCGGCCCTGGTTTTTTAAATATTTATTCTATTTGTCGTACCAATATGATGAGCTTTAAAACTTAACGATAAGGTATGGTAGAATTTAGAATAAGTGGGAGGGGGGTTAATCTCTGCGACCTTAGAGATCTATTGTGTCCCCCTTTCTTGAGTTATAACTCATCATACAGTCCCCGGACTTCCTACAGAGACACGTGTCCCTCACAGTCGAGGAGCTACGACCCAGGCCGGGTAGACGAAACGGTAGCTTGTGTCGCCTGTTGGGTTTAGAGGTAGGAGGTAGGCTCCCGACCCTTGGAGGAGGTGGTAGCTTGTATGCCACTTGTGGAGGATGGTCTCACCTCACGCAAGTGTCAGCCACCTCTCCTGTAGTTCTCTTTGCGTTTGGCCCCTTGGAACTTTCATTGTTACTGTTCCCAGTGTCGCTAGGGGGTTTCCCCACAGCTTCACCGGTGATGTTTTTATTACTATTATTACCAGATCTCATAGTGTTCCTATGAGTCGCTAGGGACAGTCGGTCCACTTCTACAGAGCCCCGCAGGTAGAAGTAAGGGGTAAAATACAATGGGGTGCCCCCCGGTGCCCCAAGGTTGAGGCTGTCCGTAGCCCCGCCCGGTATCGTTATATGTCTTGGTGCAATTCACTGGCTACCACACTACAGTCAGGGACAAGACGATGAGTGAGATGCTTCTTAGACCTAGCCAAGTGCTAGAGGGGATTCCCCCCAGCACCTGACCAGGAGCTTCCCCACCAACGACAAGGTCTTGCATCTCCTAGGGGAAGTAAGGTATGGTAAAACCGAGGGTAAAACATTGGATAGGGAAAATCAAATACCTACAGTATAATAATAAAAACTAATATAAAATATATAATATAAACAATTAAATGATTTCTGATTTCCCCGGAAGACAGCGAGGTTCTTGGACCTGTCGTCAAGGGGAAAAGAATAAAACTGATTTTCCAAAAAAAAAATTTTTTTCCAAAAAACTCAGCAATTCTTGAAGATTTTGAAACTTTTTTGATAGTATGTTGGCGAATATTCCAAGTCCCAATTTATTCATGTTCGTATCTAATACGATTTCCGAGATACCAATGCTGGTACCCCTAATCTGTAGCCACCCTATATATTAAGCTGTAACTACACATACGCGTGTATTTCCCAACGTTTCATAAGAATTACAGAACCCTGGCTGCGATTTAGTTACTAGACCAATATTACTGCTGCGGACCCGTGTGGACTCGGCCTAACCTAACTAATATGTCCCGTCCCCATATGACCTTAATATCTCATTAAAGAATAGACACTGAGAACATTCTAAACCTAAATGATCTAATGGACTAAAAAATAAAAACGTAACATTACTTTAGTTGCGTATTCTCATTGCGATTTGCAATTTTGTTGCGAATGTGATTTTGCAATCGAGTCTAGACCGCGACAGAAACTTGTATCTTGATTAATTTCTTTTACCAGTGATAACGATAGCGGATTTAATTTTGGTGTTGGTTTCAGGATTATTGATTTGATCAGGAAGTCTATCACAAAATGTTAGTCTGCCTACACTACGTTTATCACTGGGATGAAATTCTTTAATTTTTAATAATTCTGCGTACATATGAATCGCTTATACGACACTGGCCACTTATTTTACTAAACTCTGTACTATAAAAGTTTCTTGACTTATATCGATCTGAGCAAAGCCATTATTTTCAAGATAATTAAGCCTTTTTAAATATTGCTTCTTTGGTCTTTAAAATCAACCAGTATCTTCTGCTAAATTTCTAAAAATTATTGAGAAAATTATACAGGGCGAGTCTTAAATAAGTGCAAATGTTTTCAGGGCTGGTAGATCTCGATAAAAGAAACATATTGTTTCTTTACCGTTTTTCAAATAAGTCCAAAATATCCGAGATATTTTACTTTAAAAATTAAAAAAAAAAATTGTTTGCTAAAATTTTGAGAACCACTGGATCTTTTCTGGGGTTTCTTTCTTGTAAATTTAATCTACTACCTATGTTGCCATATTATGAAGAAATTATGTTTTTTAACTAGAAACAAAAAAAAATCCAAAAATGTTCGAAATTTTAAAAAAAAAATTTCGTGAAAAAAACTCATAGTCATGATAATATAAAAAATTGCGCTTATTTAAGATTTACCCTGTATATGAAGCTGTGCTCTTTTAGGATACAGTGTTCTATAACTTATTATGCCTTATCAGAATTTCAACTATTTTTCAGATAAACATCATACATATTAAATAGTTTTTTTTCAGTCGTTTTGTTTACTCTAGCGGTACCTTTTACACATCTGCTATCTAATTTTTGAGCGTCCCGTTTATGTCACGTAATACAGGACATAAAAAAAATTGTGTGCGCTGTGTGCGCTGTCCGTCTGAGAACGCCATTCTGGTACCTCTATCCATGTGTCGAGCTTAGTTTCAATCGACGCATAATGAAGAAAAATTTCGATGATTTCGTATATTTAGAGACTTGGTTTGAAACGTCGAGGGCATCATCCTGTAGCCTGTCTCCAATTATGCCGAAATCGACCCACATTTTTCTTCAATATCAAATCCTTAGTCCCACCCTGATGAAGATGTAAACGAAACGTCGTATCCAACTTTGCAGGGTGCGACCCTATGCACTGTCGCTCACATAGCCTACCCCCAAAATTTGGTAGCGATCGGACGATATCAACTTTTGATGTTTCTTACGTCAAAACTTACTGTCACAGTGACACGTGTCGTAAACGGTAATTAATTGGCCGAGCTCAAAAACGCTGCCAATTTACGCTGTAATAGATTCAATAGGTCTCAATACATCGTCTTTTAAAACAAACGTACTGTATTTTTATCTTTTTTACAAAAAATCGTAACTAATTAAGTCACCGGAGTTTATTTCACTGGTGTTTTATCAAACGTCTAATAACGTAACTTTTGTCTCATTTAACCGAATTCGTATCTCTGTAGTTTCTGACATCCTGTAATGTCGAGCATCGAAATTGTCACCACCCTATACACAATAATTAATACATTGACTTTATTTTGTTTCAATTGATATAGCTTTTAAAGATAAAATAAACTGCTTATCATGCTCAAGTGATAAAGATAAAAAAATAAAAATTACTTAGATAAAAAGTTAAACATAGAAATTGACTATTGTTATACGATATGATCTCTTTTGGAATGCCCGGCTGACATCATTATGAGAGCTTAGTGATTTAACTAGAAATAATGACGGGATTATACAGAAATTATACAATAGTATACAATATTAATAAGAATAATTAGATTTAATATGTAAGTTACAAGCGGGATTGCATGACGGAAAATGGCGGAGTTGATTGGAACGAAAATGTATTAATTGATAAAGAATATGTTTTGTGGCAAAACTAAAGTAGTGCCATTGTTCTGTGGGACTATCTCACGAGCCTCCAGTGGATGATCTATATAACATAATTCTGAAGGATTTACATTAATAAATTCGAAATAATCGGATTTCAAGATCACCCTCTCTGGGGTACTCCATCTCTAGTAATTGAGCCATCATTAATGTTAGCAGTGGCGCATTTAAAGCTTGAATCTGGTGCCGCGTCCTTTTCTAATTTGAAGTTCAATAAAACACAAGTTTACTTAATCGGTAATGAGTTGCATAGAGGCCACTAGCTTTTTAATTTTAACAGCCGGGTGGTCGGGGTTCAAAGATATTAATAAAAGGGCGCCACGAGATTATACTATATGAACTCGGCAATAAAGATGTAACTATTAAGTAGACTTCAACAGTAACCTCGAACTGTTGAGTGCAACTACCATGAACTTCAAATATGCTATAACTCGTTAAACTTAAGTGACTCTAACTTAACTATGAGACTAGACTGCAAATAATACTACTAAAAATGTTTAAGCAATTTATTAAAATATTAAAAGTTAATATTTAAAGAAATGGAAATGACTAAACGTTGAAAAGTAGAATAAAATTTAAATCAAGAAAAGTAACTAAAAGTATGACGTCATAATCCCCCTTACTTAAAGTAAGTACAATATCCTGGGTGGATTACAAATATCAAACTAAATCTAAACTAAAATTGTACAGTCTTACTCTAAGTCTTGAAACTACTCGGAAGTTCCTCCAGCTGCGCTACGGTGTATAGCTATGGGGTGGCTACAGCAGGGTACAGCAGTTCGGTGTACTGTCACTGGGGCCCACGGATGTCAGCAGAGGTACAGTTGTAAGATAGTCGTTGAGATTTCAAATGGTGAACATAAAAACCCTAAATAATATTGGTTTTCTTAGAAAAGAGCCTCAATTATAGAACAAGGACTAGCACAACGTGTAGGAGTTAAAAAAGGTAATAGAGATGGACTAATTAAATCTGAACTTTACCTCAACGAGGGTTTATGATGTCCAACGGGTACCTCTACACGGACAACAGGAACGGATGGAATTCTGGACTGTTCTGTGCTACGGTCTGGATCGGTCTTTTTGCTCTACAATTACGAACAACCAAATAAGATTTAAGAAAGATAACACTCAACTAATCTTTCTACATCACGTAGGCGTGGAAAAGTCGAAAATCAGACAACAATATGAACAAAAATCAGTTGAGCATTGACTTAGAATAGGCAGAAGAATTATAGCATACCTTGGAACTATTCGGGGACTTCTTGGGCACGTGGAATTGGAATATCGATCGGTCGGAAAATTTGGCTATTTTAATCCCATTGCGAAAATTGGTCGGCGGTCCATAAAAATCATCAAAATCCAACCACGTCTCTGACCAAATGTGTTTCGGAAGCCTTAATCCTTCTCTAGGAAGACCTGCTATTCACCAACAGGGAATGCTTCACGAAACGACAGCCAGTTCTTCACGACGATATTCTCGGTCGGGGAGTACACAAGAAGTGATGCAAGGATTCGATTTCCTTCACAAAATCAGATTTCAACCGGAAATCTCCCTCCAGGATATAGATAGAGAACTGGAATATATCTCGACTAGTCCAACTCACAAAAAGGCATAAATAAAAAACGATGTTCTAGAATATTTTCCACTGACATATTTCATATCTGGTCAATGAACGAACTTAACTCACAAATTCCCACAATTAAATGAACGAATTGCACACTGCGATCCACATCAAAAATAAACGATTTAACTACGAAATTTTATCTGATAATTATAAAATTTCAGTAACCAAAACAAAGGATAAATAAATCCAAAAACATCTGATTTGATCTGACAGTGACAAGTGACGGAGAGGTGATGACCAAAGATCAAGAGAGGTCGACAAAAATTCTAATGCTGGGCCAGTGACAATATTGTGGAGCTGTAGCTGTATAATATCGCGGTGTATATCGGGTTGTATAATCGTAAAATTTAAATAAAATAATATTTAACAATAAAATTATAGTAAACATGATGCAAAAATAATAGCTATTTGCGATATTTTATGAGCCAGAACACAGAGGTCGTAGCGATGAAATTTAACTGTTACACTGGGAGGGGTAGGGGCAGTATATGTTTGATTTAAATTTGCACTAACTTTTGACAGACTGCAAAAGAAAACTTGGGATTATCTGAATTTTCTATTTTTATTGGTATTAGTGACAATTTTACTTTATACCTACCACATTTTAACTTATTTATTAATTTCTTTCTGGGAGGGGTAATTACCCCTGTATATGCACCATATATATGCTTTCTGTAATCGCTTTTTATATTTTTCTTTTGGTTTGTTGTAGAAATAACGCATGTTAGGTACCGTTTGAGTATTTTGATCTTATATTCATAATTTCGTGTATATTTGAATATAGTTTCATCGATGGCAACCGGCTCACAATCGAAGGTGGGGCGGAATCCGATGAGACAAGCTAAAAGAACTACTGGTCATTCGGAACAACACATTGTTAATTCTGCCGTACCTTCAGCCCCAAGAGAGTCCATTGACAATCTTGCTACCAGTTCTCAATATACAGGTATATTAGCAACTCTTGTTATACTCGTACATTATTAATGATTTAAAATATTGCTCATAGAGGATTAGCTCTACTGATTTTTTTACTAGATACGTTTAAACCAAACCAAACCAATTTACAACAAATTTAGAAAATTAGCTATATGATTTATCTGTTTATTGGCTCAGTTTGTGACCCTGTAAAACCATGCAAATTTTTGACCAAAAATAATACAGCTGCATGAAATTTATAAAAAATTAACAAAGTTTAAACTGTCAAGTTTAGATTATCTCGATTTCGGCCTTTTTAATTTGACATCTAACTACAAAAAACTCACCAAGATATTTGAACGAAATAATTGGATCCACAAAATGTTATATTGCTACTTTTAAAAAAATAACTTAACTAAATAATTAATTTTTCATACCAAAATAATAACAATTTTTTTTATCTGATAGAACAACTTTGACTTTTACTGCACGATAAATAATACAGTTTTTCGTGCAATTTAATGCACAGGAAACCTGTGCACCAATGCACAAAGAAAGAAACAATATTTGTCGGTTAAAAATTTGTATTTTTTGAGAATATACTAGGTAAATCACCATTAGTTCTTTTAAAATTTTACGTAAAAGTCGGGAAACACTATTTGCAATAAGTTAAAACAATAATTTTGAAGAAATAAGTAACTTTTGAGACTAAAGATGGTACACACAGATTTGTCCTAGCCCTCTTGTTTCCTTAAATACAGTGCGAATTTGGAATTATTGCATTTTTTAGCATAGAATTCAGTAGCGTAACCAGTTTTAGCGGGAAGCTGTCATTCCTGTAAAACCCAAACATATGTTTTTAGCCGCCCATACCAACAGGTATGGTAGGCTATTAAGATAGGCAAAAAAAAGTTTTTTTAATTTCACTCAAAATGAGTTATTTGGGTCATAAATGACCTAAATACAAAATATTTTCTCATGGTGTCTGTCTGTTTGTCCGTCTGTCTGTAACACGATAACTCAAAAACCGCTAAACCGATTTTAACCAAATTTGGCACAAAAATACTGTTGCACCCGAGAATCTGGCTATGGGGGGTTGGTATGGGAGGGCGTTAAAAATTTAAAAAAAATCGTAACTCCAAAATTACAGTAGCTAGCGAAACGCGGTTTTCAATTTAAGATTAGGAATAATATTTGCAACAAAATTTGTAATAACATCAAAATCAGTCAAAATCGCAGTTTTTGAGATAAAAAATGAAATATTGTTTAAAAAAATTGGAAAAATTCCTTTACTCTGAAACTAAAAGAACTGCCTACCAACTTTTTATTAACATATTTTAATATGGGCAATTTTTATGATAATTTTTTTTAAATGGGATACTCCACGCTTGTTTCTGTGTGAAATTATTGCACAATCAAAAATATCGGTAACTTTGATTGATAGCCATATTATGTAAAAACTACACCAGTTCATTTTTAATACATTTTTCAGTTCACTTTATTAAGATATCACGATGGAAAGCAAATTTTTTTTATCTGGTTAAATTAAATTAAATAAAACAATTCTTGTTTAAACTAGGTCGATTTATGTTAAAAAAATTAAATAGTGCATTTTTTACTGTATTTATGAAAAGAAGTATATTATAGAGTATATTATATATTTTTAGAAAGCTTAAAATATTATTATATATTATAATATTATATTTTTAGAAAGCTTACTTCGAATATGACAGCTCCCAGCGAAAAACTTGTTACGCCACTGGATTCTACATGAAAAACTCTACGGGACACTGTTTAAGCCGCGTCCAAGCTACTCGAACAAAATGTTCGCGAACATATACAGGGTGGTTCGAATTGTATTCCGGAAACTTCGACAGCATATTCTGCAGATAAAAATAAGTAAAAAAGTTCGTATAAATGTAGGTCCTAAAATACTTAGTTTCGGAGATACAGGGTGTAGAAGTTTCATTTTTATTTCGATTTTTTCCAAATAATTTCTGAAGCAACGTCAATATTTGGATGAAAATTGGTGGATGGATGTTGTTTGACATGATAAATTTGATTTTCATGTCAATATGACTCCCATTTGTAGGTGGCGCCACCTACATGTATTTTAACTCTTTTGAAGAGTAATAACTTTTCGTCGGTACCTGTATAAAACCACTGAGTAAAAAAATATACATTTACGACTTTTTTTACATAAAAAAGGTCTCTTGGTAAAAATCGCTACGAGTAATGGTTCTCGAGATATTTGGAATCGAAATTATCAATACCTGTCATCATTGACATGAATTAAACATGTTGACTAAATAGTAATTAGAGTGAAATCATAAATTTGAAATCTTTTTGTGTCCAAAGTTCAAAAGAAACTGTTTAATCATCATTTTTTCGCAGAAAAACTTATGATTAATTTAAAAAAATAAAAATTTATTATTTCAGTCAAATAACAAACTATACTCAACGTGTGCTTATTTTTTGTCAATAATGACATGTATTGACTATTTCCATTCTAAATATCTTGAAAACGGTTGCTCGTAGCGATTTTTACCGAGACACATTTTTTAAAAAAGTCATGGAAATGTATATTTTTTTAGTCAGTGGTTTTATACAGGTACGGTGGAAAAGTTATTACTCTTCAAAACAGTTAAAACACATGGGGGCGCCACCCCTACAAATAGGAGTAATTTTGACATCAAAATCAAATTTCTCGTGTCAAAAAACTTCCAGATACCAATTTTGATCCAAATATTGACGTTACTTCAGAAATTGTTTGGAAAAAATCGAAATAAAAATCAAACTTCTACACCCTGTATCTCTGAAACTAAGCATTTTAGGACATACATTTATACGAACTTTTTACTTATTTTGATCTGTAGAATATGCTGCCGGAGTTTCCGGAATACAGTTCGGACCACCCTGTATAATTAAACAGATGTTACGTGAAAATTGTGAGATAGGTAGATTTATAAATAATAAAGCCAACAAGTACAGCTAGCCTAGGCCTATTAAGATTAAGGAGCGCGGAGCGCCAACGGCTAGCTTGTACGCCAGAGCGTGCGTCTGCCTATGCTACAGCGCGCGCGTTCTTCTTCCGACGGGCGTCGGTAAATCAAAAGGAGCGAACGACGTGCATTTCAGCGGACATTGTACCGGACATTTGGAAGGGTCTCATTTAATTTCGGGCGTCCATCTGTGATTTTCATTTTTTACCGAGTATTCGACAATGGGAGACGCAGTTATTGACTGGGATCGTGAAAAACATTTACAACTAATTTGTTTACACAAAGAAAAGATTTTATAATTTTAATTTTATTGTGGGTTGAGTGTGAATAGCTATGTAGCTAGACTTAGTCCATATAATTTCATTTTTGTTAATAAAGACCTTTATGTTTATTTTTATTAAAAACCGGAATTATTATGGGATTCTGAAATTAAAAATTACTACTTAATAGAAAGTTTGACACCGGTAATGAAATTTTACCATTACATTTTTAGAAATAAATATACCGGGTGTTCCTGAAAAGTGGTTCACTTCTATAACTTTTTTAATTTTTTAGATAAAAAACGAGATTTGATACGTTAGTATAGGACATAAATCAGGATTGATCGACGTGTTCATTTATTTTCGGTCACCACCTTTTTCACCGGAAATAACAACAACTTTTGATTTAAATGGTACCCTCGGTATTTTTTTACCGTATGATAGAAAATGACATTCTAAATCGAATTATATATTATATGTCAACTTTTGACATTTTCAATTTAAAAATGGCCATAAATAAACATAACGACAATTTTACTCCAAATACCAAGTATGTGATACCAAATTATTCGTAAAAAATGCTTTTTCCAAATATGCTGAGCCAGCCTCGTACCATTTGAAAAATTTGAGTTATCATTAAAAATACGATTTGGGCATTTTTAAGCGGCCCTGAAAGGATACGAAAAGAAATACACGATCAAATATATGTTTCCAAAGTTCTTTGATTACAAATTAAAAGTTTTAACTCAGTCTTGGCACTCTAGATTGAAATTTAAAATGCTATTTTTATTTAATTGGAATTGTCTAAAATTGACGTATGGTATGTTATTCTATTCAGAATGTCATTTTCTATCAAATAAAGTAAAAAAGTACTTAGGATACAATCTAAAAATACAAAGTTGTAGTCATTTCCGGTGAAATAGGAAGCGACCGAAGGTAATTGAATACGTCAATCAATTCCGATTTATGTTATATACTAACAAACCAAATTTCGTTGTATTATCTGAAAAAGTAAAAAAGTGAGCCCCTTTTGAGAAACACCTGGTAGAATCGGCTGAAAATGAATACAGGTCTTAAAAATACACTATAACGAATAATCTACCAAAAGACCACTGTGACCCTCCGCCTGCTAAATATTGATTCTTCAACGACAAAAGTTCTTAAACTGTTTACCGGTTAATTTATTTAATAAAATGCTTGCACTCAAAATCCGGGCACTCGAAAAACCAGCGACTACCTAAACGCATCCTAGATCTATAGAGTAAACTGGTTGTCGCATTCTTCCCCGCACCTCAGTCCCCGGGACCGATGCGATGGGCTGTGCCGTCGTTTACGACCTGCTGCTACGAGTATATAGTGTGAATTATATATGTTCGCGAACGTTTTGTTCGAGTAGCTTGGACGCGGCTTTTTGGTCCACAAATGATACTTGTTTGTTCACATTTTTCGATAAGTTATAGGATAACCAATATACGAAGGGGGTCGAAAGTGTAACATTGTATAAACGGTATTCCAGTACGAGGTTTCTGATGTTGATAACGAATAGAACAAAAGTTTCATAACATACTTAAAAGTTATTTATGTCAGTGCGTTGCTGGACAGTGTACAATTATACGTGAAACAAAAATCTGCCAAATAACCAGTACGACTTCTCTTGCAATACATAATTCTTTTGTTGAAATTTTCCATTACTGCTGATCATATTTCTGCAGTTATGTCACGAATTATTCGCCTAATTTCTTCTTTCAATTGTTGAATGGTGTGCGGATTGTTTTCGTAAGCTTTGCTTTTCACATAGTCCTATAATAAATAATCTAGCGGCGTCAAGTCGCATGAGCTTGGTGGTCAATTTTTGGTGCCCATTCCTGGAGATAAGCCTTCCTTCAAACTGTGTACTCAATAAATTAAATGTTTCGCCTGCTCTATGACATGCCGCACCATCTTTTTGGAACCACATATTCTCTATATTCATGTTCATTATTTGATCCCATAAAAAAACATCAATCATCGTTCGGTAGAGTTATCCGTTTACTGTAAGAGCTTGTTCATTTTGATCTTCTTGGTGCTTGACTTGACGGCGCTAGATTATTTTTTGTGGAGCTATATGAAAAGCAAAGCTTACGAAAAAAAATCGCAAACCATTCAACAGTTGAAAGAAGAAATTAGGCGAACAATTCGTAACATAACTCCAGAAATGTGTTCAGCATTAATGGAAAATTTCAACAAAAAATCTGTGTGCTGCCAGTGTGCTGAGTGTTCCACGTATAATTGTACACTCTCCAGCTAAGCACTGCCATAAATAACTTTTAGGTATGTTATAAAACTTATTCGTTATATTATTCGTTATCAACACATCCGAAACCTCTTATTGGAATACCCTTTATTTAGCATTGTATTTCAGGAATTTTAAGAAGGCTAAGACAAATCTGTGTGTAACATCTTTAGTTTCATAAAAAATAGCATAGTGATGTGAAAACTGCATCTTTGTATTCCTACTCATAAACGAGAAACCCCATAAAATACACGAGAATGGGACACACTGTACATGCGGCGCTCTCGGAGCTATTTTTCGGAACAGAAAATTTCGTTACCGCACTTTTAAGGAACCGGAATTTCCCAGGGTCTCGCTACTTTCGGTACTAGCTAATTTTTGTTCAGTATTGGTGCATTTCCGCAATCAAGTTCCATAAGGCATGTTTTTCAAAACTAAAACCAATGACAAATTGAGTTTTTTAATGAAAATAATATCAAATTTTATTAAGTTCTCATAAGTAATCAGTCATGAGAAAGTTAACATGGACACAAACATGAACACAAGCGAACAACATAAACCAACTTAATTGAATCTAAAAAAAAATACATTTTTGAATTTAAAATGCAAATGCCTATAAAAATTTCATAATATAAAATTATACTTATACAAAGAACTACATTATACTAAATAAAAAATAATATATTTAAATTTCAACAATACTAAAATATTATACAAAAGAGAAAAGAAGTAAGATCTATAAAGAATAGCATCACTGCTTATTCAGAAGAGTTTGATTTCGACTGTTAGAAAGTATCAAGAATCTTTCGGACGTAACAAAAAATGATTTTTTGATTATTGTTACCGAGTCTCGGAAATTAATCGAGTCCCGGTTCTTTAATTAAGTACCGGGAATTTCCGGTACTTTCGATACCGGGATTTCCAAGTTCTGAACGGAATGCCTCGGTGAGCGTGTACTGCTGGCTTTGGCACACTAATAAAACACGATACGCGCCAATAAGGCTAAAACGGCGTTTACACGATGCAAGTTTTGCTTGCGCGAGTACTTGATTTCAAGTAATTGAACAATGTAAACAGTGTTTCAAGTACTTGTACAAGAATAATCAGTTTGCAAGTAAGTTGACTATAGGGCCCGTATTCTGTAACTTTGAAAACGCTAAGCGCTTTTAGACGCTCAGCGTATATGACGTTAATTTTCGCTGAGTGCGCACTTAATTAACGATTTCGGTATTCTCGTCTGACGCGTTTAGCGTCTTTACTGATTGCGCTGAGCGCTTTGAAAACGGTTGCCTTAAACGATCGTTTTGCTTGTCGAACTGTCAGTGAAAATCGAAAAAATTTTGATTTTGTGCATTATCTTGCTCTTTAGTGAAAATTACTACTTCTATAAATTCCTCAATAAATAATTGATATTTTACGACTTGGCAGCTATAAATATTGTACACAACATCGAAAATGCTCAGAAGCGTCTTCAACACTTCCCTCGTATAATAAGAATAATGACATATCCATAGAAAAATAGCTTGACATAACTCAACAATAGGTTATCCAATTCACGTATCATTGACATTTTTCATTGTTACATCAGTCAGTTATCAACTTTTGACTATTAGCTACATTATAAATTGTAATGTTGCCAATATGTGCTCAACACATATCCAGAACACGATTCGCATGGCAACGAAAATACCAAAATCGACATGTGACTGCCTTCCGTTTCGCTGATCGAATACTTGCGCTCACCGCTTTGAAAGCGTAACGTTTTTATGTCAAAGTTACAGAACATGGGCCCAGGTCTACTTTTCTTGCGTGCTAGGACTTGCAGAGCGAAAATTTGACATGCAAACACGTTGTCAAGCTCTTGCACTAGCAGTTGCATGAAAAAAATGGCGCCAAGTAGGTTGTCTGACGACTACATTATGAGGTTTTTAACAATTTACGAAAAGCACGAATGTTTGTAGAACGTTAGTACACCTTAGTGTACACTATATAAATCAAAATATGAGAGATGCTGCCTCTGAAAGCGTTTTGGAATATGTAATTTTTCCTCAGATTTATCTATGGTTTTACCCATACTCTTGCTTTTTGATTTTTCTTTTTTCTAACAAAGTACACAATTCATCACTTAACGTTTGACATAAAATATTTACACAACATTTAACAATCTCTGTGGTAGTTCTTGCACAATAACTTGACTAGTGTAAACATACCTACAATTTAAAATGTTCAATTGCACGTACTTGCAATCAATTATTTGCGCAAGCAAAACTTGCTTCGTGTAAATTCCGCTAAAGCTACGTTTACACGATGCAAGTTTTGCTTGCGCAAGAACTTGATTGCAAGTACTTGCTTAATGTAAACTGTGTTTCAAGTAATATTGCTCAACTGATTGTACAAGAAAAATTACTTTGCAAGTAAAAACTTACTTTAATTTTTAATTTGCAAGTAAAGTTGATCGACGGTCTACTTTTCTTGCATGCTAGGACTTGCACAGCGAAAATTTGACATGTAAACACATTGTCAAGTTCTTGCAGTAGCAGTTGCACGAAAAAATGCCGCCAAGCAGATTGTCCGACGACCAACTTAGGTTTTTAACAATTTACGAAAAGCACGAATGTTTGTAGAACGTTAGAAGTGTACACCTTAGTGTACACTATATAAATCAAAATATGAGAGATGCTGCCTCTGAAAGAGTTTTGGAATAAGTAATTTTTCCTCAGATTTATCTATGGTTTTACCCATACTCTTGCTTTTTCATTTTTCTTTTTTCTAACAAAGTACGCAATTCATCACTTAACGTTTGACATAAAATATTTACACAACATTAATAATCTCTGTGGTAGTTCTTGCACAATAACTTGACTAGTGTAAACATACCTACAATTTAAAATGTTCAATTGCAAGTACTTGCAATCAATTATTTGCGCAAGCAAAACTTGCTTCGTGTAAATGCCGCTAAAGCTACGTTTACATGATGCAAGTTTTGCTTGCGCAAGGACTTGATTGCAAGTACTTACTTAATGTAAACTGTGTTTCAAGTAATTGCTCAACTGATTGTACAAGAAAAATTACTTTGCAAGTAAAAACTTACTTTAATTATTAATTTGCAAGTAAAGTTGATCGACGGTCTACTTTTCTTGCATGCTAGGACTTGCACAGCGAAAATTTGACATGTAAACACATTGTCAAGTTCTTGCAGTAGCAGTTGCACGAAAAAATGCCGCCAAGCAGATTGTCTGACGACCAACTTAGGTTTTTAACAATTTACGAAAAGCACGAATGTTTGTAGAACGTTAGAAGTGTATACCTTAGTGTACACTATATAAATCAAAATATGAGAGATGCTGCCTCTGAAAGCGTTTTGGAATAAGTAATTTTTCCTCAGATTTATCTATGGTTTTACCCATACTCTTGCTTTTTGATTTTTCTTTTTTCTAACAAAGTACGCAATTCATTACTTAACGTATGACATAAAATATTTACACCACATTTAACAATCTCTGTGGTATCCATAGTTCTTGCACAATAACTTGACTTGTGTGAACATACAATTTTAAAATGTTCAATTGCAAGTACTTGCAATCAAGTATTTGTGCAAAATAAACTTGAATCGTGTAAACGCCGCTTAAGCGCAAATTGAGTCGCGTGTATCGCGTGTGACATGGCCTGGCGTGACGCGAGTTTTTGTAAACTACAGAAATAAATAGGACAGCGCAAATTGGCAACAAAGCGCAGCACAGCGCGACCCGCGTGACCTGAGCAGTGCCTCTCTGTAGTTCAGACACTGTTTTTGGCGCATCGCGTGCATTATTTTTATTATTGAATATAGTAAAATTTCCATTTAGGCGTCATCTGATTCTGATTCAGAACTAAAGTTTAGTAACAATAATTGTTTCGATTGTGAATCAGACATTTGTATACAGACGTGTCCCTATCTGTACGCCTGGTTATCATACACGCGACACAATTTGCACCAAGCCTAAACAGCTCTTGAACATTTTTTCCAAAACTGCGCAAAAACTATAAAAACAAGTACATAACTGAATTCCAAAAAAATGCCCCAATTGGCTTTGATAATTATTAGAAATTCTGCTTGATTATCGTTCAGCCTTGTTGAACGCGTTTTTGCTTACAGTTTCGACAGAGCTAATCGAGGTGGAGGAGCATGACAGTTTGTCTGAACAAGAAATTTCATCTTGGGCACCCCTTAAGCTGACTGCTAGAGGGGGCCGGCCTGGCGCGTACACTCCTCCGCTCAGGCAGAAATCTAGCGATGGTAATACATCGCGTAATGAGACGAAGAAAGAAATACAAGAGGATGACGAGGCAACTCTTCGAGAGCTGCTTATTAGGTATTCCTAATTTCTCTTTGAGTAGCATATCTTTACCTGTTACATAATACTCTCGATAAATGGGTATGAGATTAGGAAACCCGTATTTTTTCTCCAAGAGATAGCCTAAGTCGTTAAGTCAAGTCAAAAGGCCGAGCTTAACAACCTTTCCAAACCACAAGTTATTTTCACACATGTTTCACAACACATTTTCTGGGGGGCAAATAAGAGAGAATTACAATAGGCAAATACAATTCCCAGGTGTTTATTCTAATATAAGGTCTGCATCTGAAAAGGTTTTAGCGTTGATGGAAAAAATTGGGAAGATACGCAACCTAATGGGCGAATTCGTGACAAGGCTGATTTGATTTCGCCTTACGTCTCAAGTGCTGTACGATGGAGACACCAATCGTTTTGCGGTAAACGCATAAAATACTTATTTTCTCTAATTCGGCCAGCGAAGGTATATCGAAGACGGTGTTGTAGGTGAAAGCGACAGTGTTGCCATATAAAAATGTGTAATATCTGTAATGCGTTTTACGAAAATATCTTTGGATGCAAAATCCGCGTTTATGTATTGAAATGTAATCGTGTTAAATAAACAACAAAAATAAAAATTATTTTATAGGTACTAAATATGTATATATATGATCGCAAAAAGTAGTTAAGGACGATTATTGACATTTACTATAATATTTTACATATGAAATAACAGCGATTTTCATTTCCAAGCCAACTCTCACGCCGTTTTTTGTTTAATCATATAATATTATATTAAATTGTTTAATGATAGAAAATTTGTATTATTAACGTACTGTACCCAAAATCCGTAAATATACGGATTAATCTGTAGTTCTGGCAACACTGTCTCCGGCAACCATTCACTCTGTCGACTGAAAGCAGAACTACAATGCAGTATTCTTTATCCGCTGTGCTGTAAACGACTATCAACGCGCAGCGGCGTAGAGCTAAACTAAATCTTGGGATTCCCGGACCGGCTGACGGTAACGCCAGCTACATCTCGGAGAGGTTTTGTGTCACGAAATCGCCCATAAGGTTGCGCATCTTCTTATTTCTTCAATCGACGTTTTAGTGTAATTTGATGTTATAATTCAAAATTATTTAGTAGTTTAAAGCAGATTGTACCTGCAGATTGGAACTGTGTTGTTTTTAAGCCTCGCCCGTTGACGTGACGTCTGATTTAACAGACTTAGGCAGTCTCTTTTTATAAATAAATATGCCTGTTAAATGTTTAATGTTAAATGTTGGAGCTACGGGGAGGAACCGTTTTCAGTTGTATAAAGCAACAATTTGTGAAATAGCAATCGTGAATACCTCTTAGACCTAAAATACTATCAGGAAGATCGCATAAACAACATATCGGGGAACGAAAATAAGTTCTTCTTCAAAAAAATTCTCTTTACATTCTTATATAAAAACTATAAATCGTACGATTAGTTTTTCAGATGTCGGTGTTTAAAAGTATATGCAACACTCTGATGAATGTGAACCTAGTACCTAATTTTGACTTTGTCTTAAACAAAACATTATATCGTATAATAGTATAGTCTTTTAGTTCTAAAAAAAGGGGGGTTACCAGGAAGTTTTCCAGGAGTTGTGAAAATCGTTAATTTTATAGATTTTAATAGGCTTCTGAATCTTAAGTTTGCCACCTTTTTTAGTCGCTCCCGCCGGCTTAGTGGATTGGCACCCAAAAGTCAGTTAAAATTCAAAAAGAGCACATCGAAAACTATAAAATTACCCATTTTCAAAACTCCCGGATAACTTTGTAGGTAAAACTCTCAAATGACTGTACTATAAAAACATCAAAACACATCTAGAAAACCAACGTTCCTCAATTGCACGGCATATATATATTTTTTGGATCTATTTGATAGTGATTTTTGTTTAAGATATACTTCTCATTCCTACTTTTTGACACCCTATACATATATTTAAATACAAATTTGCTTGGCCAACCAAAAAATCTACATATTTTTCGAAAAATTCTAGTCATCTTGTTAAGATAGTTTTATCTTATTTTTCTTGAAAATGTCTAATTTTTTTTAATAATCAATTTTTTGTTGTTTATTTTGCTATATATACCGGGTGCGTCTTAAATAGGGTGCGTCTCAACATCTCTATAATTTTTTTATCTTTTCAGGTAAAAAATGACATTTGTTATGTTAGGATATCACACAAATTCTGATTGATTGACGTATTCAATTCTTTTTGGCCACTTCCTGTTTTACCGGAAATTAATAAAACTTTTGATTGTTAAATGGCACCCTCGGTATTTTTTTACTTTATTCGATAGAAAATGACACTCTAAATAGAATGACATATCATATGTCAATTTTTCACATTTTCGATTAAAACAAAATTGTATTTTAAATTCCAACCTAGAGTGCCATGGCTGTGTTAAAAACAAAGATTTTTAATCAAGGAACCTTGGAAAAAAAGATTTGGTCGTCTAATGTTTTTAGTGTCTTGTCCTGACCGGTTAAAAGATGCACAAATCGTATTTTTAATCGTGGCTCATTTTTTTCAAATGGAGCAAAAGCGGCTCATTAGTATACTCGTATTTGGAAAAAGCATTTTTTTACGAATAATTTGATACTACACACTTGGTATTTTGAGTCAAATTGTCGTTATGAACCGCATGTTTTTTCAAATAAAAACCACAACAATTTCAAAAAAAAACTATATTCGAAAATGTCAAAGAGTTGACATATGATATGTTATTCAATTCAGAGTATCTTTTTTTTATCTATTTTCTGTCGAATAAAGTAACAAAATACCGAAGGTGCCATTTAAAAATAATTAAAAGTTGTAGGCATTTTTGGTGAAACAGTGTGACCGAAACGTGGAAGCCAAATTAACATTCACAATCAAAGATAATTTTTTATATCAAATATACCTATTTATTAATACTATTGACAAAATCGTGTTCAGTTATCACTAAAAAAATATACAATTTTTCGCTCCATCTCGCATTTTACAATTTCTAAAATTCTCCGTCAATTAATATCATAGGGCATCTACCTGTTTTTATTAAAAATTGCCATCTGTTTTTACCTACTAAGCAAATTTGTATTTAAGTAAAAAACGCGTAAATCTTAATCTCTGTAGGTATCTATTTCTAAAACCGAATGTACAGGTATATTAATTTGTATTGACTTAAATGAAAAATTTATATTTCTGATAAAATTGCAGTACTCATTTAAAGAGAATGAAATATCTTAATATCTCATACCCACGTCGTTTGCTTTCTAATTTCATTTTGATATTACGTTATTTTCGTTATTAATTTTTTACCTATGGCCCTACTTCCTTTTGCAAAGACATATCCTGTAATAAAAAAAAAACATTCAAGTTACCTAAGAAATAACCAGCGATGACCTCTAATGTTTATCTTTAAGGTAATTTAACACAGATTTTTTGCTCCATATGCTATTTCTACTACTACTAAATAAAAAGCTTAAAAGTTGTAATAAAGATTATAAGAGCATTTTACTAATGAACTAATATAATCAATAAATAATGAAACTATTATTTATTGATTAGTTTTTGCCAACTAAATAGATTCTATAAAAGATCAAAAGATACAGTCACAGTTTAAAGAATATAAATATATCAGTTGGCCCACTCTAAGGAATTCTATTGTTATTTTGACTTCAAAGGCGGCCCGTGACCCTTCGAGGTGACAAAAAATTTGTACGTTTATCGGGTGCAGCGGAAGTGCTTTTTATCAGTCAGAACGCTGGCCGTATACGAGGGATCAACTAAAAATACTAAGGAATTTTAATACCGCAAGTAGAAAAATAAAAACACAGTTCTAGTTTCATTGATTAACAGTTTTAGGCGTATTTAATAATTGATCAATATATATATTTTAGTATTTAGTATTAAATATACATTAATATTAGATATATTATTCTATCCTAATTCTTTGTAATATGGAATTGTCAATAGGGTAATTATTATTAATAATTATTATGGAAACCCCAATATGAAAAATATTATATATTTATATTCTTTAAACTGTGATACAGTGTTTAAACAAATAATATGAATAGTGCTATAATAGGTAACATATCTAAAATTCTTATATAACATATTCGGCGTCAATGTCATGAAGTGGCGTAACTCATTTTTTGATATTTTTCGGGAGAGCTGTTTAAAGCTTCTTACTACTTTTATCTCAATACGAACCAAAATATATTGTAGTCACTGTGTTTCTTGTACAACAAAGAATCGCAGTGGCTTCAATATATTTTAGTTAGTATTGAAACAAAAGTCGTAAAAAACTTTAAACCGCTCTCCTGGAAAATATAAAAAAATGAGTTACGCCACTTCGTGATATTGACGATATATTTTATGCATATTATACATAACCTCTTAGATACATAGATTCTTCGAGGTGGCTTGATCCACTGCGACTTGTCCAGATCTATTGTTGTCCTTTTCTGATCTGAGGTTACATTTCCCAGTACAATCTTTTTCACAAAGTCTAGCCACTGGGAGACTTAACCTTCCACGTAACTCTCTGACAATGGCCTATCATTGCCTATTACCGAGAACCGCACATTTGCAAGGTTGTCGCGCCGAAATAAAATGCGGTCTATCGTTTCTTCTTCGGATTGGCGGAACCTGCACATGGCTTCGTCCGTCAATCTATTTGCTTTAGATGCCTATTCAACGTACACTACCCTGTTAGTACACCCACTACAGCTTTGGCTGTCTTTATGTCTTTGCTGAACAGGTCTGCTATGAATTTTGGCGACTGTTCTACTATGAACTTTTTTGCCTGTCTCTGCCCTGATAAATTTCTCCACCATTCTAGAGATTTGTTGGCCACCCATCGTTGCGTGACCATTCTCGTTACTGCTTTTAGATCGCCGTATAAGGGTTTTGGGCCTATGAATGGCATTGATGAGCCTTGCTTGGCCATATGCCTTTTCGTCACCCTTGCAACCCTCGTGCCCTAATACCCAGGCTAACGTAAAATTGCCACGCTCACCCAAAGTATTTAGAGCACCCACACAACAGCACACTAGTCTGAAATTGAGCCCCGTGGAACCGAGTGTCTTTAGCGTTGTTAGCTCTCTGTGAAGATGGCCACCGAAGAGTGTGTTCTTTGCTGCATTATTATTTCTTCTACACAATAGTGGATTGCCGTTATTTCCGCCTGGAAAATTGTGACATTCTTAGATAGACTTACTTATAGAATTTCTTGTTTCGACCCTACTATTCCAGCTGCTATGCCTTCCGACGTTCTTGAGCCGTCTGTATACCAGGTTGCCTCATCCTGAATGGGTACACCTTTACTCCAGTCTTCCCTTACTGGTATGGTTATTTTAAATTTGTTGTTAAACCTATACCTTATAGCTATTGCATCTACCGGTAATTTCAGTACCTTGTCTGCTTTTAACTCTAGCCTGCTTTTGACCAGGCCTAGCTTCTGACTTTCAGCACTATGCGTCTGGCTTATGTGCTGCTGATCGCGAATTAACCGGTACATAACAGATCTGGATTCGCCTTGTATGAAAATATGTAACGGTGGTAAGTCCAACAAAACTTCCATCGCATTTGAGAGAGTGGTTTTTATGGCCCCCCTTACACACAGGCAAGCAAGCTTTTGTGTGGAACCAGTGGCTCTTAAGCAAATATCAAAACTTGACCCCCCCCTTAAGAAAGAAGAAAACGGCATTCAAAAAACACTCGTTTTATTAAATAATAAAAAATACTATCTAACTATTAGTTTTACTTTCTTTTAAATTTAGCATCTTATTTTAATGAAATTTTTTTTCAATTCTTTTGAAATTTTGTAATTTTTTTCTTTGTAATTTGAAATGAAAAAAATAAGAGCATCTTTAAAAAAATTCGGGTATAAAGGCCCGTACTGATTCAGCCAATAAATTCGACCGAACTGGAGGCCCTAATGGGCCCTTGCCATGGTCGGGCCTCTAAGCAATGCTTATATTTGCTTATGCATATCTCCGCCACTGTGTGGAACTTAACGGCCTTATCGCGCCCACTTGCGATGTTTTTGTCCACCACGCCACTAACTGGTAGGTTATCATAGGTCGTACAATCCTTGTGTCTAACCATAGAGCCATTTTAGGGTTAATTCCCCAGTTTTTTCCACACATTCTTCTGCATGCAGAGATGACAGCCTTCGCAATGTGAGTATTCCATGTGGAGCCCTTTGATCACAGAATACCCCAAGATACTTTGTTTCTTTGGTACATAAAATCTGTTTCTCCTAGCACTGGTAGTTTCAGGCCTTTTGGTGCTATCTTTTTGTAAAGTTGACAATTTGCGTTTTCTGAGCATTGACTGTCAGTGTGTAACTATAATTTTAAAAAACTTGTCTACTTTGAGTACTTTGTTTAGGGCTGTCTGCATTCTTCCTGATATCTTCTCAACATATCTGCATATCCTAGCCAATAAAAGTCTTGTGTGGACAATTTGATATTGAGGTCATTTACCAAGGTTGCCCAAAGTAGAGGAGATAACACTCATCCATGTGGACAACCTAACCCGTTACTGCTTTGATGGTAGCTTGCTCCACAGTGGAAGGTACTATTCTGTTCTCTAAGGCGACCTTTATCCATCTGCATACAACTGCAGGTGTATCTCCTCTACTCATTGCATTTACTAATGAGTCGGTAGTAGCATTATCGAATGCTCCCTCAATATCTAACCTCTAGTCTAGGTATATTTTAATATCCTCTTTACGTACTTTTTGTAAATTAAGTTATCTGGGTATTATTACGTTTCCATTGTGCATTTTTTGTTCCAGTTTAAAAAAGGTGACGAAGTCATTTTCTGTTCTGTAGTTAGAAATTACCTACAACCTCCTTCATGGTGCAGTCAAGGTGTCCAGTTCAATAAGCAGAACAACGATTTGAAAATTTCTCATTTTTATTGTTCGTGTTCTTTCTCATGTGGCTGGTGATAATCCTTCAATATTTAGAGCAATATTTATACTTTAGTAAACTTATGATAAAAAGGGGTTATTGATAGAATTTTGAGATTATTTATTTACAAAAAGTTGTTTCTTTTATAATATTTTAAAGATGTGTCAATCTACCTCTATTATCTATGCTTTGTAGCGTGTAGAGTAAAAACGTTTTAGAAATTAAATGTCGAATAAGTCTTCTATAGAAATTTTAAAACATTTTCCGATGCACGTCATCAACTTTGAGTGACAAGCGATGGTGACAGCGCTGCCAGATTGTGATGGATTATGATGAATCTTAATTTAAAAGTGACAAACAATATATTTAGTATATAATTTTTATTATAGCTTCTCTTATAGCTACTCGCTACAAATTGAAATAAGTAGAAATAACTTGAAAGTGGTATAATATGCTTACCAATCAATCTTCTCTAACTGCATTCAAGGGTAATAAAGGACCTTTATTGTCACGTTCGCGCTCTAAACATTTTATCAAGGAAGCTACAAGCGCTTTGCTTTGACTGTTTAAAGGCTTCGGCATATTTTCAACCCACAATTTCAAAAAAAATGCAGTAAAAAATCTCGAAAATTTAGTTCTTAAACGAATTGTTTGTGCTTAGACAATTTAAGGAAAAAAAACTATGAAAAACGGCAAAAAACACGATATTATACAAAATAATGACTGACACTAGCATAATTGTCGAATAATACACGACAACATTGTTGAACATGGCGCAATGTGACCAACAAGGCGATAATAAAAATCGGTTTAAACTAATTTTTGCAGCTTTAATCCAAATAAAATATCTGTTGCAATCATTCGCTCTATAAAATATAATAGAGAGCTGCTTGGTAACTTAAATTAGTGAACAAATTTAAACATTTTTGCTAAAATTTCATTTACTCAGGTTTATAGGCTTTAGTGGCAATTTCGATGTAATTGATGAGGTACATCGGAAAATGTTTTAAAATTTCTATAATTCGTTTTATTATAATTCCAAAGTAAAAGCAGATAAAAGTGAATTAGATAGGGTCGCCAGGGCAACTGTACCTGTCATAGTGTACAAGTAAACACCACAAAATATAACGCCGAGATAGGGTGGTTCGCAAACAGAACGTATTTATATTTTTTACTAAGTACTTCTACTACTACTGCCATTACTCGCTGACGAGTATTTGACATGCATCAGAAGATGGTCACGCAAAGCGTTTTCTTTCGTGAGCTTTCCTGTGACTGAAAAGCGCGATACGTGATCGATATCTGTACGTATACGATTATCTGTCTACCGCACTCCGGACATTCAAAACTCTCATTGCTTTGTTGCCTCTTTACTTTTTGGTTGTCGCTCTTAACTGAGATTACAATTCTTCTCCATTCCGTTCTATTGTGAGCTGCCTCTTCCCACTCATTTTGCATGTTAATCCCCTTTAAGTTTTCGTGGAAAATATCCTTGTACCTTTTGAGTTGTCCACCCGGCCTCCTCTTACCGTCTACAAGCTCACCGCGTAAAGCAGATATTTTGTTATGCGGTTTTTTTGCATTCTGCATACGTGACCAGCCCATCTTAAGCGGGATTTTGTAATCATGACTTCAATACTCTCGCAGTTAGCTTTTTCAAGGACCGATACGTTTGAGACATGATTGAATCATTTGATTCTTAAGAGTTGTCTAAGATGTCTCTGTTGCAACTTGTTTAATGCGTTCATGTGTCGGCGGTACGGCGCGGCGCGGCACCCAGGTTTCGCTTCCGTATAACATGGTAGGAATTATTATTGCTCGGTACACTGCAAGTTTCGTTTTTGTGCTCAAGTCATGATTGTAGAAAACCCTGTCTTTTAATTTCCAGAATGTTCTTGAGACGCTGCTAATCCAGTGCTGAATTTCAGAGTCGATATTGGCCTTTTCCGAAATCAAACTGTCGAGGTAATTGAATTCCGCTACATATTCCAATATTTCTCCGATTTTTATATATTATTGCTGTGATCTTCCGGGGGAGTGAACATGATTTTAGTTTTATCGATGTTCAGCTTAAGTCCCAAAGCCTCGTGTGCCCAGGTATATGTGTTCAATATTTCTTGCAATTGCTGTAACGTATTTGCAACTAGAACACAGTCATCAGCATATTAAAGTTCTGTAATGAATTTTGTACGTGTTTTCCCTGAGTCTTTTTTATATTGAACAGAACGCCGCGCGCCGCCGCCGTCGTATCTGTACCTAATGCCCAGACCTCCGACGGTCTCCCAGAATATGTTGAATAGGACAGGCGCTAAGACATATCCTTGCCTAACTCCTCTGTGTTTGTTAGGAAGGGTTTCTCAGTAATCCATGATATGACACTCTTGACTTGTTGTTATGGAGGCTTTTACACACTGTAAGAAATTTGATGAGTACTCCGAACTTTTTCATAATTGCCCAAAGTGCATCTCTGTTCACAGAGTCGAAGGCTTTTGTTAGGTCGATGAATGCAGCATAAAGTTTATACTACTGCTCTTTTACTTTTTCCTGTAGTTGGCGGATAGAGAATATGGAATCGACGGTGCCGCGGTTGGTGCGAAAACCCGTTTGCGATTCGGGGAGGATTTTTTTCTATATGTGGGTGCAGGCGGTTTTCATATTTTTTAACTACTTCGTAGACCGAATTTTTAAAGGAGATCTAAACTTAAGTTGAGTAATTACTAATTAGAAAGAAAAGCCGGGTAAGAAAAGAATGATGCTACTTCGATAAATGGGAGAGTTATTCATAGTTTGGCATCAAGCAAGCCAATTTCTTAACAAGAAAATTTAGCTTTTTGAAGAAAATTATTAATTTATTTAACACATTTAACTACAGACCTAAAGTTAGTTTATGATTTAATTAAATATATGAGCACTAGATAATTATTTTACTGACAAACAGATTATAGTCAGTTATTTTTGCTACTACCAGATTCGGTTGTTTTTGGCAAAAAATGGCGAAAATTTATGTAGAGGACTCAAAATTATACTTATGTAAAATTTAAAAAAAACAATTTTTCACATAAAGTTTTTGCAAATTCGCAATTTCTTCAGAAATTTGACTTCAACGCTATTTTTTTTTCTTTAACTTACATTTAAGATGACATAAAAAATGAACCTGTTCCTTTTGGGTAGCTGTTAAAGCTGATATTTTAAAAATTACATCACCAAAAATACGTTTTATTTAGAAAATTTTATTTGAACAAGTTGTTGTTATTTGTCAACAACAGCCCCCTAAAATGAATTATATTTACGTTTTTCAATATAGGAGCATAGATAATTGATGCTACTCCATCTCGAACTCAAATATTTATCTATTGTATATGATGTCCAATTTTTTGTTGTATTTATGGGATATCTGACTTAATGGCAAAGATAGAGAGATACAGTTTTTGTGACACTGCCACTTTTAGTTATTGGAAAAACTGGAAATCGTCCGATTTTCACAGAAATTTTTATACACCTTATTTTGAGGTCGTAGATTACGAATCTGAACAGTTATTTCGGATACTGGTTACGAAATCTGTCATTTTTCAAAATTTCTCATATTTGTAAGGTTTTCTCGCACATATTTTGTTAGGTATTCAATAAACCTTCAGGTTTTTGCTATACTCTGTTATTTTTTTACCAATTCTATGCGTAACAAAAAAAAAATGCTAATATTTCGGAAATGTTACTTAATAGGAACTTTGATGTTGCTCATGGTATAACTAGCTAAAGGTTATACCATGTAAATAACCGTATAAAGCATGACATTATTATATATTTTTAGAAATCTTAAGACAAGCGTGACCAATTTTAGAAAAAAATTTACAGGGTTTTGCATTAAAAAAATATATTTTGTTTATACCTCAGAATTCTTAGAAAAATGTAACCACGGATTCCACGGAAAAATCTCTATCAGATCTAGTTTTCTTTTTACGATAGGCTAAAGGGTATGGCTGAGATACAAAGGGGGATGAAAATGTAATGTTTTCAATTTCAGCTTGTATCTCAGAAACAAAGTGCGCTATGAACATTTTGATTAGCGCATTTTGAATGAATATCAAATTTGGCAGATATCTAAGAAGTCACAGGTAAAAAAATATATGATAATTCAAAGCTAAAATTATCACACCCTACATTTTCTCTGAAACTTATTTCGGTAATAATTTTTCCTCATTTTAATTGAAACACAGGTATATTAAAATTGTTTTTATAGGATATCCAAAATTGGTTTCCATCAACCATTTTTTGCTAAATCAAAAATCTTTCTGTTTACTGTTAAACTTTTTAAACAGTGTATTCCGGTAGGATTTGTGATAGTTATTGTGATAGTAAAAGAATACCGGGTGCGTTTCAAAAGTGGCTCAACTATAACTTTTTTATTTTTTTAGATAAAAAATCGAGATTTGGTATGTTAGTATATGACATAAATTAGAATTAATGTCAATTATTATTATATATTATTTAATATACGTCAGTATTCAATTGTTTTTGGTCACTTCCTGTTTCACCGGAAATGACTACAATTTTTGATTTTAAATGGCACCCTCGGTATTTTTTTACTTTATTCGATAGAAAATGACATTCTAAATAGAATGACATATCATATGCAAACATTTAACATTCTTGGTTAATAAAAAATCGTATTTTAAAATTCAATCTAGAGTGCCATGGTTATGTTAAAACGCTAATTCTTAGTCAAGGAGCCTTGGAAAAATAGATTTGATCGTCTAATGTTTGTAATGTCTTGTCCTGGCTAGTTAGAAAATGCTCAAATCGTATTTTTAATTATAGATATCTCAATTGTTTCAAATGGAACGAGAGTGGCTCATTAGCATATTTGGAAAAAACATTTTTTTTTACGAATAATTTGTTACCACACACTTGGTATTTCGAGTCAAATTTTCGTTACGAACCGCAAGTTATAATTTCAAATATACCATATGCGAAAATGTCAAAAGTTGACATATGATATGTCATTCTATTCAGTGTGGTATTTTCTATCGAATAAAGTAAAAAAAAATACCAAGGGTGCCATTTAAAAATTAAAAGTTATAGTCATTTCCGGTGAAACAGGAAATGACCGAAAACAATTGAATACGTCAATCAATCCTAATTTATGTCATATACTAACATACCTAAATTAGAAAAAATAAAAAAATATATAGGGGTGAGCCACTTTTGAGACGCACCCAGTATATTCTAAAAATTCTAATATAAACATTTCAATTATTAAACTGTTAAACTATTGGCAAGAATTAATTATTAAGTCTCTGATTTTGAAATAGTCCTTATGAACATAAATATATAGTATGATTGAAAAAAAGCGGTCGATAACATTCAGTATATACCGTATGATGAATAAAACGGCGTTCAGTTGGCTTAGTAATGACGATCGATGACATTCTCATCTAAAATGACAGCGATGTTCATTTAATACCCATCACTGAGGCCGTTTTTTTTCTCATAATATCTTCATCATATTGTACTTTTACTTAAAAAAGCTATCGGTCATCATTTCTAAGGTAGGTTGAAGCCTTTTTTCGATCATACCATAGTTAATTGCACTTTAACAAAATTAATGAAATTGTATATTTGCTGTAATACACTACTCAAAACAATTATCGCATATTTTCTAAAAAAAATATTAATCTGACAAACAAGACACTTTGAATTCCCTAACTTACGATTTTAAATAAATTTCCCTTCCCGACTGTGAAGGGAAATTCGATACAATAAGCCTATGCGCTAACCTGTAATTTTTAGTCGGCCGACTATTTAGTTGCAAAAGTAAAAAGAATACATACTTATGAAGTCGATCGGCCGACTATTTGATTGCCATGTGAGCGTGTCTCCATAACGATATACTAGTTACAAATATGCAACTAAATACTCGTCCGATTAAAAATTGCCTGTCAGCGCATAACCTAAGGCTACAATGTAATCAAATATTGGGCCGATCGGCTCCATAAGAATGTATTGTTTTCACTTTTGCAACTAAATAATCGGCCGACTAAAAAATTACATGTCAGTACGTACCCTAATTATCCTAAAAAACTAACAAGAGAAAGGCAGAAAAATGCATGCTTCGTTTAGAAATACGGGTGGCCCATCGAAAACGTTCCACAAGGCATAACTGCCAGGGTATTTTTTTCTCAAAATCCAAAAACACCTCAATTTTGTTTGTAAGGGGCACAACTTTTACCCCAAAATGATTGCAAAATCTTCAACCCTCTAAGAGGGGTCTGTCCCAACTTTTCAAACGAGAAGGGGGGTCAAGCGGTGCCGCAATGAAAAGAGCTTTCTATTCACTATATTTCCCCGCTTCGTTTTTGAAAATCGGTCGAGTCATTGAGAAAATATGAAGGAATGAAATTTGCAAAGTTTATTTAAATATTTATCAGAGTAAATGATAAGGATAAATTCCTTCTACCAATTTGCTGTTTTTTCTTATTATTTCTAGATGTTTACGCATTTTTTCACTTGCCACAAGGTTGAACGATTAGGTGCGGTAGTTGCTAGATAGCTGTTCTGTGACTTGTGCGTTGAAGTTCTTTTCAATATTGTTAAACTGACCTACAATAGAATTTCCAAAAATACCAGCCCACACGTTCAATTTCTGAGGGTTTTGTGTGTGCACCTCGTGAAAAACCCTGGGGTTGTTCTCAGCCCAGTACCGACAGTTGTGCCGATTAACTATACACCGTTCAAAAGAAAGTACACTCATCCGAAAAACACACATTATAGGAAATTATTATCATTCGCCACTCGTTCACTCATAGTTTCACAAAATTGCAAGCGAAGATCAAAATCGTCTTTGTTGACTTCTTGTACCAACTGAATTTTGTACGGGATGAAACTTGTGTTTTTTAATATCCTTTGATACTTGTACGATTCACGCCGGTCTCATTGAGTAATTTTCTTGTACTCAGCGTACTATCCATGGGCGATTTGGCCCAATACATAGCTTCATTTACTACAGGATTCTCCCTCTGCCTCTTTATTTATTCATATAACGGAACTTTCGCGAAATTTTGCTACTAACTAGCGAACAATTTTGCCATAAAGGTGTTTGTCGGGATGGCATTCACTGAATATCTGTGCAACCCGATACATTCATTGTTTTTAAAATAAAGTTCGATTATTTCCACTTTTTATGCAAGTGAGTACACCATAATTGTTAAAAAGTTTAACGATATTGAGAAGAACTTCAACGCGCAAGTCACAGAACAGCTATTTAGCAACTACGGCACCTGATCGTTCAACCTTGTGGCAAGTGAAAAAATGCGTAAACATCTAGAAATAATAAGAAAAAAAACATCGCAAATTGGTCGAAGGAATTTATCCTTATCATTTGCTCTTGATAAATATTTAAATAAACTTTTCAAATTTCAATCCTTCATATTTTCTCAATAACTTGACCGATTTTCAAAACCGAAACGGGAAAGTATAGAGAATAGAATCCCTTTTCATTACGGTACCGCTTGACCCCCTTCCCATTTGAAAAAATGGGGGATGACATCCCCGCTTAGAGGGTTGAAGATTTTGCAATCATTTTTGGGGCAAAAGTTGTCCCCCTCACAAACAAAATTGACGTGTTTTAGAATTTTCTGAAAAAAAATTACCCTGGCCGTTATGCCTTGCGGAACGTTTTCGATGGGCCACCCTGTATGTAATAATTATGTTTATTCAAATATGCGATAATCGTTTTGAGTAGTGTATTATATCTGTTCATAATGCATTTACATTTATACCGTATGATCGAAAAAACGGCGTCCAGTTGGCTGGGAAATGACGATCAATGTATAGTACAATTCTTTTAAAAGTTCCTCAATATGGCCGACCTAGTTACGAAAATTGTTGGCGTTAGCGAATTCAGAAATTGATTTACTCTTTGGTTAACAATAACATTTTTCAGGATTGTCAAGTTGACGTTAAAGTTAGATTACTAGGTGGTTGTCATAAATCATAAATAAAAACATAGATTATTGAAATTATTTAATAAGAATAAAGGCATTTTACCGCAGATCCGAAGAAATTTTACTTAAAGGTATTTTATAAACTTTCTCAGTGAGAATATTAACTCCCGTTTCTTATATTTTAGTTAAAGGGGCGTAAGAACTGTAGAAAATGAATTTTTGTTTTCATGTTTTGACGATATCTGAGAGTTCCTAGAATTATCAAGATTATTGAATAATTATAATTGTTTAATAAGTGAAATTAATAGAAGACTTGGAAATAGGATGATATGCGTTTCATGTTATAGTTGATAGATCACCCCATTTCTCTTAATTTCTTTTTATTTCAGTACAGTTAATCACAAATTGAATTGATGTGTGTAAAAAAAGCTACCTATATATTTTCAAACATCTTATTTAAATAGTTCTTTTTATATACTGTTAAACTGTATCAACTTCACAAAGTCTTTAGCAAACAGTTATAAGGTAATACATTTTGTATATACCTAATTTATGAAAATTTATATATAAAGATTAGAACACAATGCTCTGAGGGAAAAAAGAAATACTCAAAAACTCATTAAATATACTTATTAAAATAACAACATACAAAAACAGTCATCCATGCAAACTGTAATAATCAGAACATTATCCACATTATACCTTTATTAAATTTGTGTCACACTCCTGTCAGGAAAGCCAGAAATGTTTGTTTAGCACAACCACAACTATAAGGTTTGGAATCAGTACTAAATTTTATACCTAGTAAATGATGCGTCAACTAACAAATATATGATAAAAAAGAATTATTAATATAGAGTGTCCATATATGTGTTGTATACGATGTCCTTCTGCTTATTTATGAAATGACTTTCCTTTCAAATGTGAGGAATACCAGTAAAATAAAACATAATTTTTGGTTTGGTTTAGTGTTTGATATTCTAACTACATCTCTATTACAAACCTTAAGTACTGTAGCGTTTCTTAAACAACTACCACTGCGAACGGCAGCTTTTCATCGGAGAGCAGTCGTGGATAAGGTATTTCACTAGAGAGAAAATTAATCAATAGTAATAATCAAAAGATATATAGATATTGGGCGCCAGGCATGTACAGAGAAAGAAAACACAGTTGTATAATACTTAAAACTAATGACTATATTTATTCGTGATGAATTCTGATGGTAAATAGCATTGTATAATTAATATAATTATTATAGTGTTTACTTGTTGAGTAAAACTATATATGTAAATAATATTAAATAATGTTCTATGAACCACCGTCACCACAATCTTGTAGTCGCTGCCACCAAATGTTAGTGTAGCTCTATTTGACTCGTGATCACCACTTGTTGGGAATGTTATTCTTTATTTTTTTATAATTAGTTCTTACTAAGTTGTTATTACTTTTTATTTTAAACTTTTAATACAAAATATAAATTTCTAAGTAACACGAAAAAATTTTATGAAAGTCCCTGGTACACTTCTGTGACTGTAACGTTATGAGAATGCCTATCCGAAAATCCACGGGCGTACCTACTATTTCTTAATAATATTTTCAATCAGGTAGGTTTGCAAAGGGACAAACATGACCATTTCTTAATCTGTAAGTAAACCAGACATCGCGTCTGAAAGTAAACGAATTACAAAGGAAAACTATGAAATGATGCAACTATTTATGACTATTTCTTCCAAATTTCATCTTAAGGGTAATGGTTCTGCTAATTTGCATCACCCATCTTTCTGAGAAGAATAATAATGTTGATGGTATTTTTCGTACCTTAAATTACGTTACTGTTTATACACTTAGCTGTTCCTTTTTTATGTAACCCTCAAGCTCAAACAGTAGTGCAGCCTCGAGGGAGGTCTAGCATCTCTGTGCTGTCTGTCGGCGATCCCAGGCTTAGAAATGGGGTGAAGCAGCACGGGGCTCAAGCCACATCCACGCTGGGGCACTCTATGTGTAAGACAAATCAAATCCTACTGGGGGATTACTTGTCCATGGGACATCCGTCCATAAGATAGTGGCACAGGAGAACACTACTAGGATCTTGAATAATGAGAGATTTCATGAGGTCGAAAGTGATACCCTAATCTCAAAAACAAATGTTTATATAATTAATTAGTATAACTCTAATGGAACAATAAAGTACATATATAAAAGTATTATACAAGTCTTAACTACTAATTATAACTAACTTTCTTCCACATTCTAACTTAACTAACATTTTTTTTATAACTATTGCAGATTTAAAAAATGTATCAAATGCGGAAATTATTTTTCTTTTTAATGGTCGCCTTGATGGTACATACCAAATGGGTCTGCGCGAGGGCGCCTGTAAATTAACATTCTCTTCTTCGGAGTTTTCATAGTTACCTACATTTTCAGAGTTTTGGCTAATATTACGATTATAATGAGCAACATATCTATCACTATTTCTAGAAGATGGTTCCACAGACTGATTAACTATAATACAGCCAGATTTTAAATGACCACCATTTCTCAACACACAGGACTAATGGCGTTCAAGAGTCAAACGTTGGTCCAACCAAAAGTGAAGTTAGATCACAGAGAATTGACAGAAGCGATGTTGACAGCGCAACCCCTTACTATGAGCGATGCTCAGGGTTGTGTCAAACAATAACAGGATTGTGCCAAACAATAACAGGGTTGTGCCCAGACATCATATATCATAATCAAAGACATGTAACGAACTAAAAAACGTTACACTGCCCTCCTCCGAAAGAAAAAGAAATGGTCTTGTTAGTACACTTTGTATACAATTTATAAATAATAAAATAATAGCAAGAAGAGCTAAGATATAGGCAATTACAGATGCTGGAAATGTATAATTGCTTACAAGTTTCCTTTTAGAATTTCATCATCACCTAACTTTTTCAATATCTTCTAGCTTATGGCTCGCTACATTAAGTTCGGGTCATGCTGTTAATTTCCTATAATGTTCGTTGAGAAATATTTCACTAATGTTTATTTTTTCTTCCTTTATCCTTTCGCAACAATTATCACTAATGTCGAATGGTGGAATAAAATCACTTGAAATATTGGACTGGACTGTATTTCCATGAGGGATTAGCATTGATGATGCGCTATAAGCTTTACATTGTTTACCTATAGTGACACTACCGCAATTTTTTAGTATTATTACATCTAC
Source organism: Sitophilus oryzae (assembly GCF_002938485.1). NCBI lineage: Eukaryota > Metazoa > Arthropoda > Insecta > Coleoptera > Curculionidae > Sitophilus > Sitophilus oryzae. The sequence goes on along the minus strand of NW_022147250.1, from coordinate 1,333,787 downwards.
GTGATTTTTTTTTTTTATTATTACATGATATCGTAAGAGTTTCTGGATGAGGAACTGCAACAACCAAGTGTTACTGGTTTGTAGTTGAATAAAAATTGCTCTATCTGACTGAATTATACGTTTGTCACAGATATCAGGTATGAGGTATTTGTGAATTGCCAATAATAACTTCGCAATTATCTGCCAAATGAGCAAGAGAAACTGGTTTTGTTGCTTGCAACAAATTTATTTTCTATAATTTTTTTAAACAAGTATTAAATTCTATTTCCGACAGTGTAATAAACTGCTGTTTGCTTTCGTCAATTGCTATATATTTAGATGAGGTGTTGAATTAATATAAACTGGTTATTTTGACATTAATTTTGGAAAGGGTGATATTTTAAAACGATATAGAATAAATTTGTAATTCAATTAAAGGGATGTTTATACTATATATAACAATGTTTGTTTTCGAAATAAACTTGCAACTCGATAACATTTAGAATGAGAACGTGCCATTGAGCGTATCGATATGTCTCAGTTTATAATCCATGAGGTAGAGATTCTGACACATCTTTCTAATTCCATGTCTGATCAAGCTACGCCAGAGAAGGAACACTACAATACTAGAGCAAGATAGAGGTATATATCTCGTTAATTAACCTTAATAGCGTTAATATTGAGGGGTGTAAACTCCTTTTCTTGCTACTAAAATAGCATTCGTAATCGTCATGATTTCTAATTGTAATTGATTTAGCATCATATTTAAAAAATAGTGACGTGTTCTTCTATGCCGGTTTTATATATAGAAAAATGAAAATTTTCTTTGACTTTTGCTTAATTCATCGCTTAATCTTTTTTATATTATTTTAATAAATTTTCGTTAAAATCTAAAGTTCAATAGTATTATTGAAATTAATTATTGTTGATTGAACAATTTTTGTTTGTTCTTTTTAAAAGTTGAAGGACTGAAGTTTCGTCTTGCATCATTTGTGAAATTTTATAGACAGAAGTATTTAGCATCTTCTTCATCTAAACACGCCGAATAAAACTTTAGTTGCTTTTCCTACAACATTGAACCAACCTCGTTTTTTGTCTACTTTCTGATAAATGACTATGACCGATCAATTCGTGTAAGACTTCTAGTTCTTTTTCAATTGTATTTAGAACTTTTCAAAATAACTGACAAATATAATAGTGATATTGAGCATTCTCATTATTGCATAAATCTGTACTTTACGGTAAGATTCTTTTAATGATAATAACTTATTACTAATATTTTCTAATTCTACAAAAGTACCACATACGCAACATCACCCACACAACACCACACACGCAATACCATATACGTAGTATGTGGATAAGGAGTATGGAACGAATTTCCAACACTCTCAAGATGTTCTGAGACTCACATACTACGGTGGCATTTGACGGACTCTTACCGTCACGAGGAATTCCGTACATGGTTAGAGTTTCTTACTGTTGAGTATGCAACCAACCAGTAGCACACTGTCTCTATGACAACCCATCAGGCAAAAACAAAGTAACAACTTTGTCACCAATTTCAGTTATTCTGGTATAACTGTTTTTTATCGTAATTATTTTTTGATATGTTTTTTACATTTTAATAAGTTTTCTTTAGCTAATTGATTAGAATGTTGCATTTTTTGTTTAAGATTGTTTATGAAATCATCATAAAGTATAATTGACTTTAGGTGGTTGTTTAACTGATGTTGGTAATGTAGGAATATGTCCGAATAAAAGTTCAAATGGAGAAAATTGTGTAGCAGTGTGAGGTGTAGTATTATATGTAAATGTTGCATAGGGAATCCAATTATCCCAGTCTGTGTTTGAGATGTCTTAATGAAGTGTCTTAAATATTCTTCTAGAACTTTATGAGAGTTGTTCTAGTGCTCCGTTTGACTCTGGGTGATAACTTGTTGTTTGGATCTTTTTATCTTTAAAAACTTGCAAGTGCTTTTAAAAATATCACTTAAAAAATTTGACCCCTGATCTCAAAACAATCATCATATCAAATGATGACAACACGATAATGATCTTGGACGTCTCCAAAAAAATCATTAACAACCAAAATGTTCACAGTAGCATCCTGCTAACTGTAAATGCATATAATATGCTCACAAAATGATGTCGTCTTTACAGTTACAGCTTCTTTGATTTCTCATGACATTATTAATTAATTATATTTTGTTAAATCATCCTGAAAGGTTAATATGTATTTGTGACCATTTTTCGGTTTCTGGTAGTGGTCCAACTATATCTAAAAAAACATTTTTCGAACGGTTTTGATGCCGTGGTCGTAATTACTTATTTAGGTATTTTTGTTTTTTCGAGACTGTTTATTTTTTTTACAAAGTTCACATTTTTTATAAACTCTTTTATGTCTTTTTTTCATACCTTTCCATGTATATAATTGAGATAATTTTTATATGTGCGGGATGACCCTTTGATGACCTCCCTAATGGACAATTGTGATTTTCATTTAATAATACAACTTTTTTTCAGCATCTGAGGGGTTGATAAGACTGTTGTTAAATATTGTAATTTCTGAGAATAGAGGTCTTTAAAAATATATCTTATCATAGGAAGAACGATTTCCCATTGACTAATGAGTTGTAATGATATTTTATAAATGATAGTTCGGTTTCGTTGGATATAATATTTCGTAAAGTTAGTAAGCAAGACCAAATATTTTTCTATAATTAATATCACTGAATGTATTTTTCGTTGTCTGTTAATAGAAATATATTACAATTATTTTGTTGATACTGAAAAACTGACGGCATGTCTAAAGGATTTGTGTTATCGTAATGTTTACAAATGTAAGTAATTTGTTTATTTTTTTCTAAATTTTAAAGTCGTTTTTGTTGAATAATTTTAAGAAAAAATAAAACTATAGGTATAAGTTGTGGTAAGCTCAAGATAGATTTGTGTTTTTTCTTGACATTGGAATTAATAAATTATATGGCTTTCGCCCTAACAGTTTTAAAATTATCATAATTGGTAATAATAAATTGCAATTTTAATGTGCACTAACTATTCTACTCAATGCATCAGCATTTGTGATTACACTTTCCAGCTTTAAAATTATTTCATAGTCATATTCTTCAAGTTTTATTCTAAAACGCGTCAAACGAACCAGGGTCTTTATCTATATCAAATATATAGAGTAGGGGTTTGTGATCTGTAACAATTTTAAATCTTGTGCCAAAAATATATGGACGGAAATGTTTACTGCCCAGACGATTGCAGTTAGCTCTTTTTTCTGAAGTTATGAATAATTTTGTTCTGCTTTATATTTAGAGTTCTAAGTAGCAAACGCTATTGGACGATCATGATTAACCTTACCCATAAAATTCGTTCTACTGAAAATTACTGCAGGTTGTTGTTATAATAAATTCTTTGGTAAAATCTGGGTATTGGAGAACAGGTGGAAAATTACTATCTTTAAGAATTTGGAAAGAATTTTCGCATTGTATACCCCAGGTAAAAAAACAAATCTTTTTAATAATTCACAGCTTAAAAGGTTTCCAAATTTGTAGCGAAATTTTGATAAATTTCATATAATATCCTACAAGCCTAAAAAGAAATTTTTATATCTTTAGGATTTTTAGGTTGCGGAGTTTGTTACACATTGAATTTTTTGATGGATCTGGTTTAATGCCGTTTTCTGTAATAAAATGTGACCCTAAAAGTAAAACATTCTTTTCGTAAAACTGACACTTCGAAGGGTTAGGGAAGTTTTAAATTATGTTGTTAAATCTTTGAAAAACACTTAATCTATCGTTATGTTCATTTAAGTTGTTTGCATAAATTACTATATCATCTACATAAATAAAGCATTTCATACCATTAAGACCGCTTAAAACTCATGTTCAATGAGTCTTTGAAATGTGGCGGGAGCCTTTAAACCGAAAGGCATTCTGTTATAAACGTAATGTCCTGTATTAATGCTAAAACGCGGTTTTATTTTTATCTTTTTCGTCCATTTCTACCTGATGAACCCATTAGTAAGATCTAAGGTAGTAAAATAATGAGATTTTCCTAACTGGTCTAAAATTTCTGCTATATTAGGTAGAGGATATGCCTTCCAATGGTAATTTCATTTAACTTTCGAAAATCAACGCATACTCTAAATTTAGGTGATAATGGGGGTCAGTTTTTCTTAGGAACAACTAGTAAAGGACTATTCCAAGGACTGTCCGAAGCGGAAATTACCCAATCTTTTAACATTTGCTCAGTTTGTTCATTAATTATTTACTTTTTATGTTTGAAAGGCAATCTATAAGGTTTTACGTTAATAGGACCTTTATTACTTTCTGTCGGTATAGTGTGTTTTGTGTTGGTGCTTGTTAGTTTATCGCCTTCTAAGTAAAAAACCCGTTAAATCTCTCTACAAATATCTAATACTGAATTAGTTTTTCTTCATTTAATTGGTCTAGATTAATTTACTTTTCTTATTTTTAGTGAAACGATCGATAATGTCTATAATTATATGTTTCTATAAATTCGTACTCATTAAAAGAAATAGGTTCGACATTCACTTCTAGGTGTATGGATAGTTTGAGCTTCATTAGAAATATTTAATATGCTAACTAAACATTTATAGTTCTGGACTTTAGTTAGGCTTGACCCTAAATAGTGAGAGAAATAAAACATAAAGATATGAAGGGCGAAAAATTAAGATATAAATGTTCGGATAATTGTTTTGAAACTACTATGCCTTCGGACGAAGATAAATTAGCTAGAGCAGGTACAATAATTTGACATCTCGCGGAATTATTGTAGCTGCTTCCTGACGGCAAAATTTTAAAAAATTGTCTTCAAAATTAATGACTCCCTTCGTAATTTATTTTGGCTTTATACTTTTGCAAAAAAATCGCGTCCTAATAGTCCATCACTTTTAATCGGTATACTATCTGGCACAATGTGAAAAGGATGAGTTATTGCTTTGTTATTGTTTAATTTAATTGGGATGTTACAAACACCTTTAGTAAATACAGGTTCTTTACTTATACCTTTTAATTCATAATGCAAGTTTTATTTAATTTTGATTATTTTGTAATAAGATACATTCTTTCAAATAAAGATATATCTGCCCTGTATCTAATAAAAGATGTAATTTTTATCTTTTATATATCTAAGTCAGAATGATTATTACTCGGATGATGGTATACCACCTAGAAATAAACAGTCAACCGATTCCAAAACCAGCTTGAAAACCCAAACAACCTCAAAGGACAGGTAGTGTGTAATTCATAGAACAGCTATTATCTAATTTTAAGAAGCGCTTAATCGGCTATTGCTTCGCGAACAAAGGCTTTCTGCCTTTTTACCCAAGAAAAATTTTGAGATGTGCTCGGTTCTGAAAAATAATTATCTGCTGAATTGATTAACGACTGAGAATTTATAGTTTGAATTTGTTGTGGTGATCTATTATTTGAACTATTAAAATTGGTAGTACTGGATTCATTATTGTAATTAGAAAAAATTTTGAGATTGTTGAGGTATCGAAACATTTTGCTGCCCGTTGAGGAACTTGTGAGTTATTAAAATTTCTTGGATTCTGCGAATATCTATTATTGTAATTTGAACGAGGATTATTACTGTTTATAATTGTTACCATAATTACGATTATAATTACGCACGTCGTTGTTCTGATTAAAATTTTGATTGTTATGTAGTTTCGATTAGTGGAAACGTCCTTGATTATATTGTACTGTATTTACGTCTTGTCTATTTGAAAAGAGTATTATTGCTATTAAAATTTTGCGGTGGGCGTGTCTGATTATTGCTAGGTACATTTCTATTATATGAGTTACTTTCTTTTGTTATTGTACTAAGCTGTCTACACTGTGATGTTAAATGATTATTTTTAAAACAAAATAAACAGGAATTATTAGAAGAATGATTGATTTCATTGTCTATTTCAACGCTCTACAAAACCTATATTTTTAGAAAATGCGAGTTTTAAACCTGTCATTATTCTCAAGTTCCATTTCAATTGCTAATGATAAAGCTTTATCTAAATATATAATATTTTCGAAAATAATACGCATTTGAATTTTTGATCATCGTTGAGTCCTTCTAAAAGTATTGACTAAAATGGAGTTTAAATTTTCTATTAAAACAGTAGCTTCGTTATTTTACAATTTAAGTGACACGTTTCTTTATATATATTAAAGAGAATTTGTAATCTATCGCCATATTCTTTTTACAGTTTCCTAAAATGTTGCTTTATATTCATTATTTGTGTTAGAAAATGCGATGGTGGTGTTTTTATCAGTAAAGTGCTCTAATAAGAATCTTTTAGTTCTTCCCAATTTTGAAACTGTTTATAAAGTGTTACCTCTTGTGCCTTCCCTTTTAATTTAGTACCAAAAATTAAATCTACTAGTAATTCTTTTTGATCCACTTTGACAATTTTTAATATTGAATCACAATTTTTTAAGAAAAATTGGTGAATTTATGTCACCCTGACCATCAAATGAATTTATTAAATTCAGAACATCAGTTAGTTCTTTTACACTCCTGCCATTATTATATTTTTTATTAATGATTTATTAAACAGTTTAAGAATTATTATATTTTTATAGATGTATTTTTTAGTTTGAAGAGAGAAAAAAAATATTTACGAATTTTAAGCAATATTTTTTTTTTTTTTTTTTTATTTGCAGCCCAGAATTATTATTGTCTTAACTTAAATCTAACTAACTAAAATCAGAAGAAAAACAGTAGCGTCACAATACAGTAAACAAATGAAAGACTTACCCCGTCATCATTCAAAGAAAACAAAAGCTTCCTGGAGACTTGCTGCTGCGTCTGGCGCTCCTTCAGTGTCCCCAATGTCTACGTCTCGTGTCGGGCTTCTTGCTGCTATTTCTGTGCACCTTCAAGAACTGCCTGTTGCCTCTATCTTCTTCCAAAACTGGTAGGGTTAAGCTGCGTCTGGCGCACCTTCAAATTAAACCTTGGTAGTTTTGCACCGCTGCCACCAATGTCGTGATCCTGGATTGGACCACCGTCGTCACCACATCTTGTAGTCGCTGCCACCAAATGTTGTAGTTCTCTATTTGACCTCGTATCACCACTTGTTGGGAATGTTATTCTTTATTTTTTTTGGCAATTAAATTCTTACTAATTTGTTATTACTTTTATTTTTAAACTTTTATCACAAAATATGAAATTTAGCAGTATTACGTCTATGAAAAATTTATATGAATGTCACGGTCCCTTCTGAGACCGTGCTTTTTATGAAATGCCCTCCGAAAATCCACGGGCGTACCTACTATTTCTTAATAATATTTTCAGGTAGGGTTTGCAAAGGGACAAACATTGACCATTTCTTAAGTAATAGAAACCACAGACATCAGCGTCTGAAAGTAAACGAATTACAAAGGAAAAACTAAAATGAGTAACTATTTTCATGACTATTTCTTCCAAATTTCATCTTAAGGTAATGGTTCTGTTTATTTGCATCACCCATCTTTCTGAAGAAGAATAATAATGTTGATGGTATTTTTCGTACCTTTCTAATTCTTTAGGCATAGCCGTAGAATAAGGGTAAAAATAATATTTTATACAATTTGTCGAATATACATATACATATAACCATATTAAATGTATGTTCACAACAGTGTAACGTTATAGAAAATATAGGAAAAGTAGCATTACTTTATTTAAATTGTTAAATTTATACGGTGTTAACTCAGATGTGTTGCAACCTGTAGATTCTAGAGTCTATCTCGTTATTCATCTGTTAGTATAGCGTAATAATAATGTCTATAGAAAGTAATACTATTACAATGCGTGATATTATGAAATCTAAAATCTAAATCACACTTTTACTACTGCATCGACATAAATATCCTTAATAATCTAACCACTAAATATAGTCTGTACGCTATTGTTTAAAATGTACGTTACTGTTTAAGACTGAAAACATTTTAGATGTTAAATGCAAAACTAGAACTTAAATATACACTTAGCTGTTCTTTTATGTAACCCTGCTTCAAACAGTAGCAGCGCGAGGAGGTCTAGCATCTCTTACTGTCTGTCGGCGATCCAGGCTTAGAAATGGGGGTGAAGCAGCACGGGGCTCAAGCCACATCCACGCTGGGGCACTCTATGTGTAAGACAAATCAATCCTACTGGGGACACTTGTCCATGGGACATCCGTCCATAAGATAGTGGCACAAGAGAACACTACTAGGACCTTGAAAAATAGTCATACCTTGGACACTTGTCCGTAAGGCAATGTCCGTCCGTAAGACCCTAAGAACACGAAACTCTTGTTTAAAATCAAACACCGTCTAATAAACAAAATGAACCTACCTCGAAATACTCCCGAGGGCTCAATAAATAATAAACAATCTGTCCTTCTTCCAAATGACATTCTGGAGGACAAAAGCAAAGGGAAGCCAACGTGCCAGCCAAATACAAATACAAGTTGGGACATCCGTAACCCTACCCTAAAAATATTCACTAATAATATCGAATCTAAAAGGAAAATAACTCAGCTTTACCTGTAGCTTCGAAATGGCAGCTGATTCAGATAATACAGCCAGATTTAAATGACCACCATTTCTCAAGACTGGGACTAATGGCGTCTAAGAGGCCAAACGGTCCAACCAAAAGTGAAGTTAGATCACAGAGAATTGACAGAAGCGATGTTGACAGCGCGCGCTCCCACAGAGCGATACCAGGGTTGTGTCAAACAATAACAGGGTTGTGCCAAACAATAACAGGGTTGTGCCCAGACATCATATATCATAATCAAAGACATGTAACGAACTAAAAACGTTACAGTACTTACACCTTAAGTACTTTTAGTGAGTAACTGTAGTTGTTATTATTCTTTGTGTATCCTGTAAAGTAAAAAATATATATTTGGGTACATAAAAACAATGCAATAGACATATTATCTATTTCAAGTGTTATTTGATCTTTGGTCCCATTACCAACATTATTTACCTTTATTGCGTTATTAGTAGATCTTCTCTTTACCAACTCAACTTTTAAACCTGTTTATATTTTAAAACTGATTTACAACAATCTGTAATGCCCGCGCTCTTTCCTGAAATATAAGTTTTAATCTATTTATTATCATATACATATTACAAACCTGAAAATTACTGATACGAGGAAACTTCTCCAAATAATTAGAGACCTTTTTACAAACATCTGGACTAATTTATTTTCACGAATTTGTGGACGAGTCAATGCTTTCTAATACGTTTTTAAGCGTTTTACACATTTTGAATATCTTCCAGCCTATTCCTCAGTTCTCGATCGGTGAAAAGATTATTTATAACTATATAATTAGTACTGCAGGCTGCAGGTTAAATAAAAGAACAAAACCAAGTAGAATTTGGAAATAAAAACTCAAAAAATAATGAAAATATTTAGAAAAAGGAACCGTAAACGTCAGTCAGCCAAGTGTCAGATTTCAATTAGCTTTACCACAGATTATCAATTTGAACGATTTGAATTACAGTCGATTCCAGTCTAGAGATTTTCGTTTTTTAAGCCTCCCATACTGAAGTCTGCCATATTGGGAAGTTTTAAATGAATACAAGTATAATTTCCCCCATTTACATTTACAAAATGTCAGCGATCTTCATTTCATAGCCGTTCCTGACGCCGGTTTTTTTTTCGGTCTTACGATATAATAGTGATTAAAATTTATCTTATATTAACAATAACATTTGTAGTAGAATAATTATACTTGCAGTATTTGTCTTACTAAATTTATATATTTTTTTAAATGAATTTATATTTAAAAAATAATGCTTAACTTCTTCAAAGAAACCATAGTTATTTAAAACAATTTACAAAGTAAACTGAATACAAATTTCTAAGCCTCAGTATAACTATTTTTCATTAATTATAAACGTGTATTTATTTATTTGGGTAGATATATTTTGGGGTAGCTTTTAAATTGATTTCTTATTATTTTATTTTACATTAACTTTGTTTTTATTTACATGTATTAATATGTTTATATTATTTTTTTTGTTTTCTTTTAAGTTTTATTTTAATATTAGTTTAGTTTATATAACTTTTCCTTTCATATAACAAATAACACGGTAATATTTATTTACATTTAGAAACCCAGAAATGCTTATAAGCCATGCCTAATCACGAATTAAGGATATTTATCAAGCTTTGCAACTCACTACGTATTAATATGACATACGTAGTCTTATAGGCCCTAAGTTTATTAAGAAAAAAAGTAGATTTTTGGATTTTCTTGCATGTAGCACTATCTCGACATTACTAGTTTGTACCATTAATTACATTACTGTTAAATAATATGTGATACCTACCGTATTAGCGAAAAAGAAAACGGCGTCCAGTTGGCTTGGAAATGACCATCGATGACATTCTCCATATAATTTTACATATAAAACGAGGGCGATCTTAATTTTAGCCAACTGACTTAGCCATCGCTGACGCCGTTTTTTTTTCGATCATAATGTATTAATTATCACATAGATAAAAAGTAAGTACGCATTAACATAATGTGTGATAAATCAATAAAAATTACCAAAAATTATGAATTTCTGTTTATATAATTATTTGGGGTATTTTAGTTTTGTATTATTTATTATTATACGTAAATATTTTTTTGCAATATTTATGACAATAGTAGAATTTATTTATATTATGTGTTACATAAAAGTAAAATAAAAAGTGTATATATTTTTACTACAAATTGTAGTAAAAATATATACAGAATGGCCAATTAGTGCGAGGAAGACCAATATATTATCGTCGTCGAAAATATTTTAGAGTTTCTCATAAAGTCTAAAAAAATATGAAAAAAAGTTTTATCCAGATGTTGCATCGTGTATAAAGGGGAATATTCTAAAAATATTTTGTTGTATATAGGGTGTCACAAAGAAAATATCTGAGAAACCGCTAAAAATGTAGGGACACTTTAAATACAAAAAATTGGCGCCGGGAGGCACGTATAGCCGCCCATACTAAAATATGTTAATAAAAAGTTGGTAGGCAGTTCTTTTAGTTTCAAAGTAAGGGAATTTTTTTAATTTTGGTCCTCGGTCATTTCCCCTATCCGCCACCTGGGGTCGCGTCCGATGGGAGTTTGGAGTTCTCCACACGGATTTTCTCAAAAACTGCGACTTTGACTGATTTTGATGTTATTACAAATTTTGTTGCAAATATTATTCCTAATCTTAAATTGAAAGCGTTTTGCTAGCTACTGTAATTTTGGAGTTACGAATTTTTAAAATTTTTAACCCCCTCCCATACCCCCTTACCAACCCCCACCCCCACCAAAAACTAATGGCCAGATTCTCGGGTGCCACAGTATTTTTGTGCCAAATTTGGTTAAAATCGGTTTAGCGGTTTTTGAGTTATCGTCTTACAGACGGATAGACATTAGGTCATTTAAAAAAAACTTTTTTTCTGCCGATCTTAATACCCTACCAACAGGTATGGTCGGCTAAAAATGTATATTTTTCAATTTTGTGTCGAAACGAAAAATGATATGCAGGGTTACATTTAAAAAAATAGAGATATAGTATCTTAAATACTGCTATTTGGCGGCGCCATAAAAATACCCTGTATAGGATAATGTAAAATTTTCTTCTCGGGTTATCCTGTTGTTAGCTAAGTATAAATGAAGTTATATTCACTCCAGTTTTTAACCACTTTTCAGATTGTTTTTCAGAGTGTTTTAAACAAAGTTTTAGTAAATTAGAAATAGAATGGCAACACCGTATAGTGCTTCAAATAAAAATAGTGCACTATATATGCAGAATGTTATGCTGACCCCAATTATGTACAGAAAAATGGGGGGGGGGGAGAATGCAATTTAAAACTTTATTATAACTTTTTTTAGGATATTCACCATCATAAACCATTCAACATTTGTGTAAAACTTTTTTTCATATCTTTGTTAACAAACGACGATATTAGACTTCCTCGCAGTAATAGACCACCCTGCATATAAAGCATATATAATACCTGAAAATATGTTTAAATCACCCTGTATGTTGACAAAAATACTTTCAAAATGTGCGTTATCATTGTCCCTACATTACGTAAAAAAATTCATATGAAAATCATAAACTATAAACTTAATATACCGGGTGCGTCTCAAAAGTGGCTCACCCCCTATAATTTTTTTATTTTTTCATATAAAAAACGAAATTTCGTATGTCAGTATATGACATAAATTAGGATTGATTGACGTATTCAATTGTTTTCGGTCACTTCCTGTTTCACTGTTTTACTGTATTCGATAGAAAATGATACTCTGAATAGAATGACATATCATATGTCAACTTCTGACAATTTTGCTTAAACACAAATCGTATTTTAAATTTCAATCTAGAGTGCCATGGCTGTGTTAAAAACACTAATTTTTTATCAAGGAGCCTTGGAAAAATATATTTGATCGTCTAATGTTTTTCGTGTCTTTTGCTGGTATATTTTTACTTTATTCGATAGAAAATGACACTCTGAGTAGAATAACATGTCAACTTTTGACATACTCGCTTAAAAAAAATAAACTGTTAAAAGCAATAAATTTTAATAAAGCCTTGGAAAAATAGATTTAATCGTCTAATGTTTTTCTTGTTTTGTCCTGGCCGGTTAAAAGATTTGCAAATCGTATTTTTAATCATATCTCAATTTTTTCAAATGGAATGAGGGTGGCTCATTAGCATATTAGGAAAAAGCCTTTTTTGGGAATAATTTAGTACCACACACTTGGCATTTCGAGCCAAATTGTCGTTGTGAACCGCATGTTACAATTTCAAATAAATCATATGCGAATATGTCAAAAGTTGACATATGATATGTCATTCTATTCAGAGTGACATTTTCTATCGAATGAAGTAAAAAAATACCGAGGGTGTCATTTTAAAATCAAAAGTTGTAGTTATTTCCGGTGAAACAGGAAGTAACCAAAAACAATTGAATACGTCAATCAATTCTAATTTCAGTCATATACTAACATACCAAATCTCATTTTGTTATCATTAAAAATAAAATAATTATAGGGGTGAGCCACTTTTGAGACGCATCCGGTATAGCGAAGAGCGGCAAATTTACGGTTAATTTACGGCAACTGTTCCACATAGTTTCATACATGGTTGTGCTAACTTAACACACGTTAATCCGTTTTTCTAGAAACCAGACAGTGATATTTTACAAAAAATAATTTGTTAAGTTTTAGATTTCCCTTTCAGTGACAGAAAGCCCTGTCTTTTTTCTCTAAATAAACCCACCACAAATGTATAGTCATTATTTTAAACATTAGGTAGTTAACAATATTCTTAGCTAATATTATTTTAGGAATTGGCAATTAAGATAATAACATTAGCTAAACTTATTTCTTTCGCAAAATGCATTATGATCAATTAAAAGTTTTTCAATAAAAAAATGCCCCTGATGGTTCACTATGCTTTATTTTATTTATAATTTCTACATATCTAAACAAAGTTTTAAAGGACATAAAAGGGTTGGTTTTGAGTTGAAGTTCTTTATTATATTTTTTTTCTATAAGAGGTCATTTCTACTCAAATGACCATTTAGTCTTTTATCCTTAAAAATAAATTTCTCACTGCTTCACAATATTTTTAACACATTAAACATTTAGACTTATACACAAATTGACTCTAGACAGCAAAATTGAGCACTTAAATGGACCTCTTCTTTGGCTTATTGTTTCATAATTTTTCTCAGTATGGTGAACACAATCTGTCAATGCCATCTAAACTGATATTTTTGAAATAGCTAACCGAACTAAATTTATATTATAGAAATATATTTTTAACTACTTGATCAATTAATTCCTATTGTTATTTTAAATTAGTATATAAATAAGATTTAAACGTGATTAAATATTAAAAGATTTATATTTTTTATATTGGATATTTACCTGGATGCTTTTCCTTTGTAGGCCAATCAAATTAATATACTTTGAGGAGACTACTTTGAGGAATAAATTTCCAGCAAGCTGGTAATCACTTTAATACCTTTATTCGGCCCTAAATGCGCGAAATCTAAGTTTGCATCATCCCAGGAGGTGAGCTTAGTTTTTGATAGACAAAAAACCGTCAAATTTTTGCACATTTTTGAGTTTTTTGCTTGTAGCTGGAAATCAGTGCGTCGCGTCGGCCGGAAAATATAATTCCATCCAATAATATAGAGGACTAAATTCTGCGTCGAAGTCATATAAAACATCAAATTTGATTCAGTGGTATAGCCGAAATCCAATGTTAAAAACGAAGAAAATTTCGTATTTTGGTGCAAACTTACATTTTCCGGCTATCTAAAACTACATATCTTTAAAACAGATACTCCTATTGAAAAAACCCATGGAATAAAAGTTGTAGGGAATAAAATTTTACGTTATATAGATACCTCAGTTTTTAAAATACCAAATTTTTCATCAATTTGAAGTCTGTTTTTTTACTCTTAAGTTCGTATCGAAGAAAACCCCAAGAAGCGTAGAGAGAGGGTTCCGACTTTTGATTTTAAGAAGAGATGTGTGGTCTGTGGAGAAGACGCATCACAGGAATTTGTGGCCAGAGAAAGCAAGAAGCCTCTGAAGAGGCGAGTTACCGTGCAGTATGTGTCAACAATTGAGTTTAAAAATTCCCTCTTGACTGCAGCAGAATGGTGGCAGGAAGAAGAGGTACTTGAAAGAATACGTCTTGAAAATGATCTGGTTGCGGTAGAGGCCAGGTACCACCGCTTTTGCAGTATCAAGTTCCTGAAAAAAGATGCAAAAACTTTATCGTCAGTTGGCCGACCTGAAGATGAAGATGTGTCTCTGGCATTTAAGTATATTTGCAAATACATCGAGAAAAATGAAGACGAATGTCAATTTACTTTATCAGAAATTTTGGAAGACTTCGAAGGCTTTGTCCCAACTCATAAAGCCCTGTTGACAAAGCTGAAAAGAAAAATGAAGACGACATTATTATCACTAGCGGAAGGGGTAAAAATAAGCCACCTGTAATATGCTTTCGAAATACAGGTTACAGAATTCTAACTCAGTCTTGGTATGACTCCAGGAATGTCGACGAAAAAGAAGAGCGACTTCGCATAGTGAAAGCCGCCGCTGCCATTGTCCGCGAGGATATTAGGTCAGTGATTTATCCCCTTGATACTTACCCCAAAGTAGACGAATTTCTGAAGAACGTTGAGAATGACATTCCAGAAATCCTTAAGGTATCTTATAGGGTCAATTGTAAACCCCAAAAAAGGAGAAAGACCACTAAATGAAAACCTGTGCTATTGCTCACGCAATAATTAATGCTGCGAGACCACGGTCCTTCCTGTCCCCACTGCTCGTAGGACTTGGTGCAACGCTTCATCAGAAGTACGGATCAAGAGAAGGATGTGTTATCAAGTCTTGGATTTTCTTGTTCATATTTCGAAGTTCAGCTGTTTCAAGCATCTGTCCTTCAAGACCGACCGCAGGTCGTTCTGGAAGATTCTTTTAGCCAGTGGGTGCGTGACAATGCTGATGTTAACGTTGATACGATTGACGGCTCCAACATGTGGCATGCTATGGGTGGCCTCCAATGTATAACCCCTCACTCTTTAGCCTGGTCAGAGGCAACAATTGCAAGAGTGAAGAAGGTACCCAAAGCCAAGGAAACTGGGGCAATCGAAAACATACCTTTGGTCACCTTTCAAAAAACTAAGCAGGATGGCCTTCAGTCAATTTGTATCTATGATGTATACATACGAAGCCCAATCGATGCGGTTAAACACTCAGCCAGCGATGTCTTGTGGTTGTATGGGAAATTGAGAGAGCACCCGGACGTCCCAGGCTGGAACGGATTCATGGAATAAAAGTTGTAGGGATATATATATTTATATATATATATATATATATATACTATATATATATATATATATATATATATATATATATATATATATATATATATATATATATATATATATATATATATATATATATATATATATATATATATATATATATTATATGGAGAAGATTACCTCTGATCAGCCATTTGAGAAATCACGTACTCTGTGCCAACCATTCCTGAATGCACCTACAGAAAACCCTGACACTATCTACTCTGTTCTACTTGATCTGAATCAAAATAAATATCTGAATATTTTTAATATTTTGATATTTCTTTACCTTACATAACTTCAAATGACTCAAAACGTCGAAAAAAACTATTTTGATTTGATGCCAAATTTCGAATTATAAGTGACTAAATTTAAAAACTAAGGTATCTATGTAACGTGAAATTTTATTCCCAACAACTTTTATTTTATGGTTTTTTTCAATAGGAGTATCTGTTTTAAAGATATGTAGTCTTAGATAGCCGCAAAATGTAAGTTTGCACCGATATACGAAATTTTCTTTGTTTTTAACATTGGATTTCGGCTATACCACTAAACCAAATTTGATGTTTTATATATCATTCGATGCAGAATTTAGTCCACTGTATTATTGAATGGAATGACATTCTCCGGCCGACGCACCGTTTTCCAGCTACAAGCAAAAAACTAAAAAAGGTGCAAAAATTTGGCGTTTTTTTGACTACCAAAAGTTAAGCTCACCACCTGGGATGGTGCAAACTCAGATTACACGAACACCTAATAGAAGTATTAAAACGATTTTCAGCTTGCTGGAAGTTAATTCCACAAAACTGCTTTTTTCCATTTAATTTTATTGGCCTATTGAACCAGTGTGGTAGCACACACGATTTCAAGCTATAGCGATTTTAATATTGGGGATCTTGACTGTTTTTTACGTCAAAATATACAAGCTCAATATAGCATGAAAAAAGATGACATAAACAAACATTGTCTCGATAAAATATAAGATATGCTGTAAACTATTACAAAATATTGTACATTGTGTCCCATTTTGGTTGAAATTGAGGACTCGCTAATTAGTGAAGACAGAATCTTGCGATTTTTATGAATCTGAGCTACTTTTCATAGATATTTTTTTAAAGGGACACTAGCACTAGTTCTGCGTATTCGTTAAGAAATTATTTTTCATTTTTACAAGCTTCTTAAAAATATACATGGTGAGTCTTAAATGTGCGTAAAACAACCAATGTGCGTAAAACAACCAATGTGCGTAAAACAACCAATGTGCGTAAAACAACCAAACCCCAGCGACCTAACCTAACCTTAAATGTGCGTATATATTTTAGGGGTGATATATTTCAACGACCTCTAACCTTAGGGTTAGAGGTCGTTGATATATTTCGACCCTATCAACAGGTCTATGAGGATTAAAAAAAATTGAAAATATTGTATGATCGAAAAAAAACGGCGTCAAAGAAGGCTGGGAAATGACAATCGATGATAATTTTGGCGACGTCATTACTTCGCCCGTACTCTTCTCTATTTTTAATGGCTCTATTTTTAATTAAAGTTTTGCTTGTGCGATTACTCGATTGTAAGTAGTATTAGGGCTTGACCTGGGCAAAATTATCATCGATTGTCATTCCCCAACCGTCTTTGACGTTATTTTCATCATATAGCATTTTCAAGTAGTAAATGCTTAACCTAGTTAAGCAAACGTTTTGAAGAACGTTCACTTGGTCTTTTTCCTTCTATCTTTTCATCGAGTTTGCGAGCTTTTTATTTTTTTATAATTTATCATATTTTTTCTAGAAGAAATTATAATAAAACAGTTTCTGTTGAACCTTTCACACAAAAACATTTCAAATTTATAATAATTTTAGTCTAATAACTATTAGTCTAAGAGCTAGCAACGTTTCCGAGAAAGTATTTTAAGACGTCTGGCTCTTTGATATATCTTTTACTATGCTCTTTGGAACAGCATGCTGCCGATGCCCGTTGCTGCATCGGCTGTCAACGGGCATCGTCTGACTGCCGATGCCCGTTGCGTTTACTACTGCGCATCGGAAGAAGATCGTATATTTTTTATTAACTTAGTCCTATAAATTCTAGTATTGAATATAAATCGAACATGTCTCCATAGCGCAGTGCGTAGAGTTTCCGACCACGAACCGATGATTCAGAGTTCGAATCCGGGTCAGGTCAAAGACTTTTTTATTTTATTTTCGTTTATAATCTGATAGTAAAGTATTAAATAATTCAGGCAATAAAAAAAACAAATATTTAATACTTTACTAGCAGAATATAAACGAAAATAAAATAAAAAAGTCTTTGCCCTGACCCGGATTCGAATTCTGAATCATCGGTTCGTGGTCGGAAACTCTACGCACTGCTCTATGGAGACATGTTAAATTTATATTCAATACTTTTTTAGAATTTAAAGGACTAATAAAAATATAGGATCTTCTTTCAATGCGCAGTAGGGAACGCGGAACGCAACGTTTACCGGCAGCCAGACGGGCCGCATGCTGTTCTAGAGAGCATAGTAAAAGATATATAAAAGAGCCAGACGTCTTAAAATACTTGTTTTTCCGACGTTGCTAGCTCTCGTACTATATCTTGTCAACAAGTTTAATTTTTGTCAGTGATGACATAGTATATTGATTATTTCGATTCCAAAAGAGACCTTTTTTCCGTAAAAAATGGCGAAAATGTATATTTTTATTTTTTAACTCAGTAGTTTTATACAGGTAAGGACAAAAAGTTATTACTCTTCAAAACAGTTAAAAATATACAGGGTGTCCCAGAAATAAGTACAAGTATTTTAACTGGTAGTATATTTGGGCCTCAGAAACACGCCTATGAGTTTTTTTTTGCGAAAAAAAATTTTGAAAATTTGGAATTTTTTGATTTTTTTTGGATAAGCAAAGGTAGTAGATCAAATTTATATGAAAGAAAATCCAGAAAAGATCCAGTGGTTCTCAAAATTTAAGCAAAAAGGCATTTAAATTTTCAAAGTAAAATAACTCGGTTATTATGGACTTATTTGAAAAATGGTAAAGAGAAAAAATGTTTCTTTTGACCAAATCTACCACCCCTCAAAATATTCTTGCTCTTATTTCTGGGACACCCTGTATAGGTAGCGCCCCCTACAAGTAGGGGTCATATTGACATCGAAATCAAATTTCCCATGTTAAAAACTTCCAGACACCAATTTTAATCCAATTATCGACGTTAATTCTGAAACTATTTGGAAAAAATCGAAATAAAAATGAAAGTTCTACACCCTGTATCTCCGAAACGAAGCGGTTTACGATATACATTTATACGATTTTTTTACTTATTTTTATCTAGAAAATATGCTGCCAAAGTTTCTCGGATACAATTCGGACCACCCTGTATAATTTTTTAATTGTTACCGAATAATAACTTATTTTTATATTAATCATTTCAAATTCAAGTTTAAAAGCACAATGAGGATAAGAAATATAAAAAAACAAATCTATACAGATACAAATTCAGGAATTATCAAATTCCATCTATTAAACGATAAGCGACACCATTATTTTGCATAGTTTGTTACAAAATTTAGATTTGTAATATGATAATCATCATATACCTCTACCCTATAAATAATTTATTTACAGAAAGGGTAGAAGGTGTCCCACTAAACAAAATTGATGAAGTATTTCAATAATTGAAATATTTCCAAAAAAATAACGCAGCTTGGCTAGTTTTTTTTTTTGAATTCTGCGTCAAAAGTTCTATAAGAAACTCTTCTTACCTTTCTGATAAGTTGACGGATATCTTAGATACGACGGGTTTCTCAAATTGCAACAATTTCTAAATCACTCTGTATTGTAGAGACTAATGGTGTTATGACTATTTTGTTTATGGCTTCTTTAGTTTCAAAAAAAGACTCGGGTTCCTGAAAACTGTGTCAATTTATCAACTCTCTATGTTTACTAATAAGTGAGAAAATATCAATTACAGCATTTACAACCAAAATGGGACATTCTTCTTAACAATCGAATGGAGTGCTACATATTGAGTACTATAGCATTTTTACTATCAGATCAATAAGTTAAGAAGACAAAAAAATAAGTTTTCTACCTTCATTCATCCTTTTATAACATTAAACATTTTGTCCCAATCCTCAGAATACTCAAAGTCAACATTTTTATACCGGGTGCGTCTCAAAAGTAGCTCACTCCTATAACTTTTTTAATTTTTTTCAGATACGAGATTTGGTATGTTAATATATGACATAAATTAGGATTGATTGACGTATTCAATTGTTTTTGGTGACTTCCTGTTTCACCGGAAATGACTACAACTTTTGATTTTCAAATGGCACCTCCGGTATTCTTTTACTTTATTCGATAGACAATGACATTCTCAATAGAAAGACATATCATATGTCAACTTTTGACAGTTTCGCTTAATAAAAAATTGTATTTAAAATGTCAATCTAGGGTGCAATGGCTATATTAAAAACACTAATTTTTAATCAAGGAGCCTTGGAAAAATAGATTTGATAGTCTAACGTTTTAGTGTCTTATCCTGACCGGTTAAAAGATGCCCGGTTAAAAAATCGTATTTTTAATCATATCTCATTTTTTTCGAATGAAACGAGGGTGGCTCATTAGCATATTTAGAAAAAGCATTTTTTTACGAATAATTTGATACCACACACTTGATGTTTGAGTTAACTTTTTGTTATGAACGCATGTTATAAACCTTATAAAATAAAAATATAAACAAATAAACCATATGCGCAAATATCAAAAGTTGACATATATATGTCATTCTATTCAGAGTATTATTTTCTATCGAATACTTATAGCAAAAAAATACCGAGGGTGCCATTTAAAAATCAAAAGTTGTAGTCATTTCCGGTGAAACAGGAAGTGAGCGAAAACAATTGAATAACGTCGATCGATCCTAATTTATGTCATAGACCAAATCTCGTTTTTTAACTGAAAAAGTAAAAAAGTTATAGGGTGAGCCACTTTTGAGACGCACCCGTATTATTTTCCCTAAAATAAATCCAGTATTAATTTTGGTGTTTAATTAAATGAAAACAATTGACTCTTCAAATCGAATCATATTTCCCTATTTCTAGGGCAGCCAAACCAAACCATTTTTTATTTTTAATTTTACCAGTTTTTTTAAACGCTCTTAAGCACATACACACACAGTCCTAGTTAGCGGCAAACTAAAGCAGCAAATTAAACTTTTTCTGATAGGCTGTGTTTCCAAACTATAGGTGGAAAGCTGTCAAACGGTACAACCGACACAACAATGATGTTGTTGCAGCGTCGAAGGTCAACTCCGCGCTTAAATCGCTAGTTCAAAACGGGACAGAAGCTAATCTGAAATCTCAGTTTTTGAAGATAGATGCTCAGTCGCATAGTAATAGTTTGGACAGACTATACCGGTTTTTGGAGGATAAAAGGATATAACAGCTCACAGGTGTCCACGATAGTTTTGGAACACAGCCATGGTATCCTTGCCGCCTCCCAGGTATATGCTTTTTGCTTTTAGGTGCCGAGTAGATTTCGCTAATTTTGCATGGCTATGTCTGCTAAACGTCTTCTATTTTGCATGATAATTTCAGATTTATTTCTACACCCACCGGAACGAGAAACGAGCATCTTAAAATTTTGATGTGTTTTAAAGTTTAATATATTGTGTTCTAGTGGACCGATTTTGATATATTTTTAAATTGTAGCTAAATTGTCAAATTAAACGAGGAAACAAATATTTATTTTGGTGAAAGTTTGAAACACCCTGTAGAATATGTTAACAAAGCAAGGAATTTAAAAATAATTTTATCATCTAGGTACAACTTAGCAAGTATAGCTAGAGACTTGAGAAATGCTATGCATGAAATGCGACCTGTGAATGAAATTTGATTTTGGGTGCTATCCCCAAGTCTCTTCCTATATTTGTACAACTGTACGTCTTTTCTCGATAGTTTGTTTTTTGATTCATCTGAATAGCTTTATTTTTATTGGAGATAATCGCTTCTGAATAAGACAGTAACGATTTACAGCAATTTTAGCATTGATTTTGCGGGTTCTCATCAACACACTTATTGTTTCTGTAATATCACTGTCATTGAAAACTCATATTATTATGGTTTATTGACGTTTACTCTAGTAGAGATGGTTTTTAGCAGAGAGAAACTAATAACTAAAGTGAGAGGGCTTGTGGAATAGGGCATTTCGTAGACAAGTTTATTTTGTCACCGCGCATCCCAGACGCGCATAGCGTTTAGGCGGTCAAAAAATGAAGTTTTCAACTTTGCAAGTTAAACATTTGACAGGATTAATTAGATTGTCAGTAGCTTTTTCCATATCTTAGTTCTAGAAGGAGATAACTAAAATCTGTTGATAATCGGAGCAAATCGGAGTAATAAATTGTTTTTAACTGAATGTCCCTGTTCTTTTAGCTTGTCATAAGAGAAGATTATTGTCATTATTGATTATTTCAGATTCCACGATTATTCGGCATTTTTGTAATTTTTGTTTTGTGGTTGAGACCCAGACAAAACGTTTCCTTTAAAAGTAAGTTTTATCTCGGTAATTATATTTTAACATACCTAATAGTAATAGTGAGTGCACATAATAATCGTACATTGCTAATTTAATTTTTTTAATTTAAAACGTCACATTCTTTTCTGATACCTATGGAACGACTAGGTATTATACCTGGTATTATTTCCAGTAATACAAATTATTTTCTTCAACTGCTAGGTTCTTGTTATAGAATAAAGACTATCGACTGTGCGAGCTCCCAACCGTGCTTCCCTGTTCACTCCCAACCAAGTTAGATAAAAAAGATACTGAAGATTGCAGCCTTGAGTTGGACTATGGCAAGGAATATGGAGTTAAATAAATTATTATGTTCCTACACAGTATTTTATTTATAGGTTTTAATGCTTTAAAGTCTAATTATAAATTTTCGTTGTCAACAAAATAATCTAAAAAAACTACGAAGATTTCTTATTATAAACTTGAAAGATTAAGATTCGGTTCAAATATACAAATTTTAAATTTTTGGCGCCAGTATATAGGTATGAATGCAACCTACTATATCGATAATGCGCTCATAGTTCGGGTTAGACGCCAAAGGCCGCGCCACTAACACAGTCTTCAAAAATTAACGTTGATCGGTCTCTCTCACTTTAGTTATTAGTGTTCTCTCTGGTCTTTAGTTCTGAAGTTTCGGCTATTGCTGCTTTAATTGATCATAGTAGATATCAACTTTTGGACTAAAAATGATATCTACTAATGTAACTGACGAACAGACAATAATATGTTTTTTTTTCAAAGACAGTGACATTTTATAAACCATATACTCTATTTTATAGTATATAACTGTCAAGAAAATATACACCTAATTTTTTTGGAGTTTCTTGGGATTTAGGTTCGGGAAAACTCTGATTAAGTTTTCATTTGGTTTTTCATTAGTATCTTTGTTTATTTTTTAAAGAAAAAACAAACGTTTCGGCTAACATTGTAGCCTTCATCAGTGTAGTGTCTATAACAAAGTACAATGTCAATTTACTTATCACAATATATACAAAAAAAGCCTTAAGAAGTTTGTGTTACAATTTTTATGTTATAAAAACAATAATTCTTTACAAAACATTTTTTCTTCATACTTATATACCCGCTATTGAATGTTAAAAATAAAATCTTACAACACTTACCATATCAAAAAAATGGTGTCGAACATAATCCAAAAATTACATACAAAATATTCACAAAACATACAACATAATGTTTACTACAATTAATAAACTAATATAAATTTGTCAAAAGATGACCACATATTTTTTTAAATTATTATTCTTAACAGTAAAACTATCTATATTGACTACGGTTAAAAAAAAAATTAACATAGATTTTGGTGGTAAGTAAATTGAAATTGTACTTTGTTATAGACACTACACTGATGAAGGTTATAACGTGGCTAACGTCATATTCAAGGCCTGACTGTTTTGACAGTTCTACCGAAGTGGTCCAGAATTAGTAGTCGTAAACAAACTAATTGTTTTTATTAGTTTCGCAACAAATCTGTGTTTTTTACGCATTATTATGCTAATAAAATTATACTAAATAATTTTGAGTGAATCGTGAACTATCTAGATCCGTTTCATAACATCCTACTCGCGAAAAAAACCATACCCCCGTAAAAATTATAGTAACACCGGCGATGCCGGCTGTGTGTCCGGACTAGGAAAAAGTTGGGGAATTTATATAAAAACATAATTAATAGCGTTAGTGTTAGTGTATAGTGTTATATGTAGTGTATAGTGTTAAACCAACGTAAGTGACGTGTATTTTTTTGTAAAACAGTTTTCGTTTCTTTATTTTTACTTTGTGAAATAAAAAATTCCGCGACATTGTTCTGTGCCTGTAGCCTTGTAGCAGCAATTATAATAAGTCCTCAGGATCTGTCTCCATTCTCTTTCCCAACAATATTAACTGTAACTAGGTCACGTCCAAAACCTACAGAACATACTGTGCCTACAATTTTTCCAAATCAACCCTGTTATGGACCCTCTGTGCATGTTCCCATAAAGAGAAGACGTCCCGATGAAAGAAAACAAGATTTGGAAATTCAGGATGAAATAAATATTGAAAAGTATTATTATTATTATGAAATGGCAATATATTTTAAAGAAATTAAATGAATTTGTACTTTATGTCAGTATTTTATATAAAAAAAGATATCTTTATCTTTTTATTTACGATTTATGGAGATGGTTACTTGATGAACATCGAACTACAAATTACTTAATGTTAATAGTTAATTCTATCTGATATCCACATTTTTTAATTATGTTAGGCAAATTTTTACAATTATTTTTAATTAAACTTTAAAATGTATTCTGCCGTTATCATATACAATACATTTTCTTAACTTGTCGATAAACGTATAGTTTTCAGATTTTTTAATATTTGGAAACTTTTTATCACAAGGTATATTATTACTAGTTGCTAAATACTCGCTAACGCAATTTTAGGACACGCTTTTTATTATCTAGATTTTATTTTGTTCATCTTATGCTGTAGTTTATTTCATATTAATATTCGTGCTTTAGATCTAAATTTTAATGCAATTCATTCAATGCTATTCAATTACTTTAACGCGATAAAAAGTTAATGTTATTTTTTAATACCTTTCTGTATAATATTTTTCATATTTATATCTGGCAAAACTATCAATAAATACTATTATTTATGCAAAAACTATATGCAGTACCATATGGCACAATACAAAAGCCGGACTAGTGCGGTGACGTCACAAATCGATGTCTCTGGCCTGTCTGTCATGTTGGTTATGGTTATAATCTTAGCTGAAACGTTTGTTTTTCCTTTAAAAAACAAATAAGGATAATTTAATTAGAGTTTTCCCGAACCTAAATCCCAAGAAAATCAATTTTTTTTAGAATATTTAGAAACAAGGTTCACGAGTATCAAATTTTCCAAGAAAATATACACCTAGATGATAAAATAATTCTTAAATTCCTTGCTTTGTTAACGTACTTCACTGGGTATTTCGACATTCACCAAAATATCAACATTTTGTTTTCTCTCGTATAATTGACAGATGGCAACTTTCATTTTTAATTTAGAAAGAGATACTAAAAACCGAAATAATTAAACTACAAATTTCTTAAAAAATTATCAAAATCGATCAACTAGAACACAATTTATAAAACTTTAAAATACATGAAAATTTTAAGGCGCCCGTTTTCGTGCCGGTGTGTTATTCAGTGCTAATTCACACTATAACTTATATACTTGTCAAACATATAAGCAGGTTTTGAATATGATTCCATTGTAGTTATTGATTAATATAATAGACATGTAGGGTTTTTCACATAGCCCATTCATTAGAAACATTTTAGCGTTGATTGGAAGCTAATTTAGATAAAAATGGTCAAATCTTCCTAAGACTATTTCGTGGGGTATTACTTTTTTTTACTTTTTGAATTTTTGTTTATCGATCATTACTTAATTTTCAAAATATTTTCAATTTTGTGTCAAAATGACATTTACAGAATGCATCTTTGTAAATTCATGTTTTCAGTCTGTTAGAAAAAATGGTTTCACTATACTTAATTTTTTAACAATTAATAAGAATTAATATAAAATTCTAATAAAAATTTGATCAAAGTTACAACTGAAAAGTTCATTAAAAGGCATTCATTAAAAATAAAGACAACTCTGGAATTGTTTAATGTGTATATTTAAATTCAACAGTTTTTGGAACATTGGTAACAAATAATGTTATCATCCTACTCTAAAATGTTATTTTCCTTAGTGTCTATCCATAGTGCACCGGCTTCCAAGTGGATACCTGCTTTGTAGTGGTATCGCTTTATGAATCTGCGATATTGAAGTAGGTATTGGCCATTATTAGCCGCTTGCAGGAAGCAGGAATGTCATTTGGCATCATGAAGCTGTCTCGTAGGGATCTATTATGTCTTTTTATTAGTTAGTGCTAATGTTCATAATAAACTGATACAAGAAAAGTACTACTCGCGTTCGTGATATTAATCGGTCACATTTTGAATTTGGTAAATATCATACGATATATCCTGAATATATTCCTGATACGAATATTTCCGCATGGAGAAAGAAAGGTTTGAAGTATATTTTCAACAAAATAGAAAACCGTTGAAAAAAATGCTACAATTTTCAAAATTTATAGATGTACACAAGATGGTTATGATTAAAATCGATTAATTTTTAATCATTTTGCAACTAAATAGCTTGAATAAAATTGTGCTGAAGCATAACTATAATTGAAAGTTTAGAAATGAGTCCAGAAGGGTAGATTAAGTTTGGGTGAGCGAGGGAGTTGAATTGGTGTGAAAAGGGGTAGCTGTGATAAAACTGTTGAAGGGGTGAAGCAGGCAAGCGACAAAAAGATACAAAAATGCATTCCGGTAAAATCGGGTAAAAGCAGTTTAAGCCGGTTGAAGCTGGCTGACTGGCTCAATATGGCCACTACAATTTTGAAATTGTCGGGGCTATAGTGAGCCAGTCAGCATACTATTGTTCCTCTATTTTTCACGTTAGTTTGCCACGATGAAGCGAGAAGCGGGAAGCCGGTGCACTATGGACGTACTTAGTTTGGTAACTTAGCCGTGATAATTAAGTATGTCTATATTACTAAGGTTAATAGCCACTTGAAAAAAAATCGAATCTATCCTTTTAATCAGATTCTCAATTAGATCTTAATATACTTTTGTTTATTAAACAGCACAACTGAATATATGTAATATATACAGGGTGTCCCAAAAAAAGGAACTTATTTTCCCTTTATCATTTTTAAAATAAATTGATAATAACCGAATTATTTCACTTTTGAGAGCCGCATCAGGCAGCAATCGATAATCAGCCCCAAATGCCAAGAAATTATCCGGATCTTAGTAGGTCTTAGTTATTTGACGCTCAGTGTTGACACATCGACTAGAAAGATTTAAAAGGACTGATTGATAGCAGATCGCTGTAATTAGGTTAGAGCGTCGTTTTATCACTTTACCTAACACCGCGACTCTACACTTAACAACAATTCGTTTCACTGCGATTCTTGACAGCACCACTCTTGAATACCCATGTGTATATGGCACAAAATACATTCATATACAATATGATCGAATAAAAAGGGCGTCAGCAATGGCTATGAACAGCATATCGCTGTCATTTTATATGTAAAATTATATATGGAATTTCATTCTTCGTCATTTCCAATGCACGCCGTTTTTTTTTTCGATCATACGGTACCATCTGAATGATTTAAGATTATTTCTTTTCGACCTTGGTTTTTCTTAATCTCACACTCTTGTTTTTGTGAATAAATACCAAAATAATTGATACTTCTATTTGAATAATAAAGTATTTTTAGAGGCTTAACTTATGTTTTCAGTAAAATCTCAAATGAGTTGGATATCCTAAAATTCATTAGCTAAACAGCCGCGGCCGGTAGAAAGTTCTTAATGTATTTATGTAGAATTGTTTGATGTGTAAAAAATTGATGTATATAATTGTTTATTATTTAGGCTGAGAACAAACGAGGCGGCTTTGAAAAGGAAAATGCAAGAATATAAACATAATTATTTTAAATATCTTCATAAATATAAAATGCTCTTATATATTACTAACACATAAGGTGCGACTTTTAATACATTTACAAGATTAATTCTAATACCCAACACAAAAAATTAAGATAATTAAAACTATTATTACAGTTGGGGGTTGGAACCTTCAGTGTTACAACAGCAAAATAAAACACTAAATCACCACAATTGGTGTATTGTGTTTACACTGGACGCGCGTTTCGCTAGCCATGTTAGCATCATCAGAAGATGATTAAAACTAAAATAATATCTACAAAATAGAGCCTTTATATACTCGCTCAGTTGGCTCTGAGTGGGCGTGGCAAAACTAGACTAGCGAGTCAAAACCAACTGAGCCTAACAATTACGAGTAATTACCGAAACTAGAGCAGTAGGAACAGAGAACTGGAAGAAATTGGGGCATTGTCTCTGATCATACTGTCTTTACATTTAATAATTTTAACGCTCTCAATATGCATCTAATTGCCGTTAATTTGAGATTTGTTTAACTAATTTTAAGTTATAGTATAGATTGTATAACTTAAAATTAGTTAAACAAATCTATCTATCTGAGCTATGGTATGGTAGACCGGATAAATCTCAAATTTAAAATTAAATCTAGTTAAGATTGATCTTCTAGTTTCTGATCTATCGTTCGTTCTTCTAGATCAAAATATGTTGGGCAAACTAGAAAGTCAATATGATAAATATTTTAAATTATAATTCTTTTTAGGGGCGCTTGCACCTAATTCTCCTTCTAATTATAATAGAGTATATAATTATAAAGAATATAAATTATAATTATTTTAAATTAATTAAAATATTCTTTGGTTGTATCTAAATCTTCAAACTACGAACTTGTACACGATGCTCAGGAATAGCATCAGAAATATTAATATAGACTCAATAGAACTCAAAGAACTCAGACATTCATTTTTGAATTCAGAGTTCTAATAGCGCGACCACTGTCAATCATCAACTTCACTTCTCAATTCCACTTATTTTTACCAAATGTTGCAAGTGTTTCTAACTACTATTGGTAAAATTTACAAGCTATAGGGAAAATTACAACGACTCTTTAATAAATAAACAAATAAAGTATCACGAGACGTAATTACTAAATCGTAAAGCTGAACGCATGATATACACCCTTCTCTAGAATTTTAAATACTGATTGGGTCTGTGAATTAGGGATGCGCAAAAATAACCGATTTTTCAGATAACCGGTAATTTTATTCCAAAAATCGGTTATTAATCGGTTATTTTTTTCGTTCCAGTTAAATTTAATAACTGTTCTTTTAGTTCATAACCGAAAATCGGTTATTTTATTTTTACTGACCTCGAACACAGCTTGTTTTTATATCTAAAAAAAATAGGTGTCACGTCTAAATGTAAGCTACGTTAATAGATCAGCTAATATAACAGCTCTTCATTCCAACATTCAAACTAACTTGATCCTTAGTTTAGAAGATAATTTATGATCCACGTAAGAGAGTAATATTAAATATCTAAAAATGTTGAATTTGCACTCTTTTTACATTTTTCTTTCTAAAAAATCATAGAGAGTGATATTTTTTTTCAGAAGATATTTCATTAACCGGTTATAACTATAACCGGTTAATTGTGTCAGGTTGGTGTAGGTAATTACGCTACACCAGAAATTATCCGGTTAACTGATAACCGGTTATTTTCCAATAGCCATCCGTCCTTACTATCTAAAGTGGATTGGGGTTGGGTCAACCCTTGGTCAACCGGTCGACCGCGACTAATCTGCTGTATCCCTTTCCACGTCTCTTAGCAATGTGCACAGATTCTCGGTTTATTTCATACGTTTGGCAACGTTTTTACCGTTATCTCTTTGTCCAGTTCATTATAAACGCATAATAATTGTACTCTTCTTACATACGGAAATCTCGACCCAAAACTAACCTTTGCCAGCCCTTAGTATAAATGAACTTGACCGGTGCTGTGCTGTGCCGGCCATTCATAAATGCGTTACCTGCAGTGGGATTCTGTAAGCTCCGTAGCAAGAAATTTCCTATCTAGCCTATGCTATTTGTATACGATTTATGGGTCACTAGACAGGAAATATGTTTACAGAATCGGGCCTCTGATGCTTTACAGTATAATACTTGTATTTATTTGAGATAAATCAGATGTAACATAAAAATAGCGTGTTCTGTGATCAAATAAAGTTTAAAAAAGTCTCTTTTTAAACTATGTTTCATTTAAACAAAAAATTTAACAAGAAAAACATTTACGACTTTTACCTGTATGGTAAATTTGATTATGGATTATGCAAGAATTTATGTTGTATAGTTTTTTGGACCCATAGTTTGTAAAACCAAGCATATTTTTTATTCCTTTCACGTTTGCATGACGATTTTTTTTCCATTAGCATGAACCTGTTAAATCCGTACAAAAACTAAGTTGGCATTTTGTTAAAAAGTTTGCAGAAGCAGGTAACCGTAATGAGTATGAATTTGAGCGCCAAGCTAGACGAGCTCCAACGCGGCGACCGTCATCTCGAAACCACTGTGGCGCTCTGCGAAATTCGTACTCAATTACAAGAACTCACGAAGTCGGTCGAGTCATGTCAGTCGGAAGTATCCGAAGTGAAACGGGATATGGTGGCTATCAAACATGAACTCGACACGGTACAACAAGTTAAAGAAGAGATCGAAGAACTGAGAGAGTACGTCGATCGACTCGAAGAGCATACGCAGCGTAGAAAATTAAGACTACTTGAACAGGTGAAGTAATTTTCCGGTAACGAAATTATATCACGAATATTATCGATAATTATTGTTTTATTTAATGAATACTATACAGGGTGGTCCGAACAATATTCCGGAAACTTCGGGAGCATATTCTTCAGATAAAAATAAGAAAAAAAGTTCGTATAAATGTATGTCTTAAAATACTTAGTTTCGGAGATACAGGGTGTAGAAGTTTAATTTTTATTTCGATTTTTTCCAAATAACTTTTGAAGTAACGTCAATATTTAGATGAAAATTGGTGTCTGGGAGTTTTTTGACATGGGAAATTTGATTCTAATGTCACTATGACTCCTACTTGTAGGGGCGGCTACCTATACATGTGTTTAAACTGTTTTGAAGAGTAATAACTTTTCGTCTGTACCAGTATAAACCTACTGGGTGAAAAATATACATTTCCGTCAAGAGACATTTTTTAAACATTTTTTACGTAAAAAATGTTTCTTGGTAAAAATCGCTATGAGAAACCGTTCTCAAGATATTTAGAATGGAAATAGTTAATACATGTCATTATTGACAAAAAATAAACATGTCAAGTGGATAGTTATTTGACTGAAATGATAAATTTGGAAACTTTTTATTTTTTTTAAATTAGTCATAAATTTTTCTTCGAAAAAAAGATGATAAAACAGTTTCTGTTGAACTTTAGGCACAAAAACATTTCAAATTTATGATTTCAGTCTAATAACTGTTTAGTCAACATGTTTATGTCAATGACGACAGGTGTTGATAATTTCGATTCCAAATATCTGGAGAACCATTACTCGTAGTGAGTTTTACGAAGAGATCTTTTTTATGTAACAAACGTCGTAAATGCATATTTTTTTACTCAGTAGTTCTATACAGATACGGACGAAAAGTTATTACTCCTCAAAACAGTTTAAGCACATGTAGGTGGCGCCCCCTACAAGTAGGAGTCGTGTTGACATCAAAATCAAGCTTGTCATGTCAAAAAACTCCCAAATACCAATTTTCATCTAAATATTGACGTTACTTCAGAAATTATTTAGAAAAAATCGAAATAAAAATGAAATTTCTACACCCTGTATCTCCGAAAGTAAGCCTTTTAGGACATACATTTATAAGAACTTTTTTGCTTATTTTTATCTGCAGACCCTGTAGATATACAAAATGTATACAAATATATTTCAAAAAACATGTGCCACCTCCCATCTATCGTGGGAAAAGTCCTCACGTAAAAATAAGATTTATATTTCATATCAACATAGGTCCGATTCTGCTTTGTTTCATAGCTACAGAAGGTTAAAGTCTTCATTTTTTTTCGATTTATTATGATTTTCTTCCAAGTACTTTTAGCGATTCGAATGAAATTTGGAGGGTAAAAGTTAGTATAAGTGCTACATATTTTAATGCTAAAAAAGTGTCGACAGATTCACCAGAGACGTACATATAGATTATCACTGGAATATTTTTCTAAAAAAAACATGTGTGCCACTTACTTTTTTCTCTTATTAGCAAAATTGTGTTTTTGATGAAGAACCAATGAGTAACATACTTATTTAAAAGATATTTTAAAAGAGAGAGAGAGAGAGAGAGAGAGAGAGAGAGAGAGAGAGATATTTTTCTCCAAGTACTTTTAGCGTGTAGCATTAGATTTAGAAGCATAGAAGTTATAAAAAAAATGGAATATTTTTTTATAAGAATTTTCTTTTGGAAAAATATTAAAAGAACTAACACTATGCGACGGAGCTATTCGCCGGTGAGCAATGGGTCGTAAGCTAGTGAAAATTAAATTGTGATACTTACGTCTTTATAAGATACTGGGCGCCACTCTGTTTTCCATTTACTTTCGAAAACTTCTAAGTTGAAAACTGAGAAATCAACTCAGAATATAGGTATTGCTTATTTTAGGAATTACACAAATGAAACGCTGAGATAAACTAATAACTAAGTATAATTAATAATTAAATGTAAAATAGAATTAAATCAGAATATGAGAAATTTGATGTTTGAAAATATCTATTTGTTGGTAAATTGTATGTGTAAAAATAGATCACTCAAAATGGTAGTTTAAATCTGCACGCTTCTGAATATTAATATTTTATTAATTATTCCGCAAAAAGTCTGGCGATCTTGGTACCAAAATGTAGGGACTCTTTATATTCAATAAAAAACGTACTATGTAAATATCAGAAATATGCATAACATGAATAAAATATATCGAAGTGATTCTAAGCAATTAAATATATAATATGCCTGAAGGGCTTAATGAATTCAAACGAACTTAAATTATAGATATAAAATCAAATGATCTGGCCTGTTTTATCCGTTCTGGTCACAAGCTGGTTGTGGTGAACTGCAACTGGAACTGGATTGTGGTATAAAACGTCTCTGGGCAGACAGGATCGAAAACTTGTGTGGATTCAGGTGATTCCTCCGTTATTCCCGGTGTGAAATGTAGGGACAAAACGTGAACCAAATGTCAGGTACAAAAAAAAAACAAAATGGCACCATAAAATAAAATGCGGCCATAAACTAAAATGCCTTCATAATCTAAAATGCTGCCATAATCTAAAACCCTATAGAAAGAAAAGATAGGTATTAGGAAACGTTACTTAACGTTACGTTTAAAATAAGAGTCTTACCTCTGCTCTGAGGGTTTTCCCAAACAAATTGGCAAAATGCCAACAAACGCCGATAGCTCTATCGGGTTCAGCTTTAGCCACCAATATGGCGAGGGAAGGTAGGCACGAGGTATGACTATACACCGTCAGATATAAAGTGACGAACATAATTCGACAGGACTGAAATAACTAGCCAGAAATAAACTTGTAGAAAAAATAAAAGAAAATAACAATACTTAGAATGCCATCTCGGTGCGAGGACTTGAATTATTTAAATAAAATAATTCTGTACATTTATATTAATTATGTGAATTTTAAATAAAATGCTACAAGCGATTCGAATGAAATTTTGAGGGTAGAAGTTACCATAAGTGCGACATATTTTAATGCTAAAAAAGTGTCATATTCACAAGGGAGGTGCATATGGGTTATCACTGGAATAGTTTTCTAAAAAAATATGTGCGCCACTGACTTTGCTTTTCTTTTGTTACCAAAATTTTGTAGACCGTTAAATACTGATTAAAAGTTGTCTCTTGATATTTTGCCTATTTCGGTCTCCCTGATGATGTAAACCCAATTTAATTAATTTGCCTTAATCCAATAATCCTAATAGGAACCTTTAAAAGATTATAATGTCATTAACTTAACAAAATGTTAAATAAGTACTCATAATAATACCATTATACCGGATGGTACATCGGCGTTGGAAACATAGGAAATCCCATGCAAATTTTGAAATGGACAAATATTGGCTCCCCTATTGATTTTGCAGCAAAGTCGTAAATAGATTTTTAAAGGTTTATTATGGTAAATACACATGCCAAAATTGAACAATTTTGGACCAGCCGATTTTGAGTAACTTAAGAAAGATTGCATCTATTTTTATATTGAAACAGAACAGGTAACAATCAAACACCAGTCAAAAACCGACATACCTTCAGTTTACAAACTATGATTTTGTCATTGTCAAAAGTAATTTAATTTTAATATTCATGGGAAATTAACCGAAACATATCAGATACACTGTCTAAGCTATTTCCCGCGTAGTCAGGGGCTCCGACTATTATGAAACCTCGTGGGTGCTCATCAAATATGAGTAAATGTAACAAATTTCCAGATTGTTACATTTGCTGTATTTATTACACGTTTTCACATACAGGGTGGCCCATCGAAAACGTTCCGCAAGGCATAACGGCCAGGGTAATTTTTTTTTCCGGAAATTTAAAAACAGGTCAATTTTGTTTGTGAGGGGGAGAACTTTTGCCCCAAAAATGATTGCAAAATCTTCAACTCTCTAAGCGGGGGTGTCCCCAACTTTTTTCAAATGGGAAGGGGGGTCAAGAGGTACTGCAATGAAAAGGGCTTTTTATTCTCTATATTTTCCCGCTTCGTTTTTGAAAATCGGTCGAGTCATTGAGAAAATATGAAGGATTGGAATTTGAAAAGTTTATTTAAACATTTATCAGAATAAATGATAAGGATAAATTCCTTCGACCAATTTGCTGTTTTTTCTTATTATTTCTAGATGTTTACGCATTTTTTCACTTGTCACAAAGTTGAACGATCAGGTGCGGTAGTTGCTAGATAGCTGTTCTGTGACTTGTGCGTTGAAGTTCTCAATATCGTTAAACTTTTTAACAATTATGGTGTACTCACTTGCAGAAAAAGTGGAAATAATCGAGCTTTATTTTAAAAATAATGAATGTAGCAATCGGGTTCCGCAGATATTCAATGAATGCCATCCTGAAAAACACCTTTATGGCAAAATTGTTCGCGAGTTAGTAGCAAAATTTCGCGAAACTGATGGTTCCGTTATGAATAAAAAGAGGCAGAGGGAAAACCCTGTAGTAAATGAAGCTATGGAGGTATTCGTATTGGGCCAAGTTGCCATGGATAGTACGCTGAGTACAAGAAAATTAGCCAATGCAAAATTAGCCGGCGTGAATCGTACCAGTGTCCAAAGG
This sequence comes from Sitophilus oryzae, assembly GCF_002938485.1. NCBI lineage: Eukaryota > Metazoa > Arthropoda > Insecta > Coleoptera > Curculionidae > Sitophilus > Sitophilus oryzae. Next base: position 1,298,467 of record NW_022147250.1, on the reverse strand, counting down.
ATATGAAAAAAACACAAGTTCCACCCGTACAAAATTCAGTTGGTACAAGAACTCAACGAAGACGATTTTGATCGTCGCTTGCAATATTGTGAAACTGTGAGTGAACGAGTGGCGAATGATAATAATTTCCTATTTAATGTGTGTTTTTCGGAGGAGTGTACTTTCTTTTTGAACGGTGTAGTTAATCGGCATAACTGTCGGTACTGGGCTGAGGGGTTTTTCACGAGGTGCACACACAAAACCCTCAGAAATTGAACGTGTGGGCTGGTATTTTGGAAATTCTATTTTAGGTCAGTTTAACGATATTGAGAAGAACTTCAACGCACAAGTCACAGAACAGCTATCTAGCAACTGCCGCACCTGATCGTTCAACCTTGTGGCAAGTGATAAAATGCGTAACATCTAGAAATAATAAGAAAAAACAGCAAATTGGTCGAAGGAATTTATTCTTATCATTTACTCTGATAAATGTTTAAATAAACTTTTAAATTTCAATCCCTTCATATTTTCTCAATGACTCTCCCGATTTTCAAAAACGAAGCGGGAAAGTATAGAGAATAAAAAGCCCTTTTCATTGCGGTACCACTTGACCACCCTTCCCATTTGAAAAAAGTTGGGGGATGACACCCCCGCTTAGAGGGTTTAAGATTTTGCAATCATTTTTGGGGCAAACGTTGTCCCCCTTACAAACAAAATTGACCTGTTTTTGGATTTTTTGAAAAAAAAATATCCTCGCCGTTATGCCTTGCGGAACGTTTTCGATGGGCCACCCTGTATATAACATACATAACAAAATTAGGAAAATACCATATCAATTTGTCATTTTTACAATTCTATTGAGTATAATTTGAGTTATGCAGAAATATTTTTTTAATGCAGATACCAATTTGTGAAAAATATTAATTCTACCCATTACAACCCTGTAAGAAAGACAGGCAGTAAAACCGACAGATACTTCATTCTGTTACTGTATTTTATAAAGGGATGCAAAATAAACGAAGCTAAAAGTTGCTGAGAAGAGCTAGCTAGCTAGTGGACGGATATTCGTGACTGGAGTGGGGGAACAGCTTAGGTTTTTGATCGGCAAATTTATCCGTCAAGACTAAAAATTCTCAAAGATAAACAGAATATAAACATATACAACGAGCTTTCAAATCACATAGCACATTTCAAGATAATGAGTTATCATGGATATGAACACAGCATAGTTAAAATTGACAGATATCGTTTGGAACGCCAAAAATTGATTTGCTAAAATTAAAAAAAATATTATACAGTGTGAGTTAAATAAGTTTAAATATTTTCAGGGTTGGTAGATCTCGATAAAAAAAATATTTTCTCCATATCGCTTTTCAAACAAGTTCAAAATAGCCTAGTCCAAAATAACATAACATAAGTACAAATATTTTCAGGGCTGGTAGATCTCGATAAAAGAAACATATTTAGCCTGAATATCTGTTGGTAATTTACTTATTTCGTTTTGAAACATTTCTGGCTCCAATTCAATCAGCAATCGACACGAAAGAGAATTAAAAAATATTGACTCAAAACTGACAACTAAAGAGCTTTATTTATTTGTCAAATTACATAGAAACCAACGCCAACCCAGCACAATATTTTTTCTACTCGTAATATAATAATTCCTTAAAATAATAATGTCTGAATATTTTTTAAAACGTAACTTGCTATGGAAAAAATGTTGTTTTATATACGACGATAAAATTGCATTATCGTCTCCCGAAATTAATTCACTTTCGATTTCATCGCTCGTGAATTAATCTTTTCGGTCGACGATAAAATACCATTTTATCGTCTTGTATAAAAAAATAACTATTATCTTATCGAGGAGATCGGAATGGAGAAAATATCAAAATACAACTTATACTAAGATACAACTTATACTACAAAGATATGAAGAGATAACTTTTGCTTTTAATCAGAATTTAACAGTCCACACAATTTTGTTAATCTTGGTAAAATTAAAAATCTTAAAAAGTCATTGGCGCACATGTTTTATTTTAGAAAAATATTGTGGTTATAACCCATATGCATGCTCCTGGTAAATCTGTCGACACTTTTCAGCATTAAAATATACAGCACTCATAGTAACTTTTACCTGACAAATTTCATTCGATTCGCTTAAAGCACTTGGAAGAAACACATAATATACCGAAAAAAAATGAAGAATTTAACCTCCTGTGGCTACGAACAAAGCAGAATCAGATCCATGTTGATATGAAAAATAAATCTTATTTTTACTTTAAATCTTATTTGTGTGGAATCGCCCCACGAGAGATGGAACATGTTTTTTGAAACACCCTGTATAGGTATCTAAAATAAGTAGTTTTTGTAATATTTAATTTTTTTGTTTCTGCGCTTAGACTACTCACCTTTTGTAGTAGAGTTTAACGAAATGAAGAAAAGGATATTAGACTTATAGAGTTATTATATGCCGCTACAGGGTGATCAAAATAAATTTTTGAATTAAGACTATTTAAAATCACAATATATCATTTTTATATCGCTCACTTTCTATATCAATTTTTTATAGATTTTACAAAATGACTCTGCAATTAATATACTACTTTATTAATTTAAAAAAGTATTGTAATAATTGTCGCTAATATATTAAAAACCAGGGGCGGAAGAGGGAGGGGGTATATACGAGAGAGGTAATGGTGGTAATTACCTTTTCCAGAAAGAAATGTATTAATAAGATAAAATGTGGTATCAAATAAAATAATTAAAGAACTTACTAAACGGAGTAAGAAAATAGATACTGTTGATTTTCCAAATCAGCTGGATTTAATTCTGACAGCGATTGTGTAAATAAGTACTCCATTATGGTTATTGTTAGTTCCCAGTAGTTAGTACGCAGAAAAAAAATCGTAGGTGTTTGGGAAGGCTCGCAAAAACATTGTTTCCTTTCGAGCCTTCCCAAACACCGACAATTTTTTTTCTACGTAAATAAGTACTTTTCTATATCACAATCAGTTTACTAACCTTACAGACATGAAGTACAGAGATTATAAACAGCAACCTCTTAATGCGCGTACGTACCTAAAACACTAAATCCTTATAAACGTTCGCAAACGTCTATAAATATTTTATGCGATATAAATGTTTTACGCGATCGGTATGTACCGGGTGTCCCACTAAGAATAGCTCTCGGCTGTATCTCGGAAAGTATTAGCCGTAGGGTTTACGGAAAAAAATATTTATAACTAAAGGGGCTATGAGAAATTGCTGGAAATTATTTTCAAGTTTGTAGAACGACCGCTAGGGGGCGCAACTGCAACAAAAAATATGAAAATGGGGTTTTTACACGATTTTGCCTAGATAAGGTCTACTATAAGTAATAGCTTCATAATCTTCAGTAAATTTTGAATATTTTTTGTTAAAGCCATTTTTCTCTATCTACCATAATAAAGTGGTGGGGGAAGGTTAGACCTGTTTTTATATAAATATTAATAACTCTGGACTGGATGATCGGAATTCATCAAGCGAGGGCTCATTTAAAAGAGCGTTTCTTATTCTATATTGCACCATATAAACAATAATAATAAGCTTTTGAACGTAGACACTAGGGGGCGTTGTCTTACTGTTTAACAAACATTGCGCGTTTTTTCAAAAAACTTAAATGCAATAGTATATGTAATTTTACCTGATAGTAAAGAGTAGTAAAAGCTTAAAAAGTCAGCGAAACCCCCATCTTGATATCTTCTTTCGAACCGAAAATATTAGCAAAATTATAACAAATACCAAAAAATGAGCCCTTAATTACCTTATTTTTACAACACGGTACCAATAGCCCTCTTAATTATGCCCATTCTAACAAAAAAATAAGATAGAAACAGTTAGTTTATTTTAAAATCGACGAAATACCAGAATACCAAAATACCAGAGGTATTAATATCTAATAAGATATTAATAACAGTGAACAAGAAACGATGATTCAGTGAAATCATGGTAGGCTTTGGAAAAAAGTTGCTTTTGACGTAATAGTATAAACGTCAAATTGTTATTAGATCAACATTTTGATAGTCTTATCAGCGTTTTTTTATCTTTTAATTGCTTTTTCAAAATGCCTTTATTATTTGAAATAATTGAAGTTGTTGGCATTTTGAAAACGCAATCAAAATATAAAAAACGCTGATAAGACTATCAAAATGTTGATCTAATAATAATTTGACATTTATACTATTACGTCAAAAGCAACTTTTTTCCAAAGCCTACCATGACTTCACTAAATCATCGTTTCTTGTTCACTGTTATTAATATCTTAATCTGGTATTATGGTATTCTGGTATTTCGTCGATTTTAAAATAAACTAACTGTTCCTATCTTATTTTTCTGTTATAATGGGCATAATTAAGAGGGCTACGATACCGTGTTGCAAAAATAATGTAATTAAGGGCTTATTTTTTGGTATTTATTATAATTTTGCTAATATCTCCGCTTTGAAAGAAGATATCAAGATGCGGTTTTCGCTAACTTTTTAAGCTTTTACTACTCTTTACTATCAGCTAAAATTACAAATACTATTGCATTTAATTTTTTTGAAAAAACGCGCAATGTTTATTAAATTGTAAGACAACGCCCCCTAGTGTCTACGTTCAAAAGCTTATTATTATTGTTTATATGGTACAATATAGAGTAAGAAACGTTCTTTTAAACGAGCCCTCGCCTGTTGGATTCCGATCATCCAGTCCAGAGTTACTAATATTTAAATAAAAATAGATCTAATTTTTCCCCACCACTTTATTTTGGTAGATAGGGGAAAATGGCTTTAACAAAAAATATTCAAAATATACTAAAGATTATGAAGCTATTACTTATAGTACAGCTTATCTAGGCAAAATTGTGTAGAAGCTCAATTTTCTTATTTTTTGTTGCAGTTGCGCCCCCTAGCGGTCGTTCTATAAACTTGAAAATAATTTCCAGCAATTTCCCATAGCCCCTTTAGTTATAAATATTTTTTCCGCAGCCCCTACGGCTAATACTTTCCGAGATACAGCCGAGAGCTATTCTTAGTGGGAAACCCTGTACGTCAGATGTCCACAAACGAAAATTTTCAAACATTAGTTTGTCAGCTACAAACGCGCAGCTGTCAGCTCTGCACGATACACGGCGCAGAAATAGGTGCAGTTCCGGTTCAATTCGCTTAGCTAACAACTGTTGAAAACGAACGCTGCTTGCGTGTGGATAGCAAGTTTACAAAAATTTACAAGCATTTACAAACGTTTGGAATCTTGGTTTCCAATATTTCTTTGGCGTGTGTCCATCTTTCTGTATGTATTAACAGCATACCCACGTATATTATTAAAAGTTTTATCTACTGACACAATGTCGCATTTTTCTATTGTCATATAAAATTAGTGATGAGCAAATGGAAAACCAAGATTGGCTTGATCATGGTCTTAGATCAGAATAAGTAAAACAGTTCGTATAAATTTATTTCCTAAAATACTTCGTTTCGGAGCTACAAGGTGTAGAAATTTCGTTTTGAAGTTACGCGCGTTGGGAGTAAAAATTCAAAGCCGTCATACACGGTATTGAGTGACGGTCGTGACGCACGAGCTAGCAAGAGGAAAAGTGGTAACGGCAGTGTTGCCAAAGCCATCTCATTCGGCCAATCTACCCCTTTATAAAACAATTTAACCCCGCTATTTCGTAATAATCTACCTTTATGAAAAATAAGCTTGTGGCAACTTACTGGGTAATGATCTGTACCATACCGGCTAAGAAAATCACTATAATAAACTTGATACTGCACCAACCTTGTGTACCACTATCCTCTGGTTGTATGCTAGGAAGTAAATTTTCATGCATATTTTCATCGATAGGTTTATAGCTTCTGAATAACGGTCTAGGTAAAGCATCTAGCATTGTTTGTCTAGGTAAAGCATCTAGCTCCTTTGTCAGCTCAGAATTAGGATTTAGAGTTAGTAACCCGTATTTTTATTGGAGGATACTGCCATATTTATTTCAAACCAATAATCAACGAGAATATTTGTATAATTTAATAAAATTACTGTAAATCACTATAAATAATGAATAATAAACAAAACATTTAAACAAAAACAGACCACACAAGACAAATTGTTGGTTAGTAATAGTCAGACATATAGATGTAGTAATATTTTGGTTTAAGGGCCAGGGCTATTCGGCCGGGTGATTCAATTATCGTTTTTTAATAAAAATTAAAAAAAAACATTATAAAATTATTATAAAGCTAGACTAGTATACGGTTTTATATTAACTCTATTTTTTTTTAAGTTTATGAAAAGCGTTCATAAAAAAATATATACCCTTCAAATCCTGCAATTTAATTGCTGTTAGTAAGAAGTTTCACTTCGAATATGTGCTTTGTTGTACGCTCTGTTTTTTTTATTTTTTATTTTTATTTCGTTTTTTTTCAAATTATTTCTGATCGAATATCGTCATAATAACATCGATATTTGGATGAAAATTGATGTCTGGGTGTTTATTGACACGAGAACGGTTGTTCGCACCGAATTTTACTAACCTTATTTTTACGTGAGGAACCTCTCTACGAGAGATGGAAGTCGTTTTTTTAGACACCCTGTATACAGGGTGGTCCGAACTGTATTCCGGAAATGTCGGCAGCATATTCTGCAGATAAAAATAGGTAAAAAAGTTCGTATAAATGTGTGTCCTAAAATTCTTGGTTTTGGAGATACAGGGTGTAGAAGTTTCATTTTTATTTCGATGTTTTCAAAATAATTTCTGAAGTAATGTAAATATTTGGATGAAAATTGGTATCTAGGAGTTTTTTGACATGAGAAATTTGATTTTGGTATCAATATGACTCCTACTTGTAGAGGGCGCCACCTACATATTTTTAACTGGTTTGAAGAGTAATAACTTTTCATCCGTACCTGTATAGAACAACAGAGTAAAAAAATATATATTTACGACCATTTTTACGTAAAAAAGGTCTCTTCGCAAAAATCACTACGAGTACTGGTTCTCGAGATATTTGGAATCGAAATTATCAATATCTGCCATCATTGATATGAATTAGATATGTTGACTAAATAGTTATTAGACTGAAATCACAAATTTGAAATGTTTTTGTGCCAAAAGTTCAACAGAATCCGTTTTATCATAATTTCTTCGCAGAAAAATTTATGATTAATTTAAAAAAATAAAAATTTTCCAAATTTATTATTTCTATTCTAAATATCTTGAGAACGCTTGCTCGCCGCGATTTTTACCAAAAGACATTTTTTACGTAAAAAGTTACAGAAAAGTATATTTTTTCACACAGTAGTTTTATACAGGTACGGACAAAAAGTTATTACTCTTCAAAACAGTTAAAACACATGTAGGGGACGCCCTCTACAAGTACGAGTCATATTGACATCAAAATCAAATTTCTCATGTCAAAAAACTCCCAGACACCAATTTTCATCCAAATATTGACGTCACCTCAGATATCATTTGATAAAAATCGAAATAAAAATGAAACTTTTACACCCTGTATCTCCGAAACTAAGCATTTTAGGACATACATTTATACGAACTTTTTTACTTATTTTCATGTGCAGAATATGTGGCGAAGTTCCCGGAATACAGTTCGGACCACCCTGTATACAGGGTCCGGCATTAGTCCGTCGGGCATCTGTTCTTAGAATAAAAAACTTATATTGAAATATTGTTTAAGTGCAAACTTAAAGTATGTACTAGGGTGTATTTCAGGAAAATATTTTAACTTCTACAGGGTGGCTCAAAAAAGTGTGAGTGGATCGGGATGATTTTTTTAAATGGAACACTTCCTTACAGATCACTTTATATAATCCTAGGATGTGAATAAATATATTTAAATAGTTTCAGAAATATTAATAAATAATATGTGTATATTTTTCAGCTTTTCTTAAAAAAATATTAAAAAATGTCACGAAATCAAAACTATACTAGATATTTACTTTAAATGGTCTGTACCTACTTTGCTATAAATATAGTAATCTTAAATCATACAGGATGTTCAAAATTCAATGCCAAACTTTCTAAAATATAAAATATTTTTTCTTTATTTTTTTTTATGGAACACTCTGTATATTATTTTTTTATTAGATGGAGAATTAAAAAATGAACACTGTCTATATTTAGAGTATTTCAAAAATTTTAGCTTTGAAAGTTTGGCTTTGAATTTTGAACATCTTGTATGATTTAAGATTACAATATTTATAGTAAAGTAAGTTTAAGACCATCTAAAGTAAATACCTAATATAGTTTTCATTTCAGGACAGTTCTTGTATTTGAAATAATTTTTTCAAGTAAGGTTGAAAATATATATATTTTTTATTTATTTATTAATATCACTGAAACTATCAAAACATATTTACCGATATCTTAGAATTATGTAAAATAATGGAAAGAAAAAATGCAATAATATATAGGGTGTTCCGTTCACTCTGTAGAAGTTAAAATATTTTTTCTGAAATACATCCTAGTACATACTTTAAGTCTGCACTTAAACAAAATTTCTAAGTTTTTTATTCTAGAAGCTACATATGCCCGACGCACAATTGGCGGATCCTGTATAGATAACTATTTGATGATCTTTTCTATACAGAATTGCAAAAAAATACGAGATAGAAAAACTTATTCAATTATATTTAATATACAACTTTTGATTTATATCTGTAAACCTATAATATTTTACTTTTTTCAGGGTCTCACTGCTTTCTTGTCATATGCAATATTTGCAGCTGTACTGGGCATGCTACAATTTGGTTACAATACCGGGGTAATAAATGCACCACAAAGTAATATAGAATATTTTATTAAAGATGTTTATAAGTCGCGTTATGCTGAAGATCTTCCAGAGGAAATTGTTAAAACATTATACTCAGTTGCTGTGTCAATTTTTGCTATTGGAGGAATGATTGGGGGTTTTGGAGGTGGTATAGTTGCTAACAAATTTGGTCGGTAAGTACAAATACAAATTATGTACAAATACAATTGAGGGGCTTAGAATAAAAGGGATACAAGTGACTTTTTTCTAAGTACAGATTTAGATACTTAAGGTGCCAATTTATTTGATTTAAAATGGAATTAAGTAAATTCTACAATGGCACTGCGTTTATACTAAATAAATTGGTATCTAAAGTATCCAAATCTGTACTTAACTCCATTTAAAACAAAAAGTCACTTGTATGCCTTTTATTCTAATCCCCTCAATTGATAATTTCAATAAGCAAAAACAGAGCCATAATATTTAATGAGAACCGTATTTTTGCCCAATTTTATACAAAAGTCATACACAGCCGAACAACTGTGAAGGTATTCTGTAACAATTCAGTGTCAATAGCTCTCGTTTAAAATAACATAGCCCATCGATATCTAAATTATTTTTGTAAATTTATGTAGCTTAAATACGTTAATTATTTAAACATACACTATCGGACAAAAGTAAAGCAACTTAACGATATAAAAACATATTCTTAATAATTAATAGAATATTCATTGTTAGCTATAACTTTTTGACAACGTCGCGGTATTGATGAAATTAAATTTTAGACAGCAGTAATCCAAATAAATAATTCGACCAATTTTTCTTAAATTTATCAATTAAAGCATGTTTATTTGAAACACTTGTAACGCGAATACGACGTTCTATACAATAAGTAATATAATATATCCCTGAAGTTTCCTGAAATATTTATTCTGAAACCACTCCTGAACAAGACGGGATGAATTTTATGGGTCAATTCAATTTTTTTTAGTCCTGTCAATTGTTCAAAACAAAAATCGTAGATGAATCTCCCACTCAGCATAAGACAACATCACGGTTTGGAGAACGTCCCTGTACTCCAATCGATCCATAGTGCCTTCTATGGAGTGTAATGGACCTACCCCACATCACGAAAAACAACTCTATAAAAACACACTACCTTGTTCATTCTTTATTGTTGGCGTAACATACTTTGGATGAAACCTTGTTTTAACAGACCGTCTTTCTCACACTCCTCATTCCGTCAAAATTAAAAATTTTGTAACTAGTTTCGTAACTAAACAATACTTTTTTTCAATCTTGAACTGTTCAATTCAAGTGTCGTCGTGCAAATTCTAGTATATCAAGGCGATTTACTTCTGAGACCAATGCAATGGTTTCTTAGCTGGACGTCTGCTTTTATACAGTTTTGTCTCAACTAATCATCGCTGAACTCAAAGTAACTTGTCGTTCAGAAAGTTTAGCAAGTATTCTTGGTCCGTTAGGTTAGGTAACCTATAGTGAGAGTTTTATTACACTATTCTAGGTTAATTTTTAAAGAAATATTTTTCATAGTTCTTCAAGTTATGAGACACTTCTTGTAATAAAATATGTCCTCTTCAGATTTGGATATACTTGTTATTTTATGAATGACTTATGGTTGTTAAACCGTAGGTCATTCCGAGGAATTCTTTTGATCGTACTGTACATCCAAAATATAGTTAGGCCTCTCTGATCTTGTCATTTTTTCAATATGACCTCTTGCATTAAACCATGAAATTATTTTCGTCACGCTGTATTTTGGCAATTTAAACTGATTAGAAATCGTAACCTTACGCTTTCCTGCTAAAAAGGCGTTTGTGGCCATTTGTTTCAACTTTACAGATAATGATTTTTCTTTTGGTATATTTATTTAAATGAAAATGAAAGCTGTAAGATTTAATTAGCCCGCAGAATTAGAAATTTAAATTTACCTTTATCGTAAATCCTTTCTTAAATTATCAGATACAAACTTATCTGACATTTGAAAACAATAACATTTTACCTATGGTTAGCATGCCTACTATGAAAACTTCATAAGTTTTGATTTCACAGTTGTTTGCTAATTGCATTTTAAATACCGGACTGGACGCCGTTTTTATTCGATCATACGGTACTTAAATATTGGGCTTTAAGTTGCTTTACTTTTGTCCGATAATGTAGGTGACTACTACGAAATACCGTATGATCGAAAAAAAAACGGCGTCCAGTTGGCTTGGAAATGAACATCGATGATTCCCCATATAATTTTAGATAAAAAAATGACAGCGATCTTCATTTCATGGCCATCGCTGACGCCGTTTTTCTTTTATACGGTATATTCAAACACAATTTAATTGTTTATTATGTTAAATACAATACATACTATACCGCCATTACTCGCTGACGAGTATTCGACACGCATCAGAAGATGGTCACGCAAGGCGTTTTCTTTCATGAGCTTTTCTGTGACTGAAAAGCCCGATACGTGATGTTATCTGTCTACCGCACTCTAGACATTCAAAAATCTCATTGCTTTGTTGCCTCTTTACTTTTTGGTTGTCGCTCTTAACTGATTTTACAATTCTTCTCCATTCCGTTCTATTGTGAGCTGCCTCTTCCCACTCATTCTGCTTGTTAATTCCCTTTAAGTTTTCGTGGAAAATATCCTTGAACTTTTTGAGTTGTCCACCCGGCCTCCTCTTACCGTCTACAAGCTCACCGTAAAGCAGAGATTTTGGTATAGTAAACGCCACGAATGTTTGGGAGTGATTCATCGCTTGATGAAGTTAGAATCGACACGCGCGCTATCATTTTTACATTAAAAACGTAAATTTTTACCGCAGACGTAGGTTTTTAAAGGCCCGGTCTAATCATCTACCTGCGCTCCTCCTACTTATTCTAAAATGTTACCGTGAATGACAAAAACGATACTATATCGTGTTTCTTTGATTGATTCGTTTTTGTGCGTCAGTCCATTGGTGTGCTTGCAGTGCGACCAATGGGGCATTCCAGTTTATATTTATAACCAAATATATGTTTTGACAAGACTTTGACAGCTAAAACAACAAATTACAACAGATTATATATTGATTATTATATGACTTGAAACACCACGGCACTGGAATTAAGTTTTATGTGACCTTGAACAGATTAGTTCACATCGTAGCGACCGATGAATCACTCCCAACCGATACGTTGGAGACGTGATGGAACCATTTGATTCTTAAGAGTTGTCTAAGATGTCTCTGTTGCAACTTGTTTAATGCGTTCATGTGTCGGCGGTACGGTACCCAGGTTTCGCTTCCATTTAACGTGGTGGGAATTATTATCGCTCGGTACACCGCAAGTTTCGTTTTTGTGCTCAAATCATGATTGTAGAAAACCCTGTCTTTTAATTTCCAGAATGCTCTTGAGGCGCTGCTAATCCTGTGCTGAATTTCAGAGTCGATATTGGCCTTTTCCGAAATCAAACTGCCGAGGTAATTGAATTCCGCTACATATTCCAACGTTCATCTCCGATTTTTATAGCATTGTTGTGATCTTCCGGGAGAGTGCACATGATTTTAGTTTTATTGATGTTCAGCTTAAGTCCCAAGGCCTCGTATGCCCATGTATATGTGTTCAACATTTCTTGCAATTGCTGTAACGTATTTGCAACTAGAGCACAGTCATCAGCGTATTGAAGTTCTGTGATGAATTTTGTACGTGTTTTTGCCCTGGGTCTTTGTATGTTGAACAGACCGCCGTCGTATCTGTATCTAATGACCAAACCTCTCTCATGCAGTTTACTGTCCACTATAATGGAAAGCCCTGCCATGAATATATTGAATAGGAGAGGCGCTAAGACATATCCCTGCCTAACGCTTGTGTTTGTTAGGAAGGGATCGCTTAGTGATCCATGATATGACACTCTTGATTTGTTGTTGTTATGGAGGCTTTTACACACTGTAAGAAATTTGATGGGTACTCCGAACTTTTTCATAATTGCCCAAAGTGCATCTCTGTTCACAGAGTAGAAGGCTTTTGTTAGATCGATAAATGCAACGTAAAGTTTAGACTGCTACTCTTTTACTTTTTCCTATAGTTGCCGGATGGAGAATATGGAATCGACGGTACCGCGGTTGATGCGAAAACCCGTTTGCGATTCTGGGAGGATTTTTTCTATATGTGGGTGCAGGCGGTTTGACATAATTTTTGCAAGAAGTTTTCCTCCGATAGCCAGTAGTGAAATTCCTCGGTAGTTTCCGCAGTCTGATGCACTTCCTTTGTTTTTAAATATATTCACTATATTCGCGTTGCAAAAGTCCTGAGGTACCTCTTCGCTTTCCCATATGACATCAAAGAGAGCCTTAAGATGACCAATAAGTTCTTTACTTGCACACTTATAGATTTCGGCCGGAATCGCGTCACAGCCAGCTGATTTGTTGTTTTTAAGCTGTTTTATGGAGTCCTTTATTTCCTGTTCTGTTATTGGAATGTCTAATACATCGAGGCTGTTATACTGAGGTATTATGTTGAGTGCTTCCATATTAGAGTTGTTTTCTTGGTTAAGGATATGGCTGTAATGCTCTTTCCAGCGGTTTCTGATTTGCTCTTCCTCTTTTAGAAGTTCACCATTCTGTGCCATGATTGGGCATCTTGCCTTCTTAGTTGGACCGTATACTTCTTTTACAGCCTCGAAGGATTTACGATAGTCGTGATGCGTGGCATACTCCTGAATCTGACTAGCTTTTTGCAACCACCAGTTATCCTTTAGTTGGCGCAGGTTTCTTCGGAGCGTGCTGCTGGCTGCCTTAAAGTTGTCTGCTAGTCTTGGATTGTGTGGATTTGCAGTGACGGCTTGATGTGCTCTATGCTTTTGTTCCAACAAAGCCTGTATATGCGGTTGATTTTCGTTAAACCAGTCTAGTTGTTTCTTTTTGTTGGATTTTCCCAGTACTGCTTCGCTGGTTTTGTGAATCGCATCTCTTAGTTGAGTCCAGTCATGTTCAGCATCCACGACTGAGATTGAAGTTATCGGTGGAAGCGATTCCTTGATGGCTTTCCGGAGGGCGTCGGCGGTATCGTTGTTCTCTAGACCTCCTACGTTCAATCTGGTCATGTAGCTTTGCTTTTTACAGTGTGGATGTTTGGGTTTTAACTGGATTTTCATTTTTGAGATTAAAAGTCGGTGGTCAGTGCCGCATTCGGCATCTACTCTGGCTTTTGTGAGACTGACATCTTTTAGGTGCGTCCTTCGAACGATTACGTGGCCCAATTGGTGCCAATGGCCTGATCTCGGATATTTCCAGGTACCTTTAAATTTGTCCTTCAGCATGAACCACGTATTGGTAATGCAAATATTATACTCTGTGCATGTTGTTAATAAGCTTTCACCATTGCTATTTACATTTTCCATTCCATGTTTTCCCAATACGTCAGGCCATATTTCCTGTTGTTTGCCGACACGGGCGTTAAAGTCACCTAACAAAATAATTCGTTCGTGCTTTGGAATTTGTTGGAGTATATTTTGCAGAGCTTGATAAAATTTATCCTTATCCTCAATTTTAGCGTCTAGGGTAGGAGCGTAGGCACTTATGTTCACACAAATTCGTTCGTGCTTTGGAATTTGTTGGAGTATATTTTGCAGAGCTTGATAAAATTTATCCTTATCCTCAATTTTAGCGTCTAGGGTAGGAGCGTAGGCACTTATGATGTTGACGTAAGTTTTGTCTGATATGGGGTACCTTAGGATCATAAGACGTTCGGAGACACCAATAGGTACCTCTGTTAATTTGGTGGCGATTTCGTTTATGATTGCAATGCCTACGCCATGAATTCTCCTGTGTGTTGCCGGGTGACCCTTCCAAAAGAAGGTGTAATGCTCCTCAGTGAGACTACCTTCATCCGCAAAGCGAGTTTCGCTAAGAGCGGCAACATCTATATTTAGTCGGTGGAGTTCCTGTGAGACCAGTGCTGTTCTTCTTTCTGGTCGATTGGAGTTTGTTCTGTCCAGTAGAGTGCGGACGTTCCACGCCGCAAACGTGAAACATTGACGATGTTTAGTTCTCCGATGATACGCTCGAGTATGCACCCCCTCCGGGAGATCCGATCGAGGGGGTATTTTACCTCCGGACGATGATTTTGGCCTACTCCAATGTTCCATCTTTGATGAGTGTAAGCTGCGTAAAAAGGTTAAACTGTGACGGTTACGCTGCCGCACAGTTTGGCTGCAACTGTAGCACGGGATGGCTATGGCACAGTGACGACTGCGACGATAGTTCCCTTGTGCTACGCTCTCGGCCGGCTAGATGTAGTTTACTACTCCTCTTCCCCAGAAAGGTGGTAGGTCTGAGGGTTGTATAATGATATACCGCCTATACTCGGTCGTCAGAGCCTCGTTTGTTTAAACAGGGTGCACCAACCACCACCAGGGTGAGGTTGACTTTTGGGTAAGCTAGGCTATATGTATCGCTTCAGTACCCCTTGCACCCCAATTTTAATTTTAATTATGTTAAATAAACGTTGTGTGTCGGGTGATAAAAGTAAGAAACAAGACATAAGATTCAAATCATCTACAAACAGATTTTTTCACAAGTAGTAGTATTTTACAATTTAATATATTTTTCTTTTTTCTCGTGGGCCGATTTTGATGATTTTTTAAGGAATATGTTGCAAAATTATCTGACTTTTTAGTATCTTTCTAAATTAAAAACTAATGTCGATTTTGAAAATAGTTACTAACTGTCACTAGAAAATTGCCATGGCGATACCAGCCATCTTTATTGCCATTTTATTTAAAAATCGCTTTTTATTGGAAATCTGAGATAGATAGGTATAGGAAACCCTAATATAGTTTGAAAGAGCATTTGAATCTGCTTCGATTTATTTAAAAAAATACAGGGTGTTGCATTTGAAATAACATAGTTTTTATGTAAAATAAATCCTTAAAATAGGTCACTAATTTTTGGTACCCCTGTATAAATTTAATGAAACAGTAACATTTTTCAGTAAAGTTTATTTCTTTATCTTTAAACTCAGAATTAATTCTGAAAAGTAATGTACAGGGTGTTGATAATCAATTCTCTTGTAGCATACATATTTAAATATCTTAAAAATTTAAAAAACAATGATTTTAAACATATTTAACCCTTATAATAAATGCCTTTTTTTGGGCCCAAGAATCCAAAAATGAATAAGATACCGGGTGTTCCATAAAAAAAAGTACAACTTTGGTATGGATCTTAGTTCTGAGACAACCTGTATGTTTCAAAATAATTTTAAATTGTGCACATTGCCTCCCCACATATACCCATAAAATATTTTGTTTCTACATCTTTCCGTTTTCGTATAATCAACCGAGGCGAATGAGGTGCGCCACCCTGTATAAACCGACGCCTGGGGCATGGGGAGGACAGAAAACATTCAGAATCGGTCCTTTTAAAATAAATTCAAATAAATCTCTTTTAGATAAATAGTTGTAAATAAGTTTATAAATATCCTTTAAGTGTGTTATCGTTATTGTTTTGTTACTTTTATTTTTTGTTTTGTGTTAAAATAAATTGTGTTAAATAAATTAGACTTTTTATCCACACGGAACCGACGAAAAATGTAATAAATTAAATACTTAAATTAGTAATAAAATACGTAAATTATTAAAATGAGATACTTATTAAAATCTTCTAAAATAAGTATATTTACAGGAAGGGCGGATTACTTCTAAATAATATCCTAGGAGTTGCTGGAGGATGTCTAATGTGGTGTACAAAAGTAGCGAACTCTTACGAAATGCTGTTTTTTGGCCGATTTATTATGGGCGTTAATTGTGGTAAGTGTGTGATATATCATAGATAAAAAAAGAAGTTTAGATTAGAAAGTGCCCATAAGGACAATGTAAAGACTATTTGGCGCTATTCTTAGAACGGTCGCTCTCCAAAGCTTTTGATAATTTCGGAGCGGTTCGACGTTTTCCGGAATTAAGTCGCCAAATATTGTTTATTCAAAGTTATTATTATTTTCTTTTAATTTTTTAAATAAAATACAGTGTATTGCATATAAGAAACTTTATTTTATAAAAGGACATGCATGAAATTCCTATGAAACATTGGAAACCGACGTTATGCCACGATGGTTTTTGCAGTTCACAGTTCACACAGCTTTTTAAGTTTTTAATGCCACTTTTTCACAATTATCACGGGTTTGAGTAAATAAAATTTAAATTAAACTCACAATATAGCAATAATTACATTCAAAATGGACGCTTTAAACACTTTTAAATATTTTTTCAATGAGGGCGGTTTAAATTTTGAAAGATTTTATAATTTTTGAAGATTCTGATTTTAACAAGAAAAAATTAATTCTGTTCTTGCTAGCCGTTGTTCTTAGCAACCGCTATAGCAGCGCCCTCCAACGCATGCGCTCCAAAACAATTATCAATCTTGACGGCAAGCCTTTAGCATTCCAATCTAAACTTGTTTCCTTTATCCTGATGATTAAAATAAATTAATAATATAAACAGACAAATATTGCAAATATATATTTCTTTTTTAGGACTGAATACTTCTTTAGTACCTATGTATATATCCGAAATTTCCCCTTTGAATCTACGTGGCGGATTAGGAACAATTAATCAATTAGCAGTTACTGTGGGATTATTAATATCTCAGGTGCTCGGTATCGAACAAATACTCGGAACTAGCGAAGGATGGCCTCTTCTTCTAGGTTTGGCTGTTGTACCTGCCTTAATGCAATTACTTCTTCTTCCAGTGTGTCCAGAGAGTCCCAGGTATCTACTTATAACGAAACAATGGGAAGAAGAGGCCAGAAGAGCTTTGAGAAGATTGAGAGCTAGCAATCAGGTAAATTTCTTTATTATCTTATACATACTGGGTCCTGCAACAGTGCGTCGGGCATCTGTAGCACCTGAAATAAAATAGCAGGTGTGTTTTTGGAATTTTGTTTAAGTGCAAACCTAATGGTGTGTTTAGACTTGAGCACGCACGAGCTGAGCGTTCGTTCGCGCTCTCGGCTCCGTTCAAATTAAAAACTTATTTTTCGACGAATGAAGTGATCCACTTGTGCGCGCACAATAGAGTTGTGTTGGCAAAAATAATGGACGACCAAGAAACAAGAAATAGTCGGGGCTGCAGTCATTGTTATGTACAGCTTAATTATTAAAAAGAAGACAAATCGAAAACATCGTCGCTGGTGGCAAACCCAAATTTTTAGAAATCGATATAATTTACTGCAACAACTTAGTGTCTGAGGAGGGCTATGATCAGTTCAAAAACTTTACAAGAATAACCAGGCCCGACTTTGAATATTTACAAAATTTAATAACACCAAAAATTACGAACAAAATATACAAATTTTAGAATAGCAATTTCATTAATATCGACATGTTCAATATTAATTTTATTTACAAGGTCTTGCCATGCGTTATTTTTTTTTTTGGTTTTTTAATAATACGAAGAATGTTTAACATGCCATAATATAGGCAACTTTTCATATTTTTCAATTAATAATAACGAAGATTCATTGATACACTCCATACTTTTAATAAAGAAAACGGAAAAAAAATCACACATGCACGCACGAACGCAGGCAAAACAAATTGCCGGTGCAAACTGAGCGTTCGCGCACACATAAATCCCTTTGAGCACGGACCAAAAACCGGCACCAGACGGCTCACGTTCGCGGCTGCTCGCGCACAGACAGATTCAGAGTGGGCGTGCGCGTACAGCCGTATACACTTGAGCATTCGCGAAGGATCAGTGCGTGCGTGCTCAAGTCTAAACGCACCATAAAGTATGTACTGGGATGTATTTCAGGAAAATATTTTAACTTTAAGGCTGAACAAAGTGTCAGTGGATCAGGATATTTTTTTAAATGGAACAATCTGTTTATTATTGCTTTTTTTTGGTTTTCTTCCCGACCACTTTACATCATCCGAAGATATTATTAAATATATTTTGATAATTTCAGAGATATTAATATATAAATTAAAAATAAGAAGAATGAAATTATTGGGCAAACCTACAGTAAGATTAGCCATGAAACATGACTACCCGTAGACACTTATTAGTGTTTCGGCTCATTAAATCTTTCTCTGAATCATGGTAGTACGACGTATCTATTCTTAGGTATCTGAACAGTGATACTTGCTCAATAATTTTGTTTTCTACTAAAAGTTTGCGTCTTACCGGCTCTTTAGAGAAAGTTAGGCATTTAGTTTTTTTTTGTGTAGAGATAATCATATTTAATTATCGGCTTACTTGATTGAATTTATGAAGCTGTCTCTGCATATCGTCCTCTGTCTCCGTGATAATGACCACATCATCAGCGTGACACACCATGCTAACTCGGTTGTGTCCCATTTGATAACCGATGTTCATCGTCACCTTTTCTATGATGATGTCCATTAAAAGATTAAATAAGAAGGGGCTAAGGCTGTCTCCTTTTCTAATGCCTCCTGGTGTTGGTATGTCTCGTGTTAGATTATTTCCTGCTTTTACTTGAGTTGAGTTGTTATCGATACTTAGCTTTCTGATGATTTTCACAATATTATCAGGCACTTTTTTCTGTTTCAATATGTTTATAACGTCAGATAGCGTACTTTTTAAGCATCGAATGGGGCTTAAGTCAAGTTGATGAAGTCTATTGATTTTTCTTTAATTTGTTTAATGATGAATACGGCGTCTGTAGTGGATCTATTTCGTTTAAAACCTTGTTGTTCGTCCCTATTCGTAATTTGTTCTTCAAGTTTTCCTTTCAAAATATTAGTGAAAAGTTTTATGGTTGTATTGAGGAGAGTTATGTTTTCGGATGTAGCTTTTTGCCCTTTCTTAAATATAGGAATTGTGACGCTTTTGTGCTTTGCGGATTTTCTAATGATTTGAGAATCTTGTTAAATAACAATCTTGGATATTTTACTAGCTCGGAACCACCAGGCTTCAGAAGTTTATTTGTAATATTGTCTGTTCCTGGCGCTTTTCGGTTCTTCATTTCTTCATTGTTCTAAGTATCTCTTCCTCTTCGATTGTTGCGTGATAGTTTGTTTCGTAGTTTTCAATATACAGGGTGGTCCGAATTGTATTCCGGAAACTTCGGCAGCATATTCTGCAGATAAAAGTAAGTATAAAAGTTCGTATAAATATATGCCCTAAATGCTTAGTTTCTGAAATACAGGGTGTAGAAGTTTCATTTTTATTTCGATTTTTTCCAAATAATTTCTGAAGCAATGTAAATATTTGAATGAAAATTGGTGCCTAGGAGTTTTTTGATATGAGAAATTTGATTTTGATGTCTATATGTCTCCTACTTGTAGATGGCGCCACCTACATATTTTTTAACTGATTTGAAGAGTAATAACTTTTCGTCCGTACCTGTATAAAACCACTGAGTAAAAAAATATACATTCACGAAGTTTTTTACGTAAAAAATATCTCTTGGTAAAAATCGCTACGAGTAATGGTTCTCGAGATATTTTAAATCGGAATTATCAATACCTATCATAATTGACATAAATTAAACATATTGACTAAATAGTTATTAGACTGAAATCATAAATTTGAAATGTTTTTGTGCCAAAAGTTCAACAGAAACTGTTTTAGTATCATTTTTTCGCAGAAAAGTTTATAATTAATTTTAAAAATAAAAACTTTCTAAATTTAGTATTTCAGTCAACCAAACCAAACCAAACCAAACTATCTACTCAACGTGTTTATTTTTTATCAATGATAACATATGTATTGACTATTTTCAGTCTAAATATCTTGAGAACGGTTGCTCGTAGCGATTTTTACTAAGAGACATTTTTTACGTAAAAAGTCATGAAAATGTATATTTTTTCACTCTGTAGTTTTATACAGGTACGAACGAAAAGTTATTACTCTTCAAAACAGTTAAAACACATATAGGTAGCGCCCTTTACAAGTAGGAGTCATATTGACATCAAAATCAAATTTCTCATGTTCAAAAACTACCAGATACCAATTTTCATCCAAATATTGACGTTACTTCATAAATTATTTCGAAAAAATCGAAATAAAAATGAAACTTCTACACCCTGGATCTCCGAAACTATGCATTTTAGGACATACATTTATATGAACTTTTTTACTTATTTTTATCTGCAGGATGTGCTGCCGGAGTTTCCGGAATACAGTTCGGACCACCCTGTATATTGTATCTTATGTGCTGTATAATACCGTGAAGTATTTTTTCCATGTTTTAATTTCAACTCCCTTTGTACATTTTCGTTCACTGGTTTCTTTCTGTTTTTCAGCATCTTCCATACCTTTCTTTGTGCTCCATATATGTCATGGTCCATATCGCTTGTGAATTTACTCCAGTGTTCTCGTTTTATTGCTTTAGTTCTAGAATTCACTCTATTTCTTATTGCAACATATTCTCGATGGGTTTCCTCCGATGGTGTGCTTTTGTATTTAATGTAGCTTCGCTTTTTTTGTTGTGAAAAATCTTTGATTTCTTCGCAAAACCAGGACTTTGTGTTGTTTGTAGCATTTATGTTTATTGTTTGTATTTACTTTGCTATAAATATCTTAATCTTTAACAGGGTGTCTCTACGCAGAACTTGCTAAAATATAAAATAAATTTTAATTGTTTTTTTTATGGAATACACTCTATGTTACTGTTTTGTTAGATGGAGTATTAAAAAAACATACATTTTTTGTTTAAAGTATTCCAAAAGTTTTAACCGAAACGTTGTCTTTTTGAATTTATTTTCAAACAAAATTAATTTGAATGTGATAGACAATGACTTAATATTTATACTAAAAAAAGAATTTCGGGCTTCCCTTGTCTTTATGTACACTCAGATGCAAAAAAACGCAACAGAGAAATTTTTGGTCAAATTTAAAGTGTTTAATTTTTGTTATTTTTAGCCCTATTTGCATGATTTTTTTAGCAAACTGTATGTAATTATACTTAATTAATTATTCTACCTCTAATGAACTTTAATAATTGGCATATTATACAGGGTTAATCGAGGGGTTGTTTTTTTAGCCTAATTTTAAAACACCCTGTGCAATAATTTCGTGTATAAATTTTCCTAAAATGTAATTTTACGGTAAGAACCATGTCTCCTGAGCATTTTGTTTTTTGGATCACGTCAATGCATGCTTTGGTTAATTTTTAAGAGCAAAATGAACTGATCACGATCAATTTGCATTTTTTTCAGATATTATTACTTTTGATGTAATTTTTTAAAAAGACTAGATGTTTTTAGTGACTATTGTCGTAACGCTGCATCGGATACTCTATACTAAATTAAAAAAAAATGTTAAAGACTTACGATACAGTCCTGGTTTTAATAAACATTAATAACGATAACAGAACTAACGATATTCTGGTGATTGATGGAAAACATCTGGTATACTGAAGTATACAAACCGAAAAAAAATTGTAAAAAATACCCTAATACTTTGTATTGCCTCCCCGGCTGCTATAACTGCCTGTATACGTTTGTTCATACTGTCATTGAGGCTGCATATATCATATTGCGTTATGTTTCCCCATTCTTCTTTAAGAACCAAGCTAAGTTCATTTAATGAAGCTGGTAACGCTTCGCGACCTGTAACCCTCCTGCCAAGCATTTCCCAAACATCGAACATGATGGACAATTCATAGTAGTATATAGTTCATAATAATCACCAAAGCTGCCTTGTTATATTGAAAAAAATTAAATTATAATTGAAAAAATTGCAAATTGTTGGTGGCAAGTTCATTTCGCTCTTAAAAATTAACTAAGGCATGTATTGACATGATCCAAAAAACAAAATGCTCAGGAGACATGGTTCTGACCCTAAAATTATATTTCAGGAAAATTTACACACGAAATTATTGCACAGGGTGTGTCAAAGTTAAGGTAAAAAAACAAACCCTCGATTAACCCTGTATAAAATGCCAAATACTAAAGTTTATAAAAAATTGAGTTTACAAATTAAAGCCGATATAATTATATACAGCTTGCTAAAAAAATCATGAAAATAGGGCTAAAATTAACAAAAATATAACAGTTTAAATTTGACCAAAATTTTCTCCGTTGCGTTTTTTTTGCATCTGAGTGTACATAAAGACAAGGGAAGCCCGAAATTCTTTTTTTAGTATAAATATTGAGTCATTGTCTATCACATTCAAATTAATTTTGTTTGAAAATAAATTCAAAAAGACATGGTATGCTTTTTTATAGATCTTTCTATTGGGTATTGAAAGCGCCAATTCTTTAAAAAATGTATTAAATGTCATGTTTATAGTCCCATGATAGTTAGTAACTAATTTTTATATTTATTATATATTTAAATTGCATATTAAATGCATACTATCTGCTAATAGGTGGAAGAAGATATTGAGGAAATGAGAGCCGAAGAACGAGCACAACAAGCCGAGTCATCTATTAGCATGCTGGAACTAATTTGCTCACCCACTCTTCGTGCACCACTTATTATTGGTATTGTAATGCAGCTATCGCAACAGTTATCAGGGATCAACGCTGTAAGTAGTAAAATTATGTAACCTTATACAATTAAATATGTTTGTGTGGTCTCTTGTGTGACTCATATGTTCACTCATATGTGACTCAAATCTAGATATAATTGATCTTCTGGTTTGTCTAACATATTCTTGATTACAATTCTTACACAAAATTTTATAAATACCCGACAAAAAATGTCGGTGTAATAATATAGGGTGGCGCACCTCATTCGCCTCGGTTGATTATGCGAAAACGGAAAGATGTAGAAACAAAAAATCTCATGGGTATATGTGGGGAGGCAATGTGCATAATTTAAAATTATTTTGAAATATACAGGGTGTCTGAGAACTAAGATCCATACCAAAATTATATTTTTTCTTATGGAACACCCGGTATTTTATTTCATTTTTGGATTCTTGAGCCCAAAAAAGGTATTTATTATAAGGGTTAAATATGTTTAAAATATTTGGTTTTTGAGATATTTAAAGATATTTAAATATGCATGCTACAAAAGAATTGATTATTAACACCCTGTACATTGCTTTTCAGAATTAATTCTTGTACTGAGTTTAAAGGTAAAGAAATAAACTTTACTGAATGTTATATGCTTGCTTAAATTTATACAGGGGTACCAAAAATTGGTGATCTATTTTAAGGATTTATTTTACATAAAAACTTTGTTATTTCAAATGAAATACCCTGAATTTTTTTAAATAAATCGAAGCAGATTCATATGCTCTTTCAAACTATATCGGGTTTCCTATGCTTATCTATTTCAGATTTTGAATAAAAAGCGATTTTTAAATAAAATGGCAATCAAGATGGCTGGTATCGCCATGGCAATTTTCTAGTGACAGTTAATAATTATTTTCAAAATCGACATTAGTTTATGGCCATTATTATTTAAACAGTTTACTAAAATTTACCCACAATAGTTCAATAAGTAAGTATTCTTTATTTTATGAAGAAAAATAAAACCGTATCTTCTGGCGGCTGGCGGAACTTGTTTCTTGGCCTCAAGAGCTTATGCTCAAAGATATCCAAATAAAAATCTTCCTGATAAGCGTTCCTTTGAAAAACTACTTGTCCTATTTCGCAGAGTGTAGTTTATAAAAAACTTATTAGGCAGAAACCTGTCGTTGGAAGTAAAGAAAATGAATTTGCCGTAATTGGCTCTTTTATAGAAAATCCATATATCTACAACTTATCGTAAAATAAAACAAAGAACTACTTCTTCGTTTTTCTTGATAGACCATATATGATACGTATTAACAAATATTATTTACTAGCGTGTACCCGCGACTTCGTTCGCGACGAATTACTAATTTGTAGTGGTGATGATAAAACAAAGCAAGAATTTCCATTAACATACAAACTGGATAACATTTTTTAACATTTATGTCAGCATGAGAAAAAACAATATGGCGATATTATTATATAACTTGGTAATATTTGAGGGGTAGTTTCATCTCGTTGGAATTTGACTTTCGAAAAATCCGTTTGCCAAAAATAAGCTTTTTACGTCAAGCAGTTTAAGCAGAATCGTGGTTAAAAAATTACCCAACTTTTTGGAACACCATGTATGATTTTTTAAAAAATTTCAAAATATGTAAAAAAATAAATAAATTATGCTTGTCCAAGCGTTTTCCCGTAAGACTAACCGTTTTTTAAATAACAAATATTGTAATATTTGAGGGGCGTTTTCACCCTCTTGGAATTTGAGATTGGAGAAACTCCTCCTTCTAGAAGCTCTGCACCCCACAGTCAATCCGTTTGCCAAAAATCAGCTTTAAACGTCAAGCAGCTTAAGCAGAATCATGATTACTCAATGGTCATATTTTATGAAACACCCTGTATAAATTTATAAAAAATCTTAAAATATGTGAAACAACAAAATAAAATATACGTGTTTAAGAGTTTTTCCGAAAAACTCACCGGTTTTTAAATAAAAAATATTTTAATTTTTGAGGGATAGTTTCACCCCCTTAGAATTCGAGTTCGAAAAATCCCTTCTTATCGAACCTCTACGCCCTAAAGTCAATCCGTTTTCCAAAAATCAGTTTTTTACGTCAAGCGCTTTAAGCAGAATCGTGATTAATCAATGACCAGATTTTTTGAAACACTCTGTATACATTTTTTAAAAATCTTAAAATATGTAAAAAAACAAAATAAAATATACGTGTTTAAGCGTTTTTTCGGAAACTTGACCGTTTTTTAAATAAAAAATATTGTAATATTTGAGGGGTGGTTTCACCCTCTTGGAACTGGAATTTCGAAAAATTCCTTCTTATCGAACCTCGATACCCTATAATCAACCTGTATGCCAAAATTGAGCTTCTTACGTTGAGTGGTTTGAGCAGGATCGTGATTAATCAGTATTTCAGTCACTTAAGGATTTTATATATTAGTATAGATTAAACTATTGTAGGTAAATTAAATAAAAGTAAACTGGTATAAATTTAAATAAAGTCTATAAACTAATTTCGATTTTGAAAATAGCTACTAATTGTCACTAAATAGAAACTTGCCCTGACGACACTAGCCCTCTTGGTTGCCATTTTATAGAAAAATCGCTCTTTATTCAAAATCTGAGCTAGATAGGCATAGGAAACCCTGATATAGTTTGAAAGAGCATATGAATCTGCTTCGAATTACTTAAAAAATACAGGGTGTTGTATTTGAAATAACGAAGTTTTTATGTAAAATGAATATTTAAAATAGACCAGCAATTTTTGGTACCCTGTATAAATTTAAGGAAGCAATAACATATTTTAGTAAAGTTTATTTCTTTACCTTTAAACTCAGTACAATAATTAATTCTAAAAAGTAATGTACAGGGTGTTAATAATCAATTCTTTTGAGCATTAGCTATGTCGATTTTGAAAATAGTTAGTAACCGTCACTAGAAAATTGCCATGGCGATACCAGCCATCTTGATTGCCATTTAATTTAAAAAGCGCTTTTTATTACAAAATCTGAGATAGATAGGTATAGGAAACCTTAATATAGTTTGAAAGAGCATTTGAATCTGCTTTGATTTGTTTAAAAAATACAGGGTGTTGCATTTGAAATAACAAAGTTTTTATGTAAAATAAATCGTAAAATAGATCACTACTTTTTGGTACCTGTATAAATTTAAGAAAACAATAACATTTTTCAGTAAAGTTTATTTCTTTACCTTTTAACTCAGTACAAGAATTAATTCTGAAAAGTAATGTACATGGTGTTAATAATCAATTCTTTTGTAGCATGCATATTTAAATATCTTTAAATATCTCAAAAACCAAAGATTTTAAACATATTTAACCGTTATAATAAATACCTTTTTTTTGGACCCCAGAATCCAAAAATGAAATAAAATAACGGGTGTTCCATAAGAAAAAATATAACTTTGGTATGGATCTTAGTTCTGGGACACCCTGTATATTTCAAACTAATTTCAAATTGTGCACATTGCCTCCCCACATATACCCATAAAATATTTTGTTTCTACATCTTTCCGTTTTCGTATAATCAACCGAGGCGAATGACGTGCGCCACTCTGTATAATTAGTTATATTATTCAAATAATATACATATTATAAATATCATTCCTTATAATTTATTTATTATTTTTTTAAATGATGTCTGAAAGTACCACAAGACTACAGAAAGTAATTTGATTATTTAACTCGTTTTGTTAAATGATTTAAATCGTTTTATGGCAAAATATATGGAAGATTTAAATCACTTCTGAGCTATTTTAATTCTTTCGAAAGTATTTAAATCATTTTGATAGTATTTAAATCGTGTCTAAACGTATTTAAATCTGTTTAAAAGATTTAAATCATATTTTTAAGTTCAAAATAAAAGATTAGAAAAAAGAAAAAGTATTTAAATCATAAAACAGATGTAAATCTCTTAAAAAAGTCACAGCTTTGGTTATATTATAAATGTTTCGTATACTCGCTATTTAAACCCGTGTATTTGTACATGCCGGTTGTTTACGATATTCTGCAATGGTGGCAGCACCGG
Organism: Sitophilus oryzae; assembly: GCF_002938485.1. Classification (NCBI taxonomy): domain Eukaryota; kingdom Metazoa; phylum Arthropoda; class Insecta; order Coleoptera; family Curculionidae; genus Sitophilus; species Sitophilus oryzae. The sequence continues at coordinate 1,271,216 of NW_022147250.1, read as the reverse complement.
CAGAGAATGCACCAAGCGTATAATAACAGATAACTAAATTACAGAAAAAAAAATTCTATAGGTGTTAATACAGCTACAAATCTGTCACTCCCGCTTTATCTTTTTTTCTTAAATTTAGTAGTTAGTTAAGTTTTAGTTTCCCATCATTTATCATTTAACTATCTTATTAAATTCGTTTTCACCCTCTTGGAATTTGAGATTCGAGAAACTCCTCCTTCTAGAACCTCTGCACCCCACAGTCAATCCGTTTGCCAAAAATCAGCTTTAAACGTCAAGCAGCTTAAGCAGAATCATGATTACTCAATGGTCATATTTTATGAAACACCCTGTATAAATTTATAAAAAATCTTAAAATATGTGAAAAAACAAAATAAAATATACGTGTTTAAGAGTTTTTTCCGAAAAATATTTTAGTATTTGAGGGATAGTTCCACCCCCTTAGAATTCGAGTTTCGAAAAATCCCTTCTTATCGAACCTCTACGCCCTAAAGTCAATCCGTTTTCCAAAAATCAGCTTTTTACGTCAAGCGCTTTAAGCAGAATCGTGATTAATCAATGACCAGATTTTTGGAAACACTCTGTATACATTTTTTAAAAATCTTAAAATATGTAAAAAAACAAAATAAAATATACGTGTTTAAGCGTTTTTTCGGAAACTTGGCCGTTTTTTAAATAAAAAATATTGTAATATTTGAGGGGTGGTTTCACCCTCTTGGAACTGGAATTTCGAAAAATCCCTTCTTGTCGAACCTCTACACCCTAGAATCAACCTGTATGCCAAAATTGAGCTTCTTACGTTGAGTGGTTTGAGCAGGATCGTGATTAATCAGTATTTCAGTCACTTAAGGATTTTATATATTAGTATAGATTAAACTATTGTAGGTAAATTAAATAAAAGTAAACTGGTATAAATTTAAATAAAGTCTATAAACTAATTTCGATTTTGAAAATAGCTACTAATTGTCACTAGAAACTTGCCCTGACGACACTAGCCCTCTTGGTTGCCATTTTATAGAAAAATCGCTCTTTATTCAAAATCTGAGCTAGATAGGCATAGGAAACCCTGATATAGTTTGAAAGAGCATATGAATCTGCTTCGAATTACTTAAAAAATACAGGGCGTATTTGAAATAACGAAGTTTTTATGTAAAATGAATATTTAAAATAGACCAGCAATTTTTGGTACCCTGTATAAATTTAAGGAAGCAATAACATATTTTAGTAAAGTTTATTTCTTTACCTTTAAACTCAGTACAATAATTAATTCTAAAAAGTAATGTACAGGGTGTTAATAATCAATTCTTTTGTAGCATGCATATTTAAATATCTTTAAATATCTCAAAAACCAAAGATTTTAAACATATTTAACCGTTATAATAAATACCTTTTTTTTGGACCCCAGAATCCAAAAATGAAATAAAATAACGGGTGTTCCATAAGAAAAAATATAACTTTGGTATGGATCTTAGTTCTGGGACACCCTGTATATTTCAAACTAATTTCAAATTGTGCACATTGCCTCCCCACATATACCCATAAAATATTTTGTTTCTACATCTTTCCGTTTTCGTATAATCAACCGAGGCGAATGAGGTGCGCCACTCTGTATAATTAGTTATATTATTCAAATAATATACATATTATAAATATCATTCCGTATAATTTATTTATTATTTTTTTAAATGATGTCTGAAAGTACCACAAGACTACAGAAAGTAATTTGATTATTTAACTCGTTTTGTTAAATGATTTAAATCGTTTTATGGCAAAATATATGGAAGATTTAAATCACTTCTGAGCTATTTTAATTCTTTCGAAAGTATTTAAATCATTTTGATAGTATTTAAATCGTGTCTAAACGTATTTAAATCTGTTTAAAAGATTTAAATCATATTTTTAAGTTAAAAATCAAAGATTAGAAAAAAGAAAAAGTATTTAAATCATAAAACAGATTTAAATCTCTTAAAAAAGTCACAGCTCTGGTTATATTATAAATGTTTCGTATACTCGCTATTTAAACCCGTGTATTTGTACATGCCGGTTGTTTACGATATTCTGCAATGGTGGCAGCACCGGCAAAGAATACACCAAGCTTAGAATAACAGATAACTAAATTACAGAAAAAAAAATTCTATAGGTGTTAATACAGCTAATTAACTGTCTGTCTAAATCTGTCACTCCCGCTTTATCTTTTTTTCTTAAATTTAGTAGTTAGTTAAGTTTTAGTTTCCCATCATTTATCATTTAACTATCTTATTAAAATTCTTTGCAGGTATTTTACTATTCGACAGATCTTTTTGAGAGTTCAGGATTATCCCCGGAAAGTGCAAAGTTTGCGACCATAGGTATCGGTTGCATAATGGTTATTATGACGCTCATTTCAATTCCATTGATGGACCGAATGGGTAGAAGGACGCTGCATCTTTATGGTTTAGGAGGAATGTTCATATTTTCCATTTTTATAACGATTTCGTTCTTAATAAAGGTGTGTTCTTTCACTTGCATACGATATAAAAGATACTTCTTGTGGAAAATAAAATATTGCTTGAATATTTAATTGCACTTTCACTCTATATAAATGTAGAGGGCCTCACTGTATTTCAAATTATATTTGAGTTAAGAGTACACAAGTATACATCAAAATGGTATTGTTTGCTCTTAATAGTTTGTACGCTATTAAAAGCCAACATTCAAATGGTTAATCGTCTGATATTTTTTTGTATCTGGAGGTTTATTTATACCGGGTGATTCTAAAATAAGTGCAGACCATTTTTAGGGCTGATAGATCTCGATTAAAGAGACGCTTTGCTGTTATTCAAATAAATCCAAAATATCCGAGTTAATTTTTGATTTTTTGCTTAAATGTTGAGAACCACTGGATTTTTTTCTGTTTTTTTTTTCCTTTTTCTAAAATTATTCTACTGTTTCACTGCTTCTGTTGTCATATTATCAAGGTATTATGTCTTTTAACTGGAAATTTAAATTTTTTCAAGAAAATTCGATTAACAAAATTTTGAATCATTTTTTTTTCTAAAAAATCCTCATAGACGTGTTCGGGGTCGAAATACAGGGTGTCCCAGGCTAAGCGTGCATTGGAAGTTTTTAGAGAACCACAATATCTAGATCGGAGATTTTTTGCACTTTACTGTTTTACAACGAAATCTATCGATTAAAAATATTTTCAATATGGCGGCACTTCCGGAAATACCGGAAGTTGATAGCAACTTTCTTATTTTGAATGGGTGCCCCCATTTTTTATTACATACTTAAATTCACTGTAAAAGTCTACGAATATTGATGTTAAACACTCTATATCTCACATTAACCGTTTTTGAGAAAAAAAATTAAAATTTTTGGACGAAAAAAACTCCTTGTCAAAAAATGTTGTATAGCCTAAAAGTCAAATTTAGTGATTAGCACAGCCAGTGTGACATAAAAAGAAGACATGTGGCTATCTATTTCAAAAATTAAATTGTTCAAATGACATATTATAATAATGGCGGTAGCTGTCATGGAATTGAGCGATTAAAAAACTATCTTAAATCATCTTTTTCAAATGGAAACCCACTTTTTTTATTTCACTAGTGAAAAGGTTTTTCAATTCGTCACTTTTTAACTATAGACGTATAGGAACATTTAAACCTAAAATAAATCGTTTTTAAGTTATTTAAGATTTAATTTGAAAAAGTATATTTTTCTTGATTTTATCTAGCTTCCTTTGACATTAAGTGTCAAACGGTCAGGCAATTTATTCCCGTCTGTCAGAAAACGAATTATTTAAATTTCTTATGTTATAAATACTGCCTGCTTAAGAGTTTAAAAAGTGTATTTATAAAACTATATCTCGTATTTTCGCTCTTTAGTGATATCCAATAGTTGATATTAATAATAATATTCCGTATGATCGAAAAAAAAAACAGCGCAAAGTTGATTCGGAAATGATGCTGCTTTTTGGACAAAGCGTTACAATATGACATGGCCAGATCTATTGCTTTACATCACTTGACGTTTAAAGTCATAGACTACTGGTTAAAATCAAGAAAAATATATAGGCTTTATAACTAAATCTTAAATAACTTAAAAACGATTTATTTTAGGTATAGGAACATGTATAGTCAAAAAGTAACGAATTGAAGCCTTTTTACTAGTGAAATAAAAAAGTGGGTTTCCATTTGAAAAAAAAATGATTTATGATAATTTTTTAATCGCTCAATTCTATGACAGCTGCGGCCATTATTATATGACATTCGAACAGTTTAATTTTTGAAATAGATAGCCACATGTTTTCTTTTTATGGCACAGTGGCTGTACTAATCACTAATCAATAAATTTGACGTTTAGGCTAAACACATATTTTTGGCAGGTAGTTTTCTTCGTTATTTAAATTTCAAATATTTTTTTCTCAAAAACGGTGAATGTTAGATATAGAATGTTTAATATCAAAATTCATAAAATTTTACAGAGAATTTAAGTATGTAATAAAAAATGGGGGCACCCATTTAAAATAAGAAAGTTACTGTCAACTTCCGGTATTTCCGGAAGTGCCTCAATATTGAAATTTTTTTAATCAATAGATCTCGTTGTGAAACTGTGATGTACAAAAAATGTCCGAGCTAGATGTTGTAGTTCTCTAGAAACTTCTAATGCACGCTCAGCCTGGGACACCCTGTATACCAACCCTAAACCAATTTGCACTTATTTAAGACTCACCTTGTATAGTCCAATATGGTATCTTTGTTTGATTTTTATTTTTATTTGCAAGACACCGCAAGTAGTATTTTATTTATTTTATTATTATTGAGAGCAAGTTTCTACACAACTGACGCTACATTAAATATTTTGAATAAGTATTAAATTGAATTAATTATTAGTTATGCATAGAAGCGCAAACATTGTAGAAACTCTTTAACTATTTAGCCATTATATTTTTAAAAATTGCCGGCTTACTATACATCTGCTTTTTTGCTTTTTTTACCCCATTGTGCTAAACTTTCTTGACAAGGTGGGGAGAGACGCTGTACATATCTAACGCTCACTTAATACTCACAATATTGCACGCAATTTAATATTTATATCTGTTTTGTATATGGAATAAGGTTAAAATCTACGAAAACATCCATATACAAAATAATATAATACTTCACCAATAACACATTTTGCAAGCACATTATTAAATTTATATCGATAACATCTTTAAAGATGTTATCGATGTTATTGCAACAATTATTATAATATTTATTTTCAACTAATTCATACAGGATGATGCTATCAAAATCGGCTGGACGGTTGCACATAAACGAGCAAAAATTTCGAAACACATTTGAGACAAAACGCATTTTTTTAATGGCAAACCCGATAGAAAATTATATAGATTAATTTTGTTAACTGGTCATTATATATTATACCGGGTGCGTCTCAAAAGTGGCTCACCCCTATAACTTTTTTTATTTTTTTAGATAAAAAAACAAGATTTGGTATGTTAGCGTATGACATAAATTAAGATTGATTGACGTATTCAATTGTTTTCGTTCACTTCCTGTTTCACCGGAAATGACTACATTATTTGATTTTTAAATGGCACCCTTGGTATTTTTTATTTTATTTGATAGAAAATGACATTTTGAATAGAATGACATATCATGTTTCAATTTTTGACATTCTCGCTTAATAAAAAATCGTATTTTAAATTTCAATCTAGAGTGCCACGGTTATGTTAAAACACTAATTGTTAATCAAGGAGCCTTGGAAAAATATATTTGATCATCTAATGTTTTTAGTGTCTTGTCCTGGCCGATTAAAAGATGCCCAAATCGTATTTTGAATCATATCTCAGTTTTTTCAAATCGAAGGAAGGTGGCTCATAAGCATATTTGAAAAAAGCATTTTTTTCCTAATAATTTGCTAATACTACACGCTTGGTATTTCTAGTCAAATTGTCGTTATGAACCACATGTTATAATTTAAAAAAAAAACATATGCGAAAATGTCAAAAGTTGACATATGATATGTTATTCTATTCAGAGTGTTATTTTCTATCGAATAAAGTAAAAAAAAACGAGGGTGCGATTTAAAAATCAAAAGTTGTAGACATTTCCGGTGAAACTGGAAGTGACCGAAAACAATTGAATAAGTCAATCAATCTTAATTTATGTCATACACTAATATACCAAATCTTGTTTTTTTATCTGAAGAAATAAAAAAGTTATAGGGTGAGCCACTTTTGAGACGCACCCGGTATACATAATAATATATGAAACTTTTAACTTTTAAATTGTTGAACGATTCACGCCTAAAATTGCCAATGCAACAAAATTTAAAGAATAATTCAACGATGTCTATGAAACAAAACACATAACAATTACGGTCGATTTGTATTGACATTTTTCGATACTTGATGCAATTTTGGGGTGTTTTTATCTTTTAAATTGCAAAAAATGTAATCAAATCAGAAGAATGTGATATAATACGCGCTTTTAACAAATCAAACGGAAACTGTAGAATTTCTAGTGAGCGTTATGTGAACTTGTATCACAAACGAATGCAACCGTTGATTAGTTTTTGTAAGCCTAGAAATAATAATGATCGTCAAAGTCATCCAGCTAAAGAACATTATTTTACATGTTGTAAGATTTTCAATATTACTTTTTTTAAATACACCGATATACATTATTTTGTATTTTAAGGTGAAAAAAAAAGGAAATCCCACCAGCATGCGAATATGGCCATTATTATAACTAAAAAAATCTCCTCACAATTCAAATCTATGGGAGTAGTTCAAAAATTTTCAACAGGCTCATTTTGATGATTCAAATTTATTTCTGAGCTAACGGAAACTAGTTAACAAAGATGATTTTCATGCAATTGCCCCATAACGCTCGATAAAGAAGTTAAAGAAATACCAGAGTCCAGAGTTTCTGTTTGATTCATACACAGTGTTTCAAAAAACATATGCCATCTCTCATGGGGAGATTTCTCATGTAAAAATAACATTTATTTTTCATATCAACATAGGTCCGCTTTGTTTCGTAGCTACAGAAGGTTAAAGTCTTAATAATTTTTCGATTTATTATTATTTTCTTCCAAGTACTTTTAGTGATTTGAATGGTATTTTGAGGGTAAAAGTTACTATAAGTGCTACATATTTTAATTCTAACTAAAGTTTTAACATCTTGTAACTCTAAAACTATGCATTTTCATACCCATGTTTATACGGACTTTTTTCATACTTTTTTTTCGAAACTTTTGCAAGTTAATGATATTAAAATGCTTTAAAGGTTGCTGTTAGACTTGGATCAAGACAAATTAATAAAATTTTGTTTATCTCATCAAGGAGGCCGAAATCAAATATCAAGACAAAATATCAAGAGACAACTTTTAATTGGCATTAAACTGCTTACACTATTTCGCTAACAAGAGAAAAAAAAGTCAGTGGCGTACGTGCTTTTTTTAGAAAAAACTATTCCAGTGACAATCTATATACATGTCCCTGGTGAATATGTCGACACTTTTTTAGCTTTAAAATATGTCGCATTTATAGTAACTTTTACCATCAAAATTTCATTCGAAATGCTAAAAGTATTTGGAAGAAAATTATAATAAATCAAAAAAATATTAAAACTTTAACACCCCGTAGCTACTAAAGAAATCAGAATTATTGGACTCTATTATCTAATAAATCTTATTTTTGCGTAAGGAATCTCCCCACGAGAGATGGCACATGGGTTTTGAAATACCCTGTATAAAGCACGTTATGCCAATTTTTTTTTGTTATTTTTACAGTACAAGCCAACAGTATAGGGCAAGTAAATGATGTCTAGGGCTTGACCTCGCCAAAATTAACATCAATTGTTATTACCCCGCCGCCTTTGACGTGTTTTTTTTAACGTACTTTTGTTTCATCTATGAATTTTTATTTAAATTTCAGTAGTTTTACAATTTTAGGTGGGAATCATTCACTAATATAATAAGTGTTACATATGATGATACTTAGAATTAACTTAACTTTTAACTCTTTGGAAATCGGGAGTAAAACAACAATAATAAATAGGTATAGTAAACGCCATGAATGTTTGGGAGTGATTCATCGGTCGCTACCATGTGAACTAATCTGTTCAAGGTCACATAAAACTTAATTCCAGTGTCGTGGTGTTTCAAGTCATATAATAATCAATATATATAATCTGTTGTTTATGTTTTTGTGCATGAAATTTTAAATTTATTATTATTGATGAATATTACAAAAATATTTATTAGTAACAAATTACTTAAAAAAGGATTTCAGCAAACTATCAAAGTCTTGTCAAAACATATATTTGGTTATAAATATAAACTGGAATGCCCCACTGGTCGCACTGCAAGCACACCAATGGACTGACGCACTAAAACGAATCAATCAAAGAAACGCGATATAGTATCGTCTTTGTCATTCACGCTAGCATTTTAGAATAAGTAGGAGGAGCGCAGGCAGACGATTAGACCGGGCCTTTAAAAACCTACGTCGGCGGTAAAAATTTACGTTTTTAATGTGAAAATGATAGCGCGCGTGTCGATTCTAACTTCATCAAGCGATGAATCACTCCCAAACATTCGTGGCGTTTACTATATTTAAAAAATGGATAAAATTCTCAAGAAAATTAAATGTCAAAAACAAAAACTAAGATTGTCAGTTCCTTAAAAAGAAAGAGTTGGCATAAAAAATTGTTGTTTACTATATTTTTTAAATATATTCGGGAAAAAATAAAAAAGAATTTTTAAGAACTGATTTTTTTTAGAATATCTCCGGAACTATTCTTTTGATATCATTTAATTCGGATCACGCATTATAACCAGTTTTGACGTTTACAATGACTTTTAAGTGCGTTACCGTTTACGAACTATACTTAAAGCCGTCTTGGTTGCACCACCCTGACATATTTAAAGTAAACATTATACCATACCCCAATCAATACTACTTTTATATATCAACTACCGATACACTTGTCACTCCTCCCTCGTCCAGAAAGGACATTGTTCTACGCCCTGATAGGAGTTTTTTGGTTATGTGCAGGAAATGATCGACTGGATGTCGTATTTATCGGTGGTCTCGACACTCTTTTTTGTACAATTCTTTGCAATGGGACCGGGCTCAATACCTTGGATGATCACTGCCGAACTTTTTTCCCAAGGACCTCGTCCAGCTGCTATGTCCATAGCAGTATTAGTTAACTGGATTGCAAATTTCTTGGTGGGCATTGTGTTCCCAAGTATGAAGGTAAGAACACAAATATTTTTTTTTGTAATTGTAGATACACTTACTTAACAACAATAAATTTGTTATACAAGTTATATTTATATAAATCATCATATCCATATACAGGGTTGCGCCTCTCATACGACGCGGAGGCTCCAAGGAGAACGACAGCTTGTATTAAATAAAATTTTGTCAGCATATGTAGGATAATTTAAAGCATTTTTTTAAATATAGAGAGTTTTACAAGGGTGTCCCCCAAAAAAAATTACATATCAAAGTTGTATTTTTTGTAACGGAACACCCTATATATCAATTGATTTTCGGATTCTAATAGAAAAATAATGGTGAGTTTCATTAGAGAAGTATACATATGACTGAAATGTAAGGTTTTTAAAAAGAATCATTTTATGCAGTGAAGAGGAAAGGAAGCATTTTGGACATTTGATTTCATCTAGCTAATTTTTGTCACATAATTATACGTTTATAACTGGCCTTAATTGTGTAATAATTAAAATGTTTTAAACGTGTTTTAACGAAAGGTATATCACAGCTACCTAGATTTTATCAATTAATAAAGATCTACTGAAGCAAAATCATAAAAATGAAAATATCTAGAAAAATCTTTGTCGAAGGGGTAGGCAACCTTAATAGTATTTCGAATATATATGAATTTTCCATTGAATATCGGAATAATATACTGGGTGTTCCATCGGAATAATATACTGGATGTTCCATTTAAAATAAAGGAATAACTTGCTTTTAAAAGTGACAATTGTTCAATATCAATTTTGTCTTGCCCTGTATAACTTTTCGGGTCAAATTTTAATTTAATTTTACATATAGTGGTTATTTTAACTAAATATGAGGATACAGGATAAATAGGTAACAATTTAGATAGCTGTTATTGAATTTAAAAAAATTCATTCTTCATTTTCACAAAACGTGAAATATGTCAAAAACTTTGCATTTTAGGCATATGCTTCTTTGATGAAACTTATCCCTTATTTTTTTCCTAGAATTTGAAAATCAGTTAATATATAGTGTTCCATTACAAAACACCCAACTTTGATTTGGAGACACCCTGTAGAATTCTCTATATTTTTTAAAAAATGCTCTAAACTAACCTACATATGCTACCAAAAGTTCATTTCGATATAAACTACCGTTCTCCATGGAGCCTCCGCGTCGTATCAGGGGCGCCACACTGTACAATCAATATAAATAATTTTCTTTATAAAACTGGCAAATCTTGTAAATAATCTAGTCACCAGTCACCAGCCAAGAATGTGCGATAGAAACATCATGCTTAATGGTATCAAATTCTATAATTGGTCCAAAATTCAATATATTCGGTTCTATTGCTTGTATCTCATAAACTATAATATACAGGGTGCTACAAATTCGGGGTGCGAGCATTGGTATCCCGGTAACCGTAATAGATCCAAACATGATTAAATTGGGGCAAAGTTTTTTTTGGGCTGTTCACCATGATGCCATCAAAACAGTTTTAAAAATTTCAAGGATTGCTGAGTTTTTTGGAAAAAACGGATTTTTTTGAAAATCAATTTTATTTTTTTCTGTCGTTACTTTTTGGAAAATCAAAAGAATAATTGCACATTCTCATAGCCACTTTATTAGAGCTATCTGATATTATGTTTATATTTTCAAATTAGCTGATAATTTGTGAGATACAGAGGCTAACTTATTTTTTTAAATACGGACCTTCATTTTTTATTTCAGTTTTTCAAAGAACTCGGTCTCCTGAGTACACACTTAATATTTTTTTGTTTCGGAAATTTGAACACAATTTATTTAAACTAATTTCAAGTTCGGCTCTGTTTTTTTTTAAATATTTAATCTATTCATCGTTACAATATTGATAAGCTTTCAAACTTAACAATGATGTGGGGTAATACATTGAATACGAAAAATGAAATGCAATTAAATAATAAAAAGTAATATAAAATAAATAATATGGGGGGGAGGGCATTACTTCACGTCATTTGTAAAAGTGAAGTCAATACATCTCAGCATTTACAATAAAGGGTGCAAAATGCATTCGGAAGTATAACAAGAAGATCTGTTCAAAGAGCTATAAATAAAATTGAACGAAAAATAGGTGGCAACCCTTTCGAACATGTAGAGCATTAGAAACTAGTTTGTAGAAGTTAATTTATTTATAATAACTACGATTAATATTATGCAAATTATTAAATCGTACACTGAGATTTCAAATTTACAATAAAAAAGTTAAAAATATATAAATATCTTTAAATTGCTGACCTCCGGTTATTATTTATTTGAATCTTTCATTTGGCTCGAATTGTCTTATTTCTGTTAATTAGCGCTGATCAATATTGATGCGATGAATATAATCAGATTAAATAATTTAAAAAACCAGAGTCGGACTTAAAATTATTTTAAATATTAATTAAATAGTTTTGTTGTTGTTAAGGTACCCAAAACAAAAAAAGTATAAGTGTAGCATCATTGTACTTAGGCGACCGAGTTGTTTCAAAACCTGTATAAAAAATGCAGGTCCGTATTTAAAAAAAATAAGTTGGCCTCTATCTCAAAAATTAACAGCTAATTTTAAAATATAAAAATACTACGAGATAGCCCTAATAAAGTGGCGATGAGAATGTGCAATTAGTTTTTTGATTTTCTAAAAAGTAGCGACAGGAAAAAATAAAATTGATTTTTAAAAAAATCCGTTTTTCCAAAAAACTCAGCAATCCTTGTTATTTTTAAAACTTTTTTGATGGCATCTTGGTGAACATCCCAAGGCGGTAATTTTGTCCCAATTTAACCATCTTCGTATCTATTATGGTCTCCGAGATACCAATCCTCGTACCTCGAATTTGTAGCATCCTGTATAGTATGACAATTACGGGATCGTAAAAGTTGTTTTAAAAAGGAAGCAACGTTCGCGAAATCCGCAATCCTTTTATTTTCAAAAATAACAAATGCTTCTGAATTAATTAATTTGATACTTAATTATTATTTAAATAATGTCCTTAATATTTTCATCTTATAATTTAGTATTGCTTATTGGAATGTCCCCACTGTAGTAAAAATTTATATTACGCATTAATATTTCTGAGATATTTATACTTAGCGTATTTTCAACCTAGTCTTGAAGAAGTAGAATATTAAATTTGACTTTTATTTCAGAGTTATCTAGATAATTACACGTTCCTGCCATTTAGCGCATTCTTAGCCTTATTTTGGACCTTTACATATAAGAAGGTACCAGAAACAAAGAACAAGACGTTTGAAGAAATACTTGCTCTATTCAGGAAAGAAAACGAAAGGTAAGAAACCTATTTAAAGTAATATATAAATGTTAAAAAGTACTATAAAAAATAACATACTTATATTAGTTACCTATGTTATTTATATGTCCCCGGGTTGTCTTTACAAAAGGGAAAACTTTTTTTATTATTGACGTTTTGAGAAAATGCATTCTTCATAAAAAAATTTAACTTGTCTTACTTGTATACTTTTTCAAATTTCCATACCGTTTTAGAGAAAATTAAGAAAAACATGAAAATGTAGTTGTATCCTAAAAATGGTTCTAAAAATCAAAAGGCGTTTCTATGGTAATATCAATTCGATTTTAATCTTTGATATGTGGTTATTACAGATTATTATTAATTTTGATTAATGTCATATTCTTTGCTGTTGTTAAAGTGTTATATTTGAAAAAGCTAATAAAGCAACAAAAACATTACGTTAATTAACGTTCTATGAATAACATCTATCAAAAAATGAAAACGAAGTTATCTTACCATAAAAACCCGTTTTAATTTTTAGGATTTAGAAAAAAATCAACCATATTTTCATGTTTTTCTTAATTCTCTCTAAAACGGTATGGAAATTTGGAAAAGTATAAACGGGATTAACCATTTTAGAACAAGCTAAAATTTTTATGAAGAATGCATTTTTCTCACAATGTCAATAATTAAAAAGTTTTTCCTCTTGTAAAGACAATCCGGGGACATACTGTATAATTATTCACAATATGTCGCTTTAAAAACATATACATAAAACTTTGGTTCCGCTCACGCTTTCAGAACCACTTTACATAACGATTATATTTTAACGCATGCTATGTGTTTGTAATCAGATCGTCGTAAATAAAAAGTGTTTTATAATTAGTAATCTTTTAAGCGCTAAAATTTGTCCACTGTTGCACTGCCCTGTATAAAGGATCCTGCAACAGTAGGCATTTTTGGGTTCTGTAACAAAGGTCATAGGATTTTCATTTAAATACAGAGCTAACTGTGTACTAGGACGTATTTCAGGAAAATATTTCAGTGATTTGGTTAGGGTATTTTTGAGGATTTTCTTCCTTTAGTTTACGTAATCTTATTAGAGCGAGATTATTATTAAATTTGCTTTGGTGGGGGGTGGCTGTGCTAAATCTGGACTGCATAGAAAATTTCTGAAAACGGTATTTAATTGGCCGAGATCAGAAATATAAAACTACCAACTAACAACGTTGCAATGGATAAATAGTTCTGAAGATATTGTCGTTTAAAATAAACGTATTATTTTTTTTTTTGCATAAATCGGAAACTACGTAATCAAGTTATCGGGGAGTTTGTCAAACTGCTAATAACGTAACTTTTGTCTCATTTGTCCGAATTCGTATCTTTAGTAGTTTCCAAAATACCAATGTTGAGCATCGAAATAGTCACCACCCTATACCGGGTGCGTTTCAAAAGTGGCTCACCCTTATAACTGTTTTATTTTTTCAGATAAAAATCGAGATTTGGTATGTTAGTATATGACATAAATTAGGATTGATTGACGTATTCAATTGTTTTCGGTCACTTCCTGTTTCACCGGAAATGACTACAACTTTTGATTTTTAAATGGCACTCTCGGTATTTTTTTACTTTATTTAATAGAAAATGACACTTTGAATAGAGTGACACATCATATGTCAACTTTTGAAATTCTCGCTTAAATAAGTTGTAACTTCAATCTAGAGGACCATGGCTGTGTTAAAAGCACTAATTTTTGATCAAAGAGCATTGTAAAAATCGTCTGTTTTTAATGTCTTGTACTGGCCATTTAAAAGATGCTCAAATTGTATTTTTAATCATATTTGAATTTTTTAAATGGAACTAGGATGGCTCATTAGCATATTTGGAAAAAGTTTTTTTTGCGAATAATTTGGTACCACACTTGGTATTTCGAGTGAAATTGTCGTTATGAACCGCCTGTTACAATTTCAAACAAACCATATGCGAAAATATCAAAAGTTTACGTATGATATGTTATTCTATTCAAAGTGACATTTTCTATCGAATAAAGTAAAAAAATACCGAGGGTGCCATTTAAAAATTCAAAGTTGAAGTAATTTTCGGTATAACAGGAAGTAACTGAAAACAATTGAATACGTCAAACACAATCCTAATTTATGTTATATACTAACATATCATATCTCGGTTTTTTTATCTAAAAAAATAAAAAAGTTATAGGGGTGAGCCACTTTTGAGACGCACCCGGTATAGAGATTTTAGTTAAAAATTATATTAAAAAGTATTTATCGTTATTTAATGTATATTTTCATATTTTTACAAAAGAATAATTTTATATTCTGAAACAGGACCAGTTTTCGAGACAGCCAAATTTACGGGTGAGTTGTTAACATCTAAACCATGCATGCATGTGTCTGTATTTATTTTATAAAAATAAGTACTTATAGTTTTATACATGGTACATGAGTCTAAGAAAACACATATTGATTCTGTATTTTTTTTAATTTAATTATTAATTGCATTATTATCATTAAATGCCTTAATTAAACGCTATATAAATATGAATGGAATATCCAGAACTGTTCAATACTCATTGACATTGTCTACATTTTTTACCTCTATTTTTGCTAACCTAATTAATCCAAAAAATAGTTTTAATTAAATAATAAATTAATTTTAGGCCGTATCAGTTTGTTATAGGGTGAGTCAAAAATAGAATAAAGTATATTTAATCAGTTTTTGGAATTATGAAGAAATACCTATTAATTGGAATAGTGTTAAAGCTGGAGATTGATTTACAATTTAAAATTATTTTGGATTTTCGAGTATACACTGTGTCTCAAAAAAGTATAGAAAACATAACATTTTAACGAGACACACTATTTTTTATTCTATTTTTAGATTTTACGTAAAATCCTAAAACTTTTATCGAAAAACTTTATCTCGAAAAAAATTATATGGAAAACCACTTTATTTTAAAAACGCAATGACTTTTTCTCTATTATTTACACTCTGTATAATATATGATTTAGTCAAAAAACATTTTCAGTAAATAAGACAAAAATAAGGGGTTAGTTAATATTATTAAATTTTGTAGGTTTTAATTTGTTACTTATTGCACTTATTCGGTTTTATCTACATATTTTGAGTTAAATATTTTGTTATTTGTGTTGTTATATATGTAGAATGTGCATGCTTAATTTTATTGTTTATACGACCTGTGAAAATATTTGAAATATTGCATATATCTACAAATTGAATTTATATATTGCTTGATATACAGGGTTCAACAACAATGCGTCGGGCATCTGTAGATCCTATAAAAACGAACATAGAAATTTTATTTTAAGTGTATACCTATACCTAGTATGTACTAGGGCCTATTTCAAGAAAATATTTTAACTGGAGGAGGGATGTTTAATTTTTAAATAGAAAATCTACTATATTATGGCATTTTTGGATTCCTTCTTAATCACTTTACATAGCCATAGTAATAAATAAATAAATGAAACGGCCTAGTAATAACCGCTTCGAGTAATGGTTCAGAATATTTGGAAACGAAATAATCAATACATGTCGTTATTGACAAAAATTAAACATGTTTCCTAGATAGTTGTTAGACAGAAATAATAAATCTGGAATTCTTTTGTGTCAAAAGTTCAACAGAAACTGTTTTATTCAAAAATTTTTCTAGAAAAATTAATCATTATTAAAAAAATAAAGGTTCCCAAAATTTTCATTTCAGTCAAATAACTATGTTGTCAACATGTTTATTTTTTGTCAGTAATGACGTGTATTGACAATTTCCATTCCAAATATCTTGATAGCGGTTGCTGCTAGCGATTCTTACTACGAGACCTTTTTCGCTCAGTAGTTTAATACAGATATGGACGAAAAGTTATTACTCTTCAAAATAGTTCAAAAACATGTAGGTGGTGTCCCCTAGAAGTAGGTGCCATATCGATATCAAAATCATATTTCCCATGTCAAAAAACACCCAGAAACCAATTTTCATTCAAATTTCGGCATTAGTTCAGAAGTTACTTTGAAAAAAACGAAAATATGGAATATAAACAAATATTAAATTAAAAATTATAATAAACTAAAAATTATAATAATTATTAAATAATAATTAAAACAAAACGAATATGGAAATTTATGCATACAGGGTCGGTCATAAAGTCGTGGCACATCAAAATTTCATTTTTTTTTAAATTGAACCCCCTGTATATTATTGCATATTTCAATTCTTCCTTCAATTCTAAGCAAAAATCGAAATACACCCCATGTACCTCAAACGAACCGTTTCAGAGTTACATACATACATACTGCCATTATTCGCTGAAAAGTATTCGACACGCATCAAAAGGTGGTCACGCAAGGCGTTTTCTTTCATGAGCTTTTCTGTGACTCAAAAGCCCGATACGTGATGTTATTTGCCTACCGCACTCCGGACATTCAAAAATCTCACTGCTTTGTTGCCTCTTTACTTTTTGGTTGTCGCTGTTAACTGAGTTTACAATTCTTCTCCATTGAGTTCTATTGTGAACTGCTTCTTCCCAATGATTCTGCATGTTAATTCCCTT
Organism: Sitophilus oryzae; assembly: GCF_002938485.1. NCBI lineage: Eukaryota > Metazoa > Arthropoda > Insecta > Coleoptera > Curculionidae > Sitophilus > Sitophilus oryzae. The sequence goes on along the minus strand of NW_022147250.1, from coordinate 1,254,129 downwards.
TAAGTTTTCGTGGAAAATGTCCTTGTACCTTTTGAGTTGTCCACCCGGCCTCCTCTTACCGTCTACAAGCTCACCGTAGAGCAGAGATTTTGGTATGCGGTTTTCTTGCATTCTGCATACGTGACCAGCCCATCTTAAGCGGGATTTTATAACCATGACTTCAATACTCTCGCAGTTCGTTTTTTCAAGGACCGATACGTTTGAGACATGATGGAACCACCGGATTCTTAAGAGTTGTCTAAGGTGTCTCTGTTGCAACTTATTTAATGCCTTCATGTGTCGGCGGTACGGCACCCAGGTTTCGCTCCCATATAACATGGTGGGGATTATAATTGCTCGGTACACTGCCAGTTTCGTTCTTGTACTCAAGTCATGATTGTAGAAAACCCTGTCTTTTAATTTCCAGAATGCTCTTGAGGCACTGCTAATCCTGTGCTGAATTTCAGAGTCGATATTGGCCTTTTCCGAAATCAAACTTCCGAGGTAATTAAAATCCGCTATATATTCCAATAGTTCTTCTCCGATTTTTATAGCATTGTTATGATCTTCCGGGGGAGTGCACATGATTTTGGTTTTGTCGATGTTTAGATTCAGGCCCAAAGCCTCGTATGCCCAGGTATATGTGTTCAACATTTCTTGTAATTGTAACGTGTTTGCAACTAGAGCGCAGTCATCAGCGTATTGAAGTTCTGTGATGAATTTTGTACGTGTTTTTGCCCTCAGTCTTTTTATGTTGAACAGACTGGGCGCTAAGACACATCCCTGCCTAACTCCTGTATTTGTCAGGAAGGGATCGGTCAGTGATCCATGATGTGACACTCTTGACTGGTTGTTGTTATGGAGGCTTTTAGACACTGTAAGAATTTTGTTGGGTACTCCGAACTGGAGTCGACGGTGTCACGGTTGGTGCGAAAACCCGTTTGCGATTCTGGAAGGATTTTTTCTATATGTGGGTGAAGGCGATTTGACATAATTTTTGCAAGAATTTTTCCTCCGATAGCCAATAGTGAAATTCCCCGGTAATTTCCGCAGTTTGATGCACTTCCTTTGTTCTTAAATATATTCACTATATTCGCATTGCACAAGTCCTGAGGTACCTCTCCGCTTTCCCATACGACATCGAAGAGAGCCTTAAGATGACCAATAAGTTCTTTACTTGCACACTTATAGATTTCCGCCGGGATCGCGTCATAGCTAGCTGATTTGTTGTTTTTAAGCTGTTTTATGGATGCCATTATTTCCTGTTCTGTTATTGGAGTATCTAATACATCGAGGCTGTTATACTGAGGTATTGTGTTTAGTGCTTCCATATTCGGGTTGTTTTCTTCGTTAAGGATATGACTGTAATGCTCTTTCCAGCGGTTTCTAGTTTGCTCTTCCTCTTTTAGAAGTTCGCCATTTTGTGCCATGATTGGGCAGCTTACCTTCTTGGTTGGGCCGTATACTTCTTTTACAGCCTCAAAGAATTTACCATAATCGTGATGCGTGGCGTACTCTTGAATCTGAGTAGCCTTTTGTGACCACCAATCATCCTCTAATTGGCGCAGATTTCTTCGAAGCGTGTTGTTGGCTGCTTTAAAGTTGTCTACCAGCCTTGGATTGTGTGGATTTGCAGTGACTGCTTGATGTGCTCTATGCTTTTGTCCCAAGAAGGTCTGTATATGAGGTTGATTTTCGTTAAACCAGTCTGGTTGTTTCTTTTTGTTGGACTTCCCCAGTACTGCTTCGCTTGTTTTATGAATCGCATCCCTTAATTGTGTCCAGCCTTGTTGAGCTTCCAAGATTGAGATTGAAGTTAGCGGAGGAAGTGATTCTTTGATGGCTTCCCGGAGGGCGTTGGCGATATTTTTTGTCTCTAAACCCCGTACGTTCAATCTGGTCATGTTGTTTTGCTTTTTACAGTGTGGATGTTTGGGTTTTAACTGGATATTCATTTTTGAAATTAAAAGTCGGTGGTCAGTGCCGCATTCGGCATCTATTCTGGCTTTCGTGAGTCTGACATCTTTTAGATGCCTCCTTCGAACGATTACGTGGTCCAATTGATGCCAGTGACCTGATCTGGGATGTTTCCAGGTACCTTTAAACTTGTCCTTCAACATGAACCACGTATTGGTGATGCATAGATTATACTCTGTGCATGTTGTTAATAAGCGTTCACTATTGCTATTTACGTTTCCTATTCCATGTTTTTCCAATACGTCAGGCCATATTTCCTGTTGTCTACCGACACGAGCATTAAAGTCACCTAGCAAAATGATTCGTTCGTGCTTTGGAATTCGTTGGAGAGCATTTTGTAGGGCTTGGTAAAATTTATCCTTATCCTCAATTTTAGCGTCTAGGGTGGGAGCATAGGCACTAATGATGTTGACGTAAGATTTGTCTGATATGGGGTACCTTAGGGTCATAAGACGTTCGGAGAGACCAATAAATACTTCTAGTTATTTGGTTGCGATTTCGTTTTTGATTGCAATGCCTACGCCATGAATTCTCCTGTGTGTTGCGGGGTGACCTTTCCAAAAGAAGGTGTAAATGCTCCTCAGTGAGACTACCCTCATCCGCGAAGCGGGTTTCGCTAAGAGCGGCAACATCGGTGGAGTTCCTGAGAGACCAGTGCTGTTCTTCTCTCTGGTCGATTTGAATTTATCTTGTCCAGTAGAGTGCGGACGTTCCACGCCGCAAACGTGAAACATTGATGTTTTTTTGTTTCTCCGATGATACGCTCGAGTAGGCACCCCTTCCCGGAGATCCGATTGAGGGGGTATTTTACCTCCGGATGATGATTTTGTCCCACTCGAATGTTCCATCATTGATGTGTGTTAGCTGCGTGAAAAGGTTTAACTGTAACGGTCACGCTGCCGCACAGTTTTGGCTGCAACTGTAGCACGGGATGACTATGGCACAGTGAGGACCGCCACGATAGTTCCCTTGTGCTACGTTCTCGGCCGGAGTAGTAGGAGTAGTTTACTACTCCTCGTTTCAGAGTTATTGACTTTTGAACATATCACTTAAACAATTTGTGTATTAAGTATACAGGGTCGGTCATAAAGTTGCGGCACATCAAACTTTACATTTTTTAAATGAAACCCCCTGTATATTATTACATATTTCAATTTTTTCTTCAATTTTAAGCAATAATCGTAATATACAATGGGTGGGTCAAATTCGACGCTTTTAAATGGAAACACCCTTTTCTATAGGAGATAGACAAAAACTAATATCGATGTCTGGAGCTCAATTTTTGTCAAAAACATGATGGTGAAAACCGCATATCGATATATGTTACCGTTTCGGAGTTACGGGGTGTTTTTCAAAAATATGCATTTTTAACAAATCGCTGTAACTTTTATACTATGGAAAATTTTGTATTTTTATGAAAACATTTCCAAAGTACCTTTTTACGTAGAATTTAATGGTTTAAGTATAATTTTTTTTAAATTAATAATTTAAGAATTATCAACAGAAAATTTGAACCAACATCAACACATTTAAACTATATCTAATAACAATAAAAATAAATAGCAAACCAAGACATGAGATTTTGCTACAGTTGTTCGATATATCGACCGTTTTCTGTTATGGACAGACGGGGCAGTTTTTGAAAATCTCTCGCGGAATTCATTAACTCAGTGGGGGTGAAAGATACCCTCTCTAACTGCTAAGTATTTTTAATTCTTGTCTAGATTATACGGAAGAATAAGGAACCTTTATTCTTCCGCAAATATATCCATAGGATTAGATCCATGGGCAGTCAAAGGCCTCGACGACCAACGGCTGGGATCTTGGTTAGCTATCCAATTATTTTTGAAATTGGCTGCAGAAATTTGCTGATGACTTCAGCGTTCAGAGTCGGTCGTTTTGCTGGAAAAATATGTTTTCGTGTTCCATTAAGGACATATCATCAATAAGGGGTCCAAAACCTACTAATTAAAAATGGCGAACTTTTAAAAATTCTGTATTTCGAAGGGGATTATAACAAAATATCAAGTGTACTATATTTTTGGAAAGGCAATTTTAAATTCTTTTCAGTTAATGAAAAATATAGATGGTGTCCCAAATAAAAAATCATTTTTCTGTTGATAACTCCTAAATTATTAATTTAAAAAAAAATACTTAAACCATTAGATTCTACGTAAAAAGGTGCTTTGGAAATGTTTTCATAAAAATACAAAATTTTCCATAGCAAAAAAGTTACAGCGGCTTGTTAAAAATGCACATTTTTGAAAAACACCCCGTAACTCTGAAACGGTAACACATATTGATGTGCGGTTTTCACCATCATGTTTTTGATGAAAATTGAGATTCAGCCACTGATATTAGTTTTCGTCTATCTCCTATAGAAAAGGGTGTTTCCATTTAAAAGCGTCGAATTTGACCCACCCTGTACATAAATGGAAGAATTGAAATGTTAAACGAAAATTTTGTAATATCCAGACTTGATATAATCTCATTTTATACAGGTTGTTAATTTGTTTATTACTCGCGGCAAGAGCTTTATGGTTGAAATATGGCAATCTCAGCCCGCTCGCCAATGGACGACGCGACGGGACGAGTCGGCAGAAAACCCTATAAGTGCATGCGTTCTCAATAGGCAGTGTTGCCATTCTGTTCCCCTATAAGTAACTGTGCAGTTAACAACCCGTATATCTATAATAAATGCTAACTTGAGAACTAATGTCAAATATTATTAAGTACCACAGTTTCGTCAGAATGAAACTGAACATATCGAAATAAAATTAATTAAATCAAATTTGTTAAGTGATATTTTCAAAAGTCAATAACTCGGAAACTGTTGGTTTGAGGTACATTATGTGTATTTCGATTTTTGCTTAGAATTGAAGGAAGAATTGAAATATGCAATAATATACAGGGGGTTCTATTTAAAAAATGAAACTTTGATGTGCCACGCCTTTATGACCGACCCTGTATACATAAATTTATTACTCGCTAATAGATATTTAAAAATCCTATAACTTTTGTATTTAACTTTTTGCGGTACATCCTACATTTTACCTAATAATCGACCGTTTCCATATATAAGAGCGACCCTGTATATAGCATTCTATTTAAAAATATATATCTTTGGTTTGAAAATATGCCTGAATAACCCTGTATATTGACAAAAATATTTTAAAAATGATATACATAGTATACAGAGCATAAAAAAGGCCTTAACACCTACCCATGTGCAGCCATCCAACAACCGATTTCGGGAATTTATTCCCATCATCAGGCCAACTTTTCTCGGTCCTTCGATCTGACAAACAAAACGCAGAAATCGCACCTCTCGCCATCTAGCGGCAGTCGCACAAATCAAACCTTTATACATAAATTTATCGTTTCACCAAATATTTCTACGTACCACCCCATATAATTTTTAAAATGCGTTACCTGCTAATTTTACAATAAACGAAATTAAAGGATCTGAAAATCTCAAATAAGAAATCTGATATTTTTCGGGACTCATAGAAAAGGCCACAATAAGAAATATTTTGTAATTATAGGTATATGCCATGTAGCGGATATTCTTGACTGTGTCGTATAAGGTAAAACAACGGTCTCAATACCGACTGCTTATTTTGCATGCCTAAATACCATTGCTGACCGTTGCTATGAGACAGTCTTCGGGCCAGCGCAACCGTTAAAAAAATGAGTAAATTTTGCTGATGGGCGGTCTCGCGTATGCCGCAGCAATCAGCGAAGTGCAGGGCCGGGCACTCCCGAGGAAATCCGATCCCCACCTCAGGAGTTACTGGCACCTCTCAACTCGCTCTCCTGGACCTGGCCCAAGGACTCGCAACCCTGATGGTGGGTGAACATTTCATATTTTAGATTTGACATGCTATCTTTGACTTTACACATGCAAATCCACAGATAAGTACGCTTTACATCAAGGCAAATTTTGTTAATAATTGATTTAGGCGAAATTTCGGTTTGGTGTTAGTTTCTGCTTTGAATTTATTTAAAAATTTTACAAAAAAAACTCTTGCTTTTGGGTATCAGTCAAATTTAGTATTAAAAATGAAATTGACAATAAACACGTTTTTGCTTCAATTTTGTAAAACTTTATTTGAAAAAATGATTTCATTTATAGTTTTACGTTTTTATTTTTAACTCTGTGGTTTTACCAAGTTTTACTTATGCCTGGTCCACATCAGCAACTCAATATTTTCCAACATTTATGCAACAAACCGAAACATTTAGGCAACTATTTTGTTGGTGTTTTTACCAATATTTTTTTTATTTTAACGTTACCTGTCGGTAAAGTTGTTTTGTTTAGGGTTGTAATAACTAAGTTGATCTAATCTCTATTGTGTACTCCGAACAAAAATTGATACGTAATTCCACTTACACTCACCCGTACGAAAAACGGGCACCTTAAAATTTTGATGTATTTTATACCAGGTGCGTCTCAAAAGTAGCTCACCCCCTATAACTTTTTTATTTTTTCAGATAAAACAACGATATTTGGTATGTTAGTATAAGACATAAATTGGGATTGATTGAAGTATTCAATTGTTATCATTTGAAAAAAATTGATATATAATTAAAAATACGATTTGGGCATCTTCTAACCGGCCAGGACAAGACACTAAAAACATTAGACTTTATCAAATTTATTTTTCCAAGGCTCCTTGTTTAAAAAATAGTGTTTTTAACACAGCCATGGCACTCTAGATTGAAATTTAAAATAGAATTTGTTTTTGAGTGACTATGTCAACAATTGACATATGATATGTCATTCGATTCAGAGTGTCATTTGATATCGAATAAAGTAAAAAAATACCGAGGGTGCCATTTAAGAACCAAAAGTTGTAGTCATTTCCGGTGAAACCGGAAGTGACCGAAAACAATTGAATACGTCAATCAATCCCAATTTATGTCATATACTAATATACTAAATTTCGTTTTTTTCTCTAAAAAAATAAGAAAGTTATAGGGGTGAGCCACTTTTGAGACGCACCCGGTATATTGTAAGCAGAAAAAAAATCGTGGGTGTTTGGGAAGGCTCGAAAGGAAACAATGTTTTTGCGACGTTTCGCGACTCTATTGTCGCTTCTTCAGGCACTAAGGAGAAGCAGTTTTTTAAAAATATCAAAATAAAATTAACTGGCCACTTACCCAAAACATACATTAATTCATATGCCTACAAACATTCATGGCGATTCCAATTAATTGAACTTGTGTCAGTAGGATATAAACGGAGCATCGGTGTACATCGGGCCAAAAAATCCCCGTTAAGTTTCTGTTCGATTCGTCTGTGTGTCTTAGTACTGGCGGTTGGAATCGCCACGAATGTTTGTAGGCATATGGATTAATATATGTTTTGGGTAAGTGGCCAGTTAATTTTATTTTGATATTTTTAAAAAACTGCTTTTCCTATAATGCCTGAAGAAGCTACAATAAAGTCGCGAAACGTCGCAAAAACCCATTGTTTCCTTTCGAGCCTTCCCAAACACCCACGATTTTTTTTTTCTGCTTACTAACTACTGGGAACTAACAATAATTATAATTTATATATTATATTTTAGGGCACCGATTTTGATGATAGTTTAAGCAATTTGTAGATAAATTTACCTCTTTCTAAATTAAAAATGGATGTTCCCATCTGTCAATTATACGAGGAAACACAAAATGTTATTGTGAAAGTTTGGATCAACCTGTGGAATATGGTAAAAAAAAGCAAGGAATTTGAAAATAATTTTTATCATCTAGATGCGTCTAGATGCATTTCGGTAGTTTATGTTTTGGTTCATCTTAATAGCTTTATTTTTTTTGAGATAGGTATTCGCTTTTGAAGAAGAAACACAACATTTTTTCGTAATTTTTACATTAAAACCATGCCTTTGCTTTTGGTCCCAGTCAACAGACCTATGAAATAGTGTTTGTGATTTATGTAATGTCACTGTTATTGAAAAATCTTATTATCATTGTCTGTTGGACTACTCTAACAGAGATGGTTTTTAGTCTAGAAGTTGTACCCGCTATAGTCGCTTTAATTGAAGATGATAGAGATAAAAATTGTGTCGCAAGCAAATTTAGGTGTGCACGAAGTACAGTGCAGTCGCTTTCTCGAGACAAGTTCATATGCTAGACGTCCAGGTGAAACTCTGTAACTAAACAGCGATCGGTAGCGATGAAGAATACTGTCACTTACCGTTTAGTTTATACTGCCAAGGTCAGCTCGCTACCGATCGCTATTTAGTTACAGAGTTCCACCCCAGAAACTTTCGTATGAGCACTTCCAATCGCGAGAATCGACTTATTGCAAATTTATCGCTAAGAAACCGCTGCACCGACCGCGCCGTTCGCCAGCTTATCAAATTTATAATAAATTGCACCTAATGAATGTACATGTAAATGTACTGTACATGTAAATGTAGGACTGTAAGAAGAAGATTAAACAAAGCAAATCTTATGTCAAGAAGGCCTGCTTCGAGACCCCAACTCACTAGGCCTGTTGACTGGGACCAGAAGCAAAGGCATGGTTTTAATCCAAAAGAAGCAAAAAGTCTCGTTTTAATGTAAAGATTAGGAAAAAATGTTAGTGTATTCTTCCAGAAAGGATGTATCTAGATTATAAAATGATTTTTAAATTCCTTGCTGTCTTAACATATTCCACATTGTGTTTCAAACTTCACCAAAATATCAACATTTTATTTTCCTTCGTATAATTAACAGATGATAACTTCATTTCTAATTTAGAAAAAGATACTAAAAAGTCAAATAATTTATCTACATACTCTTACGTTTTTCGTCGGTTCCGTGTGGATAGAAAGTCACAATTTATTTAAATACAATTTATTTAACACTAATTAACAAACAATAACGATTAAAAAAAGTCTTAAAGAACTATTTATAACTTATTTACAATTTATCTAACTATTTATCTAACAGGAATTTATTTTGAATTAGCGCGGCGATTGTAACTGTACGCGTCGACCGGTTGGTTTTCTCTGTCTTCTTCAGGCTTCGGGCGTCTGCTTATATATGAGAGAAACAGACGATCCAGATTTGTCTCGAGAGTTCTTAGCCGTGTTCTACCAACTTCTATTCGTTTTCAAACGTCGCCGGGTGTATGAGTCATAGCCGAGTAGCTGGCCTAAGGCCGAGTTCACACGGGTCCGCAACACTGCCCCCTTCTTAGATACATGCTCGTCCCGAGATGTACACGGTAAATGAAGGTATTTGCAAAGCTGGCCCCTGGTACATTGAGAAGTCTGGTAGAAATAGCAGTCCACCGTTTTCTCTCCCGATCTCAGCTTTGGGTTGTAGCAGCAAACGAGGATCTCGATTTCCGTAAATCTAAACAAGACTTCAATCATGCTCCGGATTGTACGCCAACTCAAACCATCGAGTCCACACGCCAGCTTCGGAATGGCTAATCGTGCAATGTTGTTGTTTAGCAGGGCTTCTCTCAGTTCAATAAGGGTCTTCCATAGATTGAGATAAGTCGGCTTACTCGGGGACCATTTCTTGGTGACCAGGTAGAAGATGCGTCTTGCTTGACCATGTGCATTGTCGGTTAGCCTCAAGACGCTTCCAACCTCTGGATCCCGTCGGCGTAGTTCTCCGACACGCCCAAACTTCCCATTGAACGTCGCAACGATTCCTCTGGACATCCGCAAATCTCGGGCCACACAGTGAGCGAGCGAATAGTCAGGAGGCATTGAAAAGAGGTTTCGTTGTTCTTTTTTGGTTACACCATGAAATCGTCAAATCCGAATCAGGGGAATGAAAGCTGCAGGTTCTCACGGTCCCAGCACGATCTTCTATTTCGCCTTGGTAGGGGCTCAAACGGTTGAAATGGACTATCCTCGGTTTTCCTTTTGGCAATTTTCTGATTCGGTATACGACGTCATTAATCCTATCCATGACTTCGTATGGGCCTTCCCACGAGGATTGTAGCTTCGGAGATAACCCACGACGTCTCTACGGGTTGTATAGCCACACCAACTTCCCTGGTTGGTATCCTCCATGCTCAGCTTGAATGTCGTAGTGTTCCTTCATTCGGTCACTAGCGCTTTGAATATTCAGGCGGACTCGCTGATGGATGTCGTCCATCCTTTGACGTAGTCTGTGGACATAATCTTCTCCAGCGACATCTTCTCCCGGTCGGCAACCAAACTTCAGATCACAAGGTAGGCGCACTTCCCGTCCCATAACGATGCTGGCTGGAGTTTGCCCTGTAGATTCTTGGACGGATGAACGGTAGGCCAACAAGAACAGGTGAAGAAATTTGTCCCAGTCTCTTTGGTGGTCAGAGACTACTTTGGCCAAATAACGGTTGATGGTTCTGTTCATGCGTTCAACCATCCCATCGGATTGGGATGCAGAGCAGTCGTCCTGGTCTTGCGGATGTTAGGGACTTCACAGACGCCTTGGAACAGATTGGATTCGAAGTTTCTTCCCTGATCTGAATGAAGCCCCATGGGAACACCAAACCTGCAGATCCATTCTTTAACAAGGGCATCGGCAATGGTGGACGCTTCTCGATTTGGCAACGCGTAGGCCTCGACCCATTTGCTGAAGTAATCCATTACTACCACAATGTATTTGTTGCCATCGTTCGTCTCCGGAAAAGGACCAGCCACGTCGATCGCTATTCGTTTGAAGGGACTGCCTACATTATACTGGCGCATTGGAGCTTTACCGCGCTTTTGTGGACTATTGATAACAGCGCAAACGTCACATTTCTTGCACCAAGCCCTCACGTCTTCTTTGCAGTTCACCCAATAGAACCGTTCTCGCAACTTGAAAAGTGTCTTCGCCGGTTCCATTGTGAACTTCCTCCAAGACTTCCGGGACCCTCTTCTTTGGAATGACGATCTGCCTTCTCTCTTCTTGTCCCTCTGGCCTCTCAATCACATGGCGGAGTAACCCGTCATCTATTACCAAGGAATTCCACTGGGCCGAGTACGACTTCACGTTCGGCGAATATCTGCAAACTTCCTCCCACGTTGGTCTTTGGTCCGCGTTTTTCCGTGAAAGACTAATTCTGGGTCACTGATTTGGTCGTTTGCAAGATCTTCGGGTTGCCAAGAATGGTTAACCACAGTTGTTCTTAGGAGTTTCGCTTCTTTTTCTTCTGCTCGGGAACAATGTTTACAGTTCTTAGCGCAAGGTGTCCTGGAAAGCGCGTCGGCATTTCGATGGATTGCCCCAGCTCGATGTTCTGTGTCAAAGTCGAATTCTTGTAATCGTTCGATCCATCTAGCTACCTGCCCTTCAGGATTCTTAAACTGCAACAGCCATTTCAAAGCAGCAATGGTGCTTAACAAGAACTTTCTTCCATAAAGGTACTTGTAGAAATGTTCCACTGCTTTAACTACTGCTAGTAATTCTCGTCTAGTCACGCAGTAGTTCCTTTCCGGTTTTGACAAGGTCTTACTAAAATAACCAATTACTTAGTTCTTGACAATCCTGGATTTGAGGCAGAACAGCGCCTAATCCAACATTGCTAGCGTCGGTATCTAATATAAAGTTTCCGTTGCCAAGAGGATAGCTAAGTATGGGCGCACTAGTCAGGGCTTTCTTCAATCTTCGGAATGCCTCGTCAGAATCTGAATCCCAAGAAAAACGCCTCTCGCCTTCGGTAAGTCTGGTCAATGGTTTTGCGATGGTGGCGAAACCCTGTACATAGCGACGATAGTATGTGCATAGCCCTAAAAAGCTTCTGAGTTCATGTTTGTTTTTGGGTATCGGCCACTCTTCCACTGTCTTGGTCTTCTGTGAATCTACCGCAACTCCCTGGGAAGAGACCACATGGCCCAAGTAGTGTACCTTTTCTTGACACAGATAACATTTCTTGGGGCTAAGTTTCAAACCAGAGCTCGCAAGTCGCTTGAAAACTTCTTCCAAATTCTTCAGATGATCGTCGAAGGATTTCCCCACCACTATAATGTCATCCAGGTACACTAAACAGGTGGTCCTGTTGGTGGTCCTGTGTGTTAACACAAACTCCATTAGTCTTTCAAATGTAGCTGACGCGTTGCACAATCCAAAAGGCATGACGGTAAATCGCCACAGTCCGGAGCCCACCGAGAACGCTGTCTTCTCTCTGTCTTTCGGCGCCATGTCGAGTTGCCAATATCCACTCTTCAGATCTAAAGTAGAGAATATCGTTGATCCCGCCAGCGTGTCTAGAGTATCGTCTATCCTCGGCAGGGGATAGCTATCCTTCTTGGTAACATTATTGAGCTGCCGATAATCAACACAGAACCTGGTGGTACCGTCTTTCTTCTTTAGTAGTACTACCGACGATGTCCACGGGCTGTTAGATGGTTCGATGACACCCTCTTCTTTCATTTCTCGAAGGATTTTGTCAGCTTCTTCACGTTTGGCGAGCAGAAGTCTTCTCGGAATTTGTTTGATTGGTCGTGCATCTCCGGTGTCAATTTTATGTTGTACTAAATTGGTACGACCTCTATGTCCTGCTTCTTCTTTATCAAACACATCCTGATACTTGATTATTAGGTTTCTCAATTTTCTACTATCCTGGGAAGATAATCAACATTTACTAGCGCCTTCACCATTTTGTCCGGCATTTTCGAAGCCGAAACTTTGGAGGTTTCCATGCTTCGAATAACTGAGGAGACCGATCAACAGTATCCTAACAGGGTTCCCTTCTTCAAGGACACCGAATAATAATTAGTGTTCATTACTCTCACCGGTACAGTCTTCTTCGCTCGTAGCAGGGCTTTTCCTACAGCGACCCCTCGTCCTATTTCGCTGTCATGGTTCCTTGGCTCCAACAGAATAATACTCCCATTATTCGTTTTACCTTCCAGGCAACTATCCAAAAATATCTCACAGCGCTCAGGGATCGAAACATCTTCCGCTACTACCACGCGAAGCGTCTCCTCACATTTTCGATGTAGAACCACTTCTTCTTTATTTATTTTCAAAATTCCTTGTTTAAGGTTTAACTCAAAACCTCTAGTGGTCATGATGTCCATTCCAAGAATAAGTTCATCTTCGATGTCCGCTACTAACACTCGATAATTAAAACAGGTGCTTCCGATAACAAAATTAAGATCTACCTCTCCATGGATGAGAGCGGAGCTTCCTGTAGCTGTACGTAGTCGCCATTGTGTTGTTTTAATCCTTTTTGATGTTTTAAGGATATCCGGCCTGATGATCGTTTTGGTCGCACCCGTATCCAACAGCACCGTCCGTAACTCTCCATCAACAAAACCATCGACAAAAATGCTGTTGAATTTGTGTTGTAGCGAGGCGACTTGAGCAGTTTTCGTAGGGGCATGTTGGGTACAGGTCGACGTGTGCCCCTTCATTTCGACCGTTAGTAGTTTTCCGACATCGACGAAGCCGGTTCTTCGTTCTTCTCCTTACAACGGCTTCGCACGTGTCCTACCTGTCCGCAGTTCCAGCAACAAATCGGTTCCTTCTTGCCCATGTACTGGTCCATAACTTTTCTAACAATCCCTTCCACGGATTCGTCACAACAATAGTCGATGGCCCGTACTCTTCCTAAAGACCGAGGACTTTGTTTCGCGGCCTCGAATTCTGGGGCACGTGCTAAAGCATCCACCAAGTGCGTTGGGTGGGCTAGGAGAAGCGCTTGTCTTGTCTCGTTGTCACGTAAGCCGTCGGAGAATGCCTGTACTGCCAACCGCTCCATAACATTCTCGGGCGTAGCAGAGTACGCAAGGCGAACGAGGCGAGCTACATCGGTTTCAAACTCCTGCAGAGACTCATTTGCCTTTTGAATGCGATTTTTTAGTTGGGAATGATAGACATGTTCCAAATGAGCTTGGCCGTACCTCATTTCTAAATGTCGTACCAATTTCTGATAATCCCCCTGTTCCGATGGTGACAGTGTCTGCAGGATGTCAGTCGCATCTCCTCGCAGTGCGACAGTCAAAGCGGTAGCCTTTTCAGCGATTGTCCATCCGTTCGCTCTCGCAGCGGCCTCAAACTGGCAAAAATAATTGGCCCAAGCGGTTTTTCCGTCAAACTGTGGAGGCTTAATAACTGACTTTGAGATATACTTATTTTCGACGAGTGTCGGGTCCTCCGACGATTCTTGACGTTTTGGTGAAGTCGCCTTCGCTATTTCTTCTTTCAAAATTTCGATTTTTCGGTTTACATCATCCTCAATATGTGTTATTTTGTCTTGTAGTTCCGTAGAATTCTCTATAATCTTATTGTTTAAACTTTCTTCTAAATTAAGTATTTTGTCATTAAAACTGGCTTGTAGATGTTTAGAATTTTCGATGATTTCATCCTCTAAAATATTAATTAAATCCTGGGAATTTTCCATAATTTTATCTTTCAAACTATCGTAGAATTTTTGAGAATTCTCTGTAATTTTATCATTCAAACTGTCTTCTAATTTTTGTAAGGACGAGTCAAGGTCACCTTCCAACTCAAAGCAAAATGTGTCAGGATCCTCAACTTCCTCAATCAAAACGTCGCTCAGTCTGGCTTGCAAAATGCTTTTCTTTCCATCTGTCTCGCTTTCCCTCTCTTCCAGTATGCATTTTAATTCCGACACTTTCAGGTCTTTCAATAATTTTTTCGGAGCCATCGTCAGTCTTTTTATTTTTCTAGTCTATCACACACGCCACACTTGACACCAATTGTTACGTTTTTCGTCGGTTTCGTGTGGATAGAAAGTCATAATTTATTTAACCACAATTTATTTAACACTAATTAACAAACAATAACGATTAAAAAAAACTTAAAGAACTATTTATAACTTATTTACAATTTATCTAACTATTTATCTAACAGGAATTTATTTTGAATTAGCGCGGCGATTGTAACTGTACGCGTCGACCGGTTGTTTTTCTCTGTCTTCTTCAGGCTTCGGGCATCTGCTTATATATGAGAGAAACAGACGATGCAGATTTGTCTCGAGAATTCTTAGCCGTGTTCTACCAACTTCTATTCGTTTTCAAACGTCGCCGGGTGTATGATGCATAGCCGAGTGGCTGGCCTAAGGCCGAGTTCACACGGGTCCGCAACAATACTACTTAAAAATCATCAAAATCTAGAGCAAAAAACTAGAGCAAAATGAATTAAACTTCAAAATGCATAAAAATTTAAAGGTGCCCGTTTTTCGTGCTGGTGAATGTAGTTAACTGCAGAGGCGGATACAGGAATTTATTGTAGGGGGGGGGGGGGGGGAGGGCAAAATAAAAAGCAATGTAGAATATACTTTTTAGGACGCCATTTTTAACCGAAGAGCCTAATATTTTACACAATTTACAGATTTTAGGAGGGGGCCGGGCCCCATGCCCCCTCCCCTTGTATCCGCCAGTGGTTAACTGAAAGCTGTACCGCATTTCTTCACTTATACCATCTTTTCGTCAATCTTTCAATAATTTCTACACAATTTTTGATCCTTTAAGAGTCCCTTAAGTCTAATTTAAAAATCCTTTTTCGGGTTCATATTGAAATTTACTAAGTCAATACTTTAAAGGAAAAAAAAACAAATTAATTTGTAAATAATTTATCACATTAGCTCAACTTATTTAAAAAATATTTGTATTTAAGTGATGTATTTACAAATAAAAAATATATATCGAAATGGTGCCACCTCGAATAACTGTAGATTTATTGGGGTGTTATTCTTACTTTTCTTCATTAAAGACAATTTTTACAACTAAATGTTATTTTTAATAAAAGTCGAATAACTTTTTTTTTAATGAGGACGAAGCGAAAAATCTTGCATAAGACACACTGAAAAGCACAACTATTTTATTTATTTTTTAAATTCGACAAAAATACATATTTTTTCAATATTTTGTTAAATGTCAAATTTGACAGATTGCCGAGATCAACAGACACACTTTTTTATGTTACTTTTATTCTAATTCAAAACGAAAACTAACGCCGAAGTCATATTTTATTAAATCAATTATTAAAAAATATCCCATATGATGTGGACTTTATCTGTAGCACCGCATATACCGTATGATCGAAAGAAAATCGTCAAGTTAGCTTGGAAATGACGATCGGTGACATTTGGAATATCATTTTACATTACAGTTGAGGGTTGGAACCTTTGATGTTACACAGCAAAATAAAAAAAAAACTAATGCCCACTTGCACCCTTTGTATAAACTTTGTTTAAAGGCTAAACAGTGATTAACTATAATAAGATATTATATAGTTAATCGGCTGTTTAGCCGTTAAACAAAGTTTATACAAACGGTGCAAGTGGGCATTAATCACCACAATACACCAAAACACTTTTATTTTTACACTGGACGCGCGTTTCGCTAACCAAAAACTAAAGTTTATAATCATCTGCTGATGATGCTAACATGGTTAGCGAAACGCGCGTCCAGTGTAAAAGTAAAAGTGTTTTGGTGTATTGTGGTGATTTAGTGTTTTTTATTTTGATATCATTTTACGTTTGAAATTACAGCGATTTTCATGTCCAAGCCAACTCTGACGCCGATTTATTTCCGATCGTTCGGCATATATTGTATATTATTTACGAAATACCATTAGAACCGACCGATTTGATGTGAATCCAAAAAACTATTGAACGTGTTCAATGTAATTATTTTTCTATTCCAATAACGGCATAATTAATCATTTTTATAATTTTTACGAATAAGAATATTGTTTCTTTTATTATACAAGGTGGTTTAATTTAATTTGGACTAGTTTTTCTTTATCCCGACAAGAAAAATATTTGTCTGAGCATAACAGTGTAAGTTTTTTAAATATGTATTTGAAAGCAATATCTCAAGCACCATTTAGAATATTTTTAGCCTCCACAGTTTATTTTAAATGTGTTGTATGACTCAAAAATGTTAAATGCGATAGTGTGGTTTACCGAATAAACTTTACATTTCAGGTAGAAATGTAATACACCATAGCACTTAAAATTATCTCTCTTCCTCTGAAATAAAGTGAAAGGAAAATATATGGAAAAATGTTTTCTTTCTTGTGTGTGCTTTCTGCAATACATTATTAAAAAATATTTTAAGTTATTTATGGAGATATCGCTTTGCATTGCAACATTTCTTAACTACACTGTGCATATTCTAAACATTAGGAGAGTGTTTTCAATATTAAATTAGTTAAATTAATGAAATATGCTACAACCTAATAAAACTCAACACACAGTGGTTAAGTGATCCACTTAACAGTGGTGTAAGATTTAGCTAAAATACGAGTTAGAAGATACACTTGAAGTTGAACAGACGAATGGAGAAGATTCTGACCAAATTTTTGGTACGAAATTTAATAATACATCTACGTTTTCAAATGACAATCGATAAACGAACTTGAAGCTCACTAGAATTGCGTATACCAGTTGAAAAACCATATGTGGTACTAATGAATATGATCGACCGGGCGATTACAGCATAGAAAATTGTCGGAAAATATGAATAAACTGCTATAAATGTCTCATAATAGATATGTGTTGTACAAAAGGGCAGAACATATCAAATATACAGGGTGCTACAAATTCAAGGTACGAGCATTGGTATCTCGGTAACCGTAATAGATACGAACATGGTTAAATTGGGGCAAAGTTGCGTATTGGGTTGTTCACCAAGATGCCATCAAAAAAGTTTTAAAAATTTCAAGGATTGCTGAGTTTTTTGGAAAAAACTGATTTTTTTGAAAATCAATTTTATTTTTTCCTGTCGTTACTTTTTAGAAAATCAACTAATTGCATATTCTCATAGCCACTTTATTAGGGCTATCTGACAGTATTTTTAGATTTTCAAATTAACTGATAATTTGTGAGATGCAGAGGCCAACTTAATTTTTTTAAATATGGACCTGCATTTTTTATTTCAGGTTTTGAAAGAACTCGGTCTCCTGAATACAACGATATGCCACTCTTTATACTTTTTTTTGTATGGGATACCTTAACAGCAACAAAACTATTTAATTATTTATTTAAATAATAAGTCCGACTCTGGATTCTTAAATTACGTAATCTGATTATATTCATTGCAACAATAATGATCAGTGCTAATTAATATTGAATAAGGAAAATCGAGCCAATTAGATCATGCAAATAAATAAAATCCGGGTCAGAAATTTAAAGATATTATTTTTAACTTTTTTTATTGTGAACTGGAAATCTCAGTGTGCGATCTAATAATATGCATAATATTAATCGTAGTTATTATAAATAAATCAACTTCTACAAACTAGTTTCTAACGTTCTACATGTTCGAAAGCACAAATTCCTTACTGCACAAATTTATTTTTATCTAATTTTATTTATAGCTCTTTGAACTTTCTTCTTATACTTCCGAATGCGTTTTGTACTCTTTATTGTAAATGTTGAGATGATTAATTTAAATGTTTTACAAATGACGTCAAATAATATAGCCCCTTAGCGATATGTCCAGGAACCTCGCTAGACATTATACTGCTCTATACCATTTCCAATCCATCTTCCAGAAAAATGATTTTATTGTTTATATTAAGGTACCTGAACCAATTAAGGCCACGTTAAGGTTTAAAGGGGCATTGCAAGAAAAATATTAATCCAACCCTTGTAGAAAATATTGGGGAACAATTAGTGCTTCATATATGTTGATCCTACATCAAAAAAAGTATAATTTTTTGTTTGTTTTGTGGATTTTTTTTGTTTTTTTAAAAACACTGCAATTGGCCTTATTGGTAACCCAGGCACTTTTAAAGGCCACGTGCAGAAATTGATAAATAGGAGCTATTACAATAAAAAAAACAATTTTTTGTTGATAACATTTTTATTTAACCAAGAAACTTACTAAATTTCGCAATCGTAACAAACAAACTTGGTTTTATTATCCCTGCATAACCCGACACATTCCTCATGGACGTATCGGCAACACAACACACAAAGTCGCATGTCTAACACCCTATCTTCCTTACAAATAAAGCAGTACCAACTCTCCGTTGATGGCTTTTTACTTTTTAAAGCTTTATTTTTATTCTTAACTTTGGAAGTTGAAGGAGTTAAATTTTCTCTGTTACTCGTCGAAGGTACCGCAAAACTAGTGGAAGGTTCGGCAAAACTAGAGGAAGGTTTGTTAAATAAATCTCTGACAACAACTTGAGCAGCTGAATTAATTGCTTTGCGTCGTTTAGTGACTGGAATTTTTAATTCAGGTGTTGGAAACAATTCCTTCATACTCTCCCTCGATTCATTCAAAATTGAGTCTTGATTTTCATTCCTAGTTTCAGGTTCAATTGCATCAGTAGTTTTATTACCGTTACAATCCAAAGATATTTTCTTCTTCAGAACCAAATTAATGAGTGGTTCATTATCAGAATCACTATCGGATCCTTCTTCTGATTCTGAAGAGCTTAACGTTACTTCGTTACGAGGATTTATTTGTGGATCTTCCATTCCATCTTCATTATTAGCTGCAGGAGATGCACGATAGGACAATCTACTAGGAGCAAATGCAATTTCTGGTATGGAATTAGGGTTGTATGGAAATATTCCAGTGGCTTCAAAAGCCGACTGTAAATTTTTCACAGACATAGCTTTTGGGTAAATTTCGCTGAGTATCTTACCAAACCGAGTTCTTGTTATTTTTCTATCAGGAAAAGTTGTCCAATACAGTAATACTTCTTCGTCCCAATAATGTTCAAAGCTGCGAAAAACGCATTTATCAAGTGGTTGTAACTCGTGTGTGGTGTTGCTAGGCAGACACAAAAGAGTTATTCCCAATGCATCTGCGGTTTCAAAAACAGAAATATCCAGGTGAGAGGCTGCTCCATCCATTATCAGCAAAACGTCTCCTTCGGGCTTAAATTTAGCGAAGTGCTGTAGCCACTTACAAAAAACACTTGTGGTCATGCTCCCCTTAGGTGTCATTTCAATAACAGTCCCAGGAGCCATATTTTCTTTCCATTCGTCCTTGCACCTTTTTCCTTTAAATAAGACCATTGGGGGTATGGCTTGACCAACTGCGCTGCCACAAGCGACCACAGTCACGTTTTCGGCATGCTCCGTTGCAATTATGTGAACCCTCCTTTCACCTTTTCTGGCAAGGACCTTTTGCTGATGGTGTAGGGTCAATCTGCAACCCTTTTCATCCATGTTAAATATCAAGTGCGGCTTGTCAATAAAGTTTTTTTCAGTCATTATCTGTTTTAGTTTAGTAAAATAGTCATTTACAATGGTTTTGTTCATTTTTTGGGCCCTAGCGGGATTAAGAAGCTGAGCTTTACGCTCGGTGATTTCTGGGTGCCTGGCAAAAAATAATTTTATCCATCTTCTGCCAGCCATTTCCTTTTCTCGATTAAAACAGTGTCTAATATTTCTAGTGTTTGCAAATGTATACACCGACTTTCGAATGATTTTGTTTGTCAAAGGTACTCCGATATTGCCTAACCTTATAATACGTTGACACAACTCATTTTCTTGTTCTACGGTTAGTATTGAGGATCTCCCCAATTTCTTAACGAAACTTCCAGTTGTGACATGGTTTCGAAGGGTTCGTCTCGGAATATCATAGCGCTTAGCCGCTGTCAGGACAGGCATTCCCTGATTTATACTCGCAAGAGCTCTCCTCAACTGCTGCTCGGACCATTTTGCTCTTTGTGTGGGTGGCATGTTCTGAGAATAGAGAAGAAAATAGGTAAGAACCTAATAAGGCCACATAGTTCCTAACAAGGCCACTCAGGTGGCTTTATTAGGAACGCATAACCTTAAAACAACAAACCCTCGTAACTCCTTTAAAGTTGAAAATAACAAAAAACCCAAATTACTACCATTAAGCTAACTTACCTTGGTAACTCCTTATGTAAAAAGAAAAGTTATAAAAAACAATTTCAATAAAAAATCACAAACAACATATACAAGAATCCCGTTAACGAAAACGGCTACAAACCACGATGTGCTGTAACTCCATCTGTTGGCGATTTTTTGAAATCACCCATAGACTAAAGTTATAGAGCGCATGGGTATATATTATTGTTAGTTACAATTTTTACGTTAGGTTTGTTTTCTGTCGCTAGGGGGCGTATGGCCTTATAGTAGCACTGGCCTTAATTGGGTAAAGTACCTTATATTAATTATTTTATATTATTTTATTGCATTTGATTTTCCGTATTCAATGTTTTACCCCACGTCATTCTTAAGTTTGAAAGCTTATCAATATTGTAACGATGAATAAATTAAATATTTAAAAATAAAAAGACTGCCGGACTTGAAATTGGTCTAAATAAATTGTGTTCAAATGAATTCTTTCAAAATCTGAAATAAAAAATGCAGGCCCGCATTTATAAAAATTAAGTTCGCCTCTGTATCTCAAAATATATCAACTAATTTGAAAATCTAAAAATACTATCAGATAGCCCTAATAAAGTGGCTATGAGAATGTGCAATTAGTTTTTTGATTTTCTAAAAAATCAGTTTTTTCCAAAAAACTCAGCAATTCTTGAATATTTTTAAAACTTTTTTGATGGCATCTTGGTAAACACCCCAAAGCGCAACTTTGCCCCAATTTAACCATGTTCGTATCTATTACGGTTAACGAGATATAGTAAACGCCACGAATGTTTGGGAGTGATTTATCGGTCGCTACCATGTGAACTGATCTGTTCAAGGTCACATAAAACTTAATTCCAGTGCCGTAGTGTTTCAAGTCATATAATAATCAATATATAATCTGTTGTAATTTGTTGTTTTAACTGTCAAAGTCTTGTCAAAACATATATTTGGTTATAAATATAAAATGGAATGCCCCATTGGTCGCACTTTAAAAACCTACGTCTGCGGTAAAAATTTACGTTCTTAATGTAAAAATGATAGCGCGCGTGTCGATTCTAACTTCATCAAGCGATGAATCACTCCCAAACATTCGTGGCGTTTACTATACCAATGCTCGTACCTCGAATTTGTAGTACCTTACCATTTTTTATTGGACTAATGAAACTATAAAAGTTGCTGCTGTACATCAATTTTAAAACTGTATGTCATCCTGGTTTTGTATTTTTAGCCGACCATACCAATAGGTATGGTAGGCTGTTAGGATCGGCAAAAAAAATGACCTAAATACAAAATATTTTCATGGTGTCTGTCTGTCTGTCTGTCTGTTCGTCTGTCCGTCTGTAACACGATAACTCAAAAACCGCTGAACCGATTTTAACCAAATTTGGCACAAAAATACTGTGGCACCCGAGAATCTGGCTATTAGTTTTTAATGGGGGTGGGGGGTTGGTAAGGGGGTATGAGAGGGGGTTAAAAATTTTAAAAAATCGTAACTCCAAAATTACAGTAGCTAGCGAAACGTGGTTTTCAAATTAAGATTAGGAATAATATTTGCAACAAAATTTGTAATAACATCAAAATCAGTCAAAGTCGCAGTTTTCGAGATATTAACATATTTTAGTATGAGCGGCTATACGTGCCTCCCGGCGCCAATTTTTTCTATTATGAGCCTCCCTATGCTTAGTCAGTCGATAATTTCAAATCCTTTACACAATTTTATAACATTTTGGTCTCGCAATTATGGATAGATCCATTGTCGCTGTTGGAGTGAGATGGAATTCCTAAGAAACGTTTGTAATTTTTTATTATTTACCGTAAACTTTAGTGGTAATATTTCAAGAAGAATTAAATGAAAAAATTGAGACCATATAATATTTAAAATAGTCAATTACTTTTTACAATTATTAAACAATGTGTTTTTTTATGTTTGTTCTTGTTTTGTTTGTATTATGATTTTTTTATTTTTTTTTTATTTACAGTGAAGGTGAAAACAATACTCCATCTACGGTTCCACCGCAACAAGAATCCAATAACGTTTCAGATACAAAACTTTAACAACTTTTTTATCTCAAAACAAATGATAATTATTAAATTCATTATTTTTCCTTAAAATCATTATATTTTATATGTTTTTATTTATATAAATTACGAAGACAGTAAACACTATTTAAAATCAATATTATTTAGCCCAATAACTGAAAATTATTTGTCTGCATCATATTGGATAAATTATGAAATAAAATACCTTTTTGGACTGGCATTGTTTCTAATTTTGAAATTTTATAAAACCTTAAAGTGTGAATTTTAAATTTACACAATGTCAGTACAAGAAAGTATTTAACTTGAAACCAATTTCAAAGAAATAATAATAAAGTAACGGACAAAAACCTTTCACGCAGTTTGAAAAACGAAAAGAATTACGATCTTGCTTCTATGTATCAAAGAAAGTATAATATAAATAAAAAAATACTTATCTCAATTATACAGCGTGAGTCTTAAATAAGTGCAAATATTTTTAAGGGTAGTATATTTCGACCCCAGAAAACACGATTATGAGGTTTTTTTCGTGAAAAAAAAATTGAAAATATGATTTTTTTTTTTAACTTTTTTAATTTTTAGATAAAAAAACGTAATCTCTTGATAATATCGCAAAATAGATATTAAATTAAATTTACAAGAAAGAAAACCCAGAGTGGTTCTCAAAATTTAAATATATATATTTTTTTTTAATTTTCAAAGTAAAATAACTCGGTTATTTTGGACTTATTAGAAAAACGGTAAAGACAAAATATTATTGTTTCTTTTATCGAGATCTACCAGCCCTGAAAATATTTGCACTTATTTAAGACTCACCCTGTATAAGTAAGTACTTACTTTTTTAACTTTACTTACTACTTACTGAAAATCACAAGTACTAACATATTTATGTACCCGCTATTGTGTCTTGCACTAAAATGCATTTTATGTTTTAAAAGTTTTTATTATTGTAATTATTATGATTTTCTCTTTAACTTTTTTATCTATGTCTTTTTTATACTAAGTATATAAGTCTTACAACTTATTTATATGTACAACTTTTATAAATTAATTACTGCTTATGCGATACTGGTTTCAAGCTTTTATATTACAAACGATAAAGATAACAAATTTATGATCATGATCGGGATCCCTTTACCAACTAGAATCGAACTGCGTCAACGGTCAAAGTTATTGTGCTAACTAAAAAGTGTACATGATTGTGATATTATCGTGTGTCTGAAATTAAAGTTTTCATGACAAATTTTTACAAGACAAATACTTTACCTTTTATTTTGTTGCTTTTATTCAAACAATTTTTATTTTATTTTAATCTTTTAACAGATAAATATGTAAGACTGTTTCTACTGTTACTATTTTATAAAAATGAATAGATATATTAAGTATTATCATAAATATTTTTACAAATACTTTATAAATTAGAGAAATAGAAGAAAATATAATTTAATAAATTAACTAAGCAATGTCAATAAATCCTTTTTTGAATCCATGCAATTTAACTTACATAACGTTTCGGCCAGATGTATCACTGACCGTTATCAATTGTGTACTGGTTTCTACCACATTCAAAAACACATTTGAAATAATTAAACTATATTAAAACTCTCTTCCCAACTGTACGTATAAAAATCGCTCCACTAATTTCAGTTTAAGGGTTTGTTATAATAAAATTAAATTTATAACTTTACAAAGTAGAATCGTTTTGTAATAATTATATCTGAATAAAGTATTTTTGATACTAATCGAAAAAATATTTATAGATTATGCATTAATAATTTTTACAGCGAGTGACTGTCAGAAAATGGGAGATATATTATATTGTTTCAGAAAATGACTAAGTGGCCTATTGAATATTTTACAATAATTATTGTCATAAAGCAGTGCTTTTCATGATAAGAAAATATTATGTTATTTTTTCTTTTGTTAAAATAAACGTTATTTTATTATGTTTGTTTTGTTGTTTTTTTTTATTTTATTTGAAGAATTATTACTAAGAAGAAGGGGGTTGTTGTGTTTTAAACATTCAGTAAAAAAATGTTTTAAACCAGTTTAAAAAAACTCGTTTCTTGTTAAACATGTTTAAAACTGTTTTAAATATGTTTGGTGTGGTGTTTTATTTCCAATAAAAAAAAATGTGTGTGCACTACGTGTGCATATTTGAAGTGAAACTTCTTACTAACAGCTCTTAAATTGAAGGATTTGCAGGACAAAATTTGTCCGAAAATACAGAAAAGATCCAGTGGTTCCCAAAATTTTAGCAACAAATCATTTTTTTTTGGAAATTTTCAAAGTAAAATAACTCCGTTATTTTGGACTTTGAAAAACGATAAGGAGAAAATATGTTTCTTTTATCGAGATCTAACACCCCTTAAAATACCTGCACTTATTTCTCGGACACCCTGTATATAATACATTGTTCGTATACTTTTCTTTTCAGACGTATGGGTATATCGCTTTTAAATGTCTCTCGTAATTTAAAAAAAAACTCGCAAATCATAGACCTGAAATGAGCTTTTTAGACACACTGCCATTATTTTTTTGTCAGAGTTGTGAGTCTCTTAGGAAATATGTCCGTATATCTATTTAAGGTCTGAATGTCGAAAGACAGACAGTTACTTGTTTTTCCGTCGATTTATTTCATGGTTTTAGGCAAAATGGGAGTTGGTAGGTTAGGTTAGGTTAGGTTAGGTTAGGTTAGGTTGCTGGGGTTTGGGATCATATTTGATCCCTCTCGCGGAGGCCTTGGGCCCATTGCGATACCGCTGTATTGTTTTACCACACCTTCCTCTCATTCTTTCTTTGCGTTAAAGCACTTCCAGCTCTTTGCAAAGTTCCCGATGTCGCTGATGTTGGCTTCTGCTGCTTCCTCTAGTCCCTCCAAAAAACCTTGCCCTAAAGTTTTAAAGCGCCGGTATTCCAGTGCCGGACAGTGGGACAGCAGGTGCTCAATGGTTTCTTCTTCCTCTCCGCATTCTCTGCAGTAATCGTCGTCGGAAATTTTCCATCTCACGAGATTTACTCCCGTGGGACAGTTTCCAGTGACACCTACAATTATGCGTACTAGGTCCTTTTTGTGCTCTAGTAGTTGTTTTGGTTTTTTGCTATCTACCACTGACCATAGTCTTCGAGCTGTAGCGCAGTCCTCACGGTGTTGCCACGTCTCTTGCTGCTTGACTTTGATGGCAGTTCCTATAGCCTCCTTCAGTGTGTTGATCGTCACAAGTGGTGGGTCATCTGCTACGGCCTCTCCCCTGGCCCCGTCTTTGGCGAGTCTGTCTGCTTCCTGATTGCCCACCACATTGCTGTGGCACCCAGCACAGAGTAGCCCCGCCCCGACGCAGCCAGGACAGTACTTCTCGGCATTCCATCACAGTTTTCGATCTCACTGATTGCATGGTGATGCTTCTTAAAGCGGCCAAGCTGTCAGAGTATATCACTATATCCCCTATTGGTCTATCAGCAATTTTCTCTCGTATACAACTAGCCGCTTCCTTTATGGCGTAAACCTCTGCTTGTAGAACATTACAGCCATCCGATAGCCTTAAAGATCGTCGGATGTCTAGTTCCTCTGAGAAGATGCCTATACCTGTGCCCCCTGAATTTGCGGAAGCATCTGTGTAGACTGCTATGGATGCTATGGGGAGTTGGTAACGACTCTCAAATATTTAACTTTTGAAAATAAAGGTTGAGTTCTTTTCCACAGAGGGAAAGCTATATGTCGCGTCTTTATCTTCTTTGTAAATGGTACCACCCCGTTCTTTTTCGGATCAACAGATAAGTTTTATAGCATATTTCGTTGTTATTGAGGGAATTTTACATTGCTCCATTATTTTCTGTACGTTTGAAAGAGTGCAACTTAAACCACATTCTTTTTTTTTATGCTCTTACCTATTTTCGACTGGGAAAAGCACATCGTCTAATGCTAAAAACATAGTGGAGCGACGAGGAGAGCGGCGAGCAAGCAGCGCGACCAAAACAAACCTGTGAAGACAAGTACGCGTGAACATAGTAAAGCGATCTGCTCGCCGCTCTACTATGATTTAGCACCTCGAGGCTCGATCGACGCGATATCGCGCTGCTTGCTCGCCGCTCTCCTCGTCGCGCCACTATGTTTTTAGTCTAAGCTACCAGATTGACTGCAGATGATTGAATTTTGCAAATAGGGTGTAATGCGACAAAGGTCTTTTCGGTAAATTGATCATGGTATGACGGACTTCAAACAATAGTTTCTCTGATTGACAGGGCTGGACACCCACACAGTGGTAGACTTAGGGGAGGGGGCGGAACCGAATCTTAATAATTCGTAATTTTTTATTCAACTGGCAAACAAGGCCAATATGTGTTCAGTAGTTATAAAGTAGTTTGTAGGTGAAGTATGCAAACCATACGTATACTCCAACTATAAACAGTATAAACGGAAGCAGATATTTAACTAATTATCAATTATCAGGCCCCAGTAATTGTCAATGGCATTTTATATTTAGGAAATTAAATCAAGGAGTAATTATCTTTGTTTAAAATATCGAATAATTATTATTTTTTATATATTTTGAGACTGAATTTATTTATTTTAACTTTTAAGTTATTTTTCAATGGTTTCAATATTTATTTTTACTTAATAAACATTTTAAATTACAACCAATGCACAGCATAACTTGTATTCTAGTTGATGAGCAGTGAAGTCTTTAGTACAACGGGGGCCACGGGCCTGAGACAGCGAAGGGGCCCCTCGGATCTTGGAGGACTTATAAAATCGCGATATTTTGTCGCGGTCTTTCCCTGGAAGCATTTTTAACCCATTTAAGAAAAAAATATTTAAAATTTTTGGGCGAAAAAAACTACCTGTCAAAAAAGATGTGTACAGCCTAAAAGTCAAATTTAGTGATTATCACAGTCCCTGTGACATAAAGAAAAGACATGTGGCTATCTATTTCAAAAATTAAATTGTTCAAATGTCATATAACAATGGCGGTAGCTGTCATGGAATTGGGCGATTAAAAAATTATTATAAATATTTTTTTTTCAAATGGAAACCCACTTTTTTTATTTCACTAGTGAAAAGGTTTTCCAATTCGTTACGTTTTAACTAGACATATTCCTATACCTAAAATAAATCATTTTTAAGTTATTTAAGATTTAGTTTGAAAACGTATATTTTTCTTGATTTTATCTAGCTTCCTTTGACATTAAGTGTCAAACAGTCAAACAATTTATTTCCATCTGTCAGAAAATGAATTATTTGAATTTCCTATATTATAACTATACAGCTGCCTTAAAAGTTTAAAAAGTGTATTTATATAAATATAACTCGTATTCGTTTTTTTTTTCGTTCTTTAGTGATTATATTTAGTAATATTTCGTTCTTTAGTGATATCTAATAGTTGATATTTTAATAATACACCGTAAGATCGAACAAAAACAGCGCAAAGCTAGCTTGGAAATGATGATCGATAATATACTGTCATAGGCTTCTGGTTAAAATCAGGGGGGTGACAGTAAACCGGAAAATTGGAAACAGTTGTGGCGCGGTTCTACCCAGGCAGAAAGCATGGCCTTCTAGACTGTCCTAGACAAAAATCTGAATATTTCTATATGATTTCTGTCAATTTCTGCTACGGAACATTTTTATGCACGTCGGCGTCCTGTTCTTTTGTCTTTTGTCTGTGTGTCAGTGTGAGCCTCGAGGCCTCTGGCAAGGTCGGGCGCCATTTTAATTTTTGCCGTTTAGATTTGATTGGAAGTTTGTTTCTGATATTTCGGCTGAAATTTATAAGTACAAAGATGTTTTTTGATATAAAGTTCCTTGTTAACACTTTAATAAAGTATATATGATATTAATTACATGAAGAAAATGATGAAATCGACGTTTCGGCGTGTAGCAGGTATGGGCCATATTATAGGTAAAAATAGGTAATATATTAACTGTTTTTATATTTTTTTAGCTTTAAACCCAAGGATCTTGGGATATTCTTTCAAGGATTTTTCCGTATCTCTACTTTAAAGACTGATCGGTGATTTTGAGCAATTGAAAGCAAGTTATACAAGGTAAATTATGATTATTGAACTATTATTAGCCTACGTTAAATTTCTACAAGATGAACAGAAATGCGTAATTACATATCACATAGGTACCTATTATGTATTTTCATAGCAATAATGCTATAAATCTATGTATGTAGATTATTTTTAAAATACAAATGAGGTATTAGATGTATATGTATCATATTTTTTATTCATTTTATTTTCATTCAAGTCCTGTTTGATTTAATTCACAAAAGTCTTATGTAGGTACCTATATTTATATTTTTTACATATTTTTTTTGATTCCAGGTTTTGTGTGGGTTCCGGTTGCCTTTTTCCTGCTTCCAGTTATTTATCCGTGAAGCTGTGAAAACATTTATTTATCTTCAAGTTTCTGTAAGTCAATGCACTGTTACTTTACTAATTCGCTTTAACACAGCATCTCTGATATTATTTAAATATTTAATATTGATACAGTAGTTTATTGGTTTATAGCTCTTTAATTGTGTTGATTTGCATATTTACATTGTTCTAAATTCCAAATAAATATTTTTGAGTAATTTTGTTGTATTATTTACTACTAGAAAGAGTAAAAAGTATATTAACCCTCATTTAAACCTCCCGAACAGCCCGCCATTAAAAACCGGAAACGGAAATAAATTTCATAAAATTGAAATTGTCATGTCTATGTCATGTCATAGTCATGTCAAATGTCCCAGCCGCCATATCTGAAAATTAGTTACCCAGGCAGCCACGCTGTTTCCATAATTTAACATTGACTTGACACTTCTTCTTGTATTTATTATTTTATGGTTAAAATCAAGAAACATATACGCTTTAAAGCTAAATCTTAAATAACTTAAAAGCGATTTATTTTAGGTACAGGAACATGTATAGTCAAAAAGTAACAAATTTTAAAAACGAAAGTAACGAAAGCCTTTTCACGAGTGAAATAAAAAAAGTGGATTTCCATTTGAAAAAAAAAATGATTTATGATAATTTTTTAATCGCTCAATTCCATGACAGCTGCGGCCATTATTATATGACATTCGAACAATTTAATTTTTATCATAGATAGCCACATGTCTTCTCTTTATGGTACAGTAGCTATGGCAATCACTAAATTTGACGTTTATATACATATTTTTGACAGGCAGTTTTTTTCCTCCAAAAATTATAAATATTTTTTTTCTCAAAAACGGTTAACGTTAGGTATAGAGTGTTTAATATCAACATTCATTAAATACAGAGAATTTAAGCATGTAATAAAAAATGGGGTCACCCTTTTAAAATAAGAAGGTTGCTGTCAACTTCCGGTACTTCCGAAAGTGCCGCCATATTGAAAATATTTTTAATCGATAGATCTCATTGTGAAACAATGATATGCACAAAATTTCGTATCTAGATATTGTAGTTTTCTTTCTAGAAACTTCTAACGCAGGCTCAGCCTAGGACACCCTGTATAAATACTTGAATTTTGTCAACCATTATAGATACGTCATTCAATTTTTACAAAATGTGCATTAGAAGTATATCATTATCTAAACAGAACGGGGCCACATTTAGCTTCGCCGCCCCGACAGGCTTAATCCGCCACTACACCCACATAGTACATAATAAACAGTATCATTTTATGTTTATATCCCCTACAAAGTGCTCAGTCAAAGTTCGATTGCAGTTTGAAAAATGCCATTGTTGCTCCCTTATTCGGTACTGCAAAATTTCTCAGCACATTTCCAATGGGGTGCCCCCTGGTGCCCCAAAGTTGATACTTCTGATAGTACTTTTAGAAGAAGTACTTTTAGTGATTTGAATGAAATTTTGAGGGTAAAAGTTACTATAAATGCTACATATTTTATTACTAAAAAAGTGTCGATAAATTCATCAGGGACGTGCATATGGGTTATCACTGGAATATTTAAAAAAAAAATATGTGCACCACTGATTTTTTTCTTTTGATATCAAAATTGTGTAGGTTGTTTAATGCTAATTAAAAGTTATCTCCTGATATTTTGTCGAATTCGACCTCCTTGATGAGATAAACGCAATTTTATTAATCACAATTAATAAAATTAAAATAAAAATAAAATTAATAAATTATATATTTTACCTAATTTATTATTAAATATTATTGCTATTAGTTATTATTACTATTAGTCCAACCGAAATAAAAATAAAAATCAATCTCAAATAAAAAAATAATGATATTTAAGATAATTATAAAAACCCTAATTTTAAAAATTTTAACATACTGTAACTCTACAACTATGCATTTCCATACCCATGTTTATAGGAACTTTTTTTCATATTTCTTGATGAGAAATCGATGAGTACTTATTTAAAACTTTCGCATGTTAATGATATTAAGTTTTTTTTAAAGGTTGCTGTAACATATATATGTATATGTTACAGCAACATAATCAATAACCGGTATATAATAAAAAATAACATCTACATAATAACCCATATGCACGTCCCTGGTGAATATATCAACACTTTTTTAGCTTTAAAATATTGTTAGACTTGGATCAAGGTAATGTAGTGTAACAACCCATGTTCGTCATCAAAGTTGAAGAGTTAATATTTTGGCCAACTGTATAACAAGAACTTTAAAAGAAAGAAAGGAACCTACGTTGTGTTAAATATTTTTTTTATTGTGATTACCTCGGATGCGCCTCGACAGAAGCAATATTTTGGGAAATTTGAGGAGAATAGGTTATGTAAATAAAACGCTAAATTTGTAAATAGCCCTACTTATTTTATTAAATGAAATGAAAGGAGTGCCGTACTCTGCCTGGAATTCACATGTAAAAGAGCACGGCAGAGAAAACCATCATCACTATTCCAGAGAATCTAACTATGCTGTCCTGAACTTTAATAAAAGAGAAATAACAATAATATAGAAACTGTCCTCATACCTAGGTTTATAGTTTAATACATTCAAAACATGCCACATTTACATCGTTCAAAACTGAAGAAAGTTAGTTTAACGGGTCCCCACCCGTAGGTACGAAGTCCCTGGTTGCGGAGATCGACGCTAAAGTTGTTGTGCAAATATCGTTAGATCATAAGTTATTATATTTTTTTTTCTGGCTGCTCTTTTGCGAGCTTAGATATTCGCCCATGCACGGACGAAAAATGTTAGTACACTCAACAAGGCCCTTATTCTCACAAACCACAAATATCGGCACGAAGGAACAGTAAACGATTTTATTTAGATTACTTTTAAACTGAAATTATTTACATAAATAGATTCCATTAAATGCATACACATGTTATATATTTGCTTTGTCAGATCAAATAAATAAAGAAATGCTTTAGAACAGAATTACAACCAGAAAACAAAATAATATGATTTAGTTAACATTAGTTAAATAATGAGAAAACATTTACTTTACCTTTAATAAAGATAAATTTCATAAGCCTATCATTGATTGATAGGACAAACTGTTTAATAACTCGCCTAAAATTTAATATTTTTGGCCCAAAAATTTTCAGATTTTTACAAACTTATTCATATTTTCACTAATAATGGCTTATTTGTCAAGATTTTTTTGCGGGTGCCATTTATTACAAGCATAGTCATACACAATTTTATAAGTCATGTTCCACAGCCACAGAAGTTTACTCTAAGCAATCTAAGCTTCATGAAAAAAAGTTCTTTGACTCGAGCTTACAAACCGACAAGGGAAGTCGCTCAAGGCGAAACGATATTCAAAGAGGCTGCCGAAAGTCACTCGCTCCACTATCGTTCTCGGCAATTCGAGCAGTGTGGCAATGAAAACACGAGAAACCTTCCACACTATTCGACTTCGGACAACTTTGGCTTACTTCATTATTAGTGTAGAGGTCGTTTATGAGACACTGCATAAAATGATTAATTTTCGAGACCTTTTTTGCCAATATATAAAAAAGATTACTGACGAATTACTGATTACTTTAAATGTATGCTAGTACAAGTATGAAAATAGAAGACTTATTTTATCATATCCCTAGTAACTTTCCAGCTTTCAATTAAACTGTTAATATGTATTTTGGAATAAATAACGGAATGTTTTAATATATAATTTAATAAATTTTAATTGCTGATATTTAATTTCTAAACTATTATAAGTACTAATATAAATTTTGATTTGTACTTACTAATTGATATTTTTTACTACAATGTTCTCTATATGTTTTTTTTTAAATTTATATCACAAGTAAACTTGATATATTCTATACTAGCATATGTAGAAAAAATTATAAAGGTGCTAATTTATGCAAATAATATAAACCTGCTATTTAAATACTTATGTACGGGGTGTTTTAAAAAACATGTGACATCTCTCGTGTGGAGATTTCGATCTTCTTGATGAGATAAACTCAATTTTACTAATAGATATCAATTAATCGGATTAAACTTTTTTTTATCGGCATTAAACAACCTGCACAGTTGTCCTGACCAGGGCCGGCGGAAGGGCCGGGAGACCCGGGCGGCCGCCCGGGGCGCTAGATGCTAGAGGCGCCACGACAGCAACTAAAATACTTAAAAACAGTAATCTAAACAAATAGTAACGAATAACCAGATCAATAGTTAATCGGTGCTATCAATTTTCACATTAAAATATCAGGAGTTACTACACCACATAGGGAAACTATCTGACTATACATTATAAACGCTACTATATCCTAGACCTATCCTATTATAGTTTACTGAAATTATGCTCAAAAATCCTTCGCACGAAAGTTTTGGTATAGTTTTGATTTCTTCTATTTTATATGTTTTTTGGGTGCTCTATCCGAAACTGGGATTTACCAATACATTTTCGTGGAACAATCTTAAACAAAACAAAATAAAAAAATATAGCCAGCAAAAAAAGAGCCTGCAAAATTGACAGTTTTAGACTGACTGCTCAAAATCGCACTATTTCTACTACCCACACCCTTTATTTGTTAATGGCTGATATGCTCTAAAATTATATGAGGCAAATATTCATTCGCAAGAAGCTGAAGAGGATTCCGATATCCTTATTATAAAAAAAGCTTATAAGTTTGCCTCATTAATTAAAATAATTTATTAACAGTAAAGGGAAAAAATATCAATCTTTCGGTGGTTTTGATTGTTCCGGATTGAATATGTACTAATACATGGTAAATGGTAGTAGAATCGTAGAATTTTCTCATTGGAGCAAGACAAAGAAATGCATCTCAAACACTGGCTGCACCTCATTTTGAAGCCGACAAAACTGTATCTGATCATATTATGCTGATTCTGCACGAAATAATTGATTGTGAAAAAGAAAAGAAAATTTTCTTAAATTCTTATAGAAAAATAATAAAAACTGCTTGTCAAACCAAACTAAATTCTAATATTATATATAGATATATATACAGAACGAGACTGCCGAAGTTGGAATTCTATATCTTATCACTGTATATACCGGGTGCTTCTCAAAAGTGGCACACCCCTATAACTTGTTTATTTTTTTAGATGAAAAAAATCAAAAAATGAGATTTGGTATGTGAGTGTACGACATAAATTAGTATTATTGACGTATTCAATTGTTTTTGGTCACTTTCTGTTTCACCGGAAAGTACTACAACTTTTGATTTTTAAATGGCACCCCCGGTATATTTCTACTTTATGGCATATGTCAATTTTTGACATTTACGCATATGGTTTGTTTGAAATTGTAACATGCGATTTGTAACGACAATTTGACTCGAAATACAAAGTGTGTGGTACCGAATTATTCTTAAAATAATGTTTTTTCCAAATATGCTGAAGAGCGACCCTTGTTTCATTTGAAAGAATTGAGATACGATTAAAAATACGATTAGGACATCTTTTAACCGGCCAGGACAATACACGAAAAACATTAGACGATCAAATGTATTTTTCCAAGGCTCCTTATTTAAAAATTGGTGTTTTTAACAGAGTCATGGCACTCTAGTTTGAAATTTAAAATAGATATATTTTTTGACAAATGATATGTGATATGTCATTCTACTCTGAGTGTCATTTTCTATTGAATAAAATAGAAATATACCGAGGGTGTCATTTTAAAATCAAAAGTTGTAGCTATTTCCGGTGAAACAGGACGTGACTAAAAATCAATTCTAATTTATCTCATACACTAACATACCAAATCTCGTTTTTTTATCTAAAAAAATTAAAAAGTTATAGGAGTGAGTGAGTCACTTTTAAGACGCACCCGGTATAGAAAAAACAACCGCCACTAAAATTGAACGAAGAGTAGAATTTTGAAGTGTCTTTTTAAATTTGGCGGTCTCAATATTTCCCTTCTGCCGGCCCTGGTCCTGACCAGAAAAAAAGTCAGTGGCGTACAGTTTTTTTAGAATAATATTCCAGTAATAACCCACATTCACTACAGTTATGAATCTGTCAACTTTTTATTATTAAAATACGGAAGGTAGATACCGGGTGGCGCATCGTCGTTGGAAACATAGTAGTGGGGTATGTTAAGTTAAAATTATGCCAAAATATTTCACATCTGGCAACCAACTCACCCTTTTGGATTTAGATAGTGCATGGATAGACAAGTCTAAAAAGCGCGGGACACAAATTCTTTTGGCCTTCTAGCGGTCTTGATGACGTAATCAAAATGGCCGCCAAAATTTTTAGACACGCTTCTATATTTCCCGCTATAAGTCAGTTTTACTTTTCGATATTAACAAATATTGTTAGTGATTATAAAAGAGGAGGAAACGCGCTTTTGTTGCGAATGGTATATTTCACAAAATTATTTACGTTTATAATAACAAAAATATTTGTCATTTACAAGATGTACATCGCTTGCGGCAAGTACAAGAGGTAAGTTCTACACAGTGTTTTCAAACTTCTGGAATTGTTATCCACACAGGTCGGTATGATCCTTCCGAAGTTAGCCTTTAAACTATTAATAGTATATCTGTCGAATATAATATCTAGTTGTAAAGTATTCTTCAGTTGAAATAACATATGGTTTAAAAACATGTTCATAGTATCCGGAAAATGTTGTAACAATGCCAAGATTAAGCATGTGTACTACAGCAGTGGGATTCTGTAAGCTCCGTAGCAAGAAATTTCCGATCTAGCCTATGCTATTTGTAAACGATTGATGAGTCACTAGACAGGAAATATGTTTAGAGAATCGGGCCTCAGCTGCTCCATCAAATATTTAAGCTGTCTCATTCGGTTGGCCCTAGTCACAGCTAATGTCACATTTTTTTTAATGCACTTAATAATATCCGATTTGTTAGTTGGTTTTCGAAATTTACTTTTTTAAAGTTACTATAGGACTTAAAAGTCCTATAGTAACTTAAGTGCTTCCGCAGCACACTTGACAGCTTCGACACTTGGAATAAGTTTAGAGCGCCCTATTGACACCAAATCGGTTTCTTCAAACGGATTTTATAGATTAATATAAATTAATTTTTTTACAAATACATTAAAAATTACAGCAATTACATTTGATAGTTAAATAGTCGTTAGGTCGCTGTATTACTTTTCAGGATCTATAGGGAAATTAAAATAACTTTCGTTGCACATCATAATACGACCACCAGCAAACTCCATAAGACGACGCATGGTGTCATTAATGACGTGCAACAAAAGTTGTTTTAATTTTCCTATATATAAATTGCGTTTTTATCATAACGACTAGATGTGTAACGCTACAATATTTTTGCAAATTGTCAAAAACCGTTTATGACAAATAGTAGTCATATATACCGCTAGAAAGGTAATTCTCTGACGAACAAAAAGTATATGACACGTTTTTAGCAAAATGTAACTGATTTCAAGTTATTTAGCAAAATGCGATGAAAAAAATTAAAATTAAAAAAAATTATAGTTTAGGTTCACAAAACCAAAAATATTTGAAATTTTTCAAATATTTTTGGTTTTGTGAACCTAAACTATAAAACCAAATACACCGTTGGTTTTCTCCTAATTCATAATCACTAAAAACGTATGTTAATATCGGAAAGGAAAATTGAGTTATAACGGGAAATCTAGAAGCGTGTCTCAAAATTTTGGCGGCCATTTTGATTACGTCATCAAGACCGCTAGAGGAACAGAAAAAATTGTGTCCCGGGCTTTTTAGACTCGTCTACCTATGTACTATCTGAATCCAAAAAGGCGCATTGGTTGCCAGATGTGAAACTTTTTTCAGCCATCTCACCCCACTGTAGGGAATCCCATGCAAATTTTAAATTGTCCAAATATTGGCTCCCTTGTTGATTTTACAGCGAAGTCGTACATAGTTTTTTTAAAGGCCTGCGAATGCTGAATACACATGCCAAATTTGAACAAATTTGGACAAGCTAATTTTAAGTAAATTAAGAAAACCTACATCTATTTTTAAATTAAAACTGAACAGGTAACAATGCAAAACCTGGCAAAGGTTAACATACCTTAAGTTGTCAGCCTGTGATTATATCCATAGATAAATGCAACAAGTTTAGATTGGAAAGCCCGTAAAAATTTTGGGGTGCGACCGTTATACGCGATTTGGCGCTGCTATAGCGGTCGCTAAGAACAACGGCAAACAAAAACAGAAATAATTTTCTCTTGTCAAAGTCAGAATCTTCAAAAATCATAATAATCTTTTAAAATCTAAACTGCTCTCATTAAAGAAATTCCGAAAAGTGTTTATAGCATCCATTTTCAAAGTAATTATTGCTATCTTGTCCTTATATAAAATAAAGTTTCTTGTATGCAACACACTGTATTTTATTTATAAAATTAAACAAAAATAATAATAAATTTGAATAAACAATATTTGGCGATATAATCATAGATAAAAGAAAATAATCTTCTATTAAGACAGATATGAAACTTAATACTAAAATTTTGGGTCAAAGCGCCCCTCCGTGTTCTTAGTAGAGACTACGTTTAACCTTCGCCTTTTCTGCTGTAAATATTTTTTATGCTTATTTTTGATTTCAAAGGATTTAGTTTTAAAGTTACACTGATATATTAGTATATCAGAGTAACTTTAATAAAACATAAGAATATATATATTTTACAGTTAATTAAATATACATTTTGACTACAAGGTAGAAAGTAAATCACAATATTTGATAAAACCTATAAGTATACCATTTTTACAGTTAATAAATAATAAAACTATTTCTGACTATGATATTTAAAATTTAGATAGATAGAATATTAAAAAACATACCGGTATTTGCAGACGCAGGCCCAAATTCAATAAAAACCAAAATTTTTCCTGCGAAAATCGGGCTTTTTTCACAGAAAAGGTATTTTTTGATTATCAACAATCATTGTCAAGTTGACAATATACAGGGTTTTCTAATTAGTCTAAAAAATTGTGGTGTGATTCCTCAT
This sequence comes from Sitophilus oryzae, assembly GCF_002938485.1. NCBI lineage: Eukaryota > Metazoa > Arthropoda > Insecta > Coleoptera > Curculionidae > Sitophilus > Sitophilus oryzae. Next base: position 1,216,021 of record NW_022147250.1, on the reverse strand, counting down.
GTGTTCTTAAAACAATTTTTATAGAACCATTGGGTCTAAAGTACTTCCTTTCTGATCTACAGGGTGTTAAAAATTAAAAAAAACTCGATATTTTGCTTAACATAAATGGTACACTACTGCTTTTTTAAAGAAAATATATTTTTTTCTTGACTGGCCATCCTTTTTCAACAAAATTGATCTTTTGAGTTTTTCTTGTTCATCAAACGGTTGCCGAGAAAAAAATAAATATACTTATTAAGAGTCCGCCTTAAGCTGTTTTCTAACGATTTTTTATTTTTTAGATTAATTAGGAAACACCTTGTATATGCATATCACAGGCAACCAAATAAACTAGTAACCTCTAAAAATTATTTTTCCTACCACTAGCGACATACCGTGTTTTTAGTGAGTACTGAATTATTTTATCAAAATTTCACCATATAAGTTTCCAGGCAATGGATATAATTCCGGAAAAAGCCGAACCGCTCCGAAATTTTCAAAAGTTTTGGGTCGCGACCGTTGCAAGAATAGCGCCAAATAGTGTTTACATTGTCCTTATGGGCACTTTCCAATCTAAACTTGTTTCATTTATCTATGATTATATCATTATCAAATACAATTTGTTGTGCTATCTACACTACTATGTTATACTACCTACAGTTAGTATCCCTGAAATGCATTTTTGTAATTTAAAACATGTTAGAATAAGGAAAGCCTAAATTGATTAAAAAAAGTAGAGAAAATACAATTTGTCATTCACAAAATTATAGGTTGACAACTTAAATTAGTTAGCATTTGTCTGGTTTTGCACTGTTACCTGTTCAATTTTAATTAGAAAATAGATGAAGTTATTGTTAAATTAGTTAAAATCGGCTTGTTCAAAATTATTTAAATTTAGCATGTGTATTCAGCATACGCAATCCTTTAAAAAACCTATTAACGACTTTGCTGTAAAATCAACAGAAGAGTCAATAATTGGACAGTTCAAAATATAGTAGATATAGTAACGTTTACCCTCAAAATTCATCGTCATCAGTCATTCAAATCGCTAAATACACTTAGAAGAAAATTATAATAAATCGAAAAAAAAATACTTTACCCTCCTACAGCTACGAAATAAAGCAGACTCGGCCCTTTGTTTATAGAAAATAAATCTTATTTTTACGTGAAGAAACTCCCCACGAGAGATGACACTCTATATATTATATATTATAGTAATAAAAATGAAACACTCTCTATATATTATAGATAATAATATATTATTTATATTAGATATTAATGATATTTATCTATAATAAAATATTGAAAATTATTGAAATATGTACATTTACTTTACAGAAAAATTTTATGTTACGCAATTTACATTTCAGGAGCATGTTAAATTGCGTAAATGCTTTGGAACAACACCTACCAAGTGAGCAATCTGGATTAGTAGTAGCAGAAGAGAAAACGCAACAAGAATCATGTAAGTACATGCAATAAAAAAGTATTAGGTATTAAATATCTTCAAAGCTAAAAAGGCAATGTAAAAAAATGTAATTACTATTTAAATTATTAAAAAAGGCAAATACTTATACAAATCTATTAAAATATTTTTATTGTTTTTTTTTAATTATATATATATATATATATATATATATATATATATATATATATATATATATATATATATATATTTTTTAATTATTTATTAGCCACATTACAACCGTAAAATAAAAATTGTATAAACAATTTTATAAGGTAAACAAATATACAATTTAATTAAATAGTATGTTATGTATCAAAATGAATAGTATGTTATGGTATCAAAAATGATTTTACAATTATTAATTCTACAGTATAATAATATACAGGGTGAGTCTTAAATAAGTCCAAATATTTTCAGGGCTGGTAGATTTCGATAAAAGAAATATAATTTTTCTATACAGTTTTTCAAATAACTTCAAAATAACTAAGTTATTATACTTTGAAAATAAAAATAAAATATTTTTTGCTTAAATTTTCAGAACTGAATTTTCTGTCTTGTAAATTTAATCTACTAGGTACTAGTATTACTTATATCCAGTAATACAACTTTAGTTGAAGTGAAAATAGCACGCAATATCATTTTAGTGAGCCTGAGTCACCCTGTATTATCCATATCAAATTAATAAAAGTGAAAATTACAATATATCTTTTTAACGAATAAATGATAGCGAAGATATTTATAAGAATATTATTTTATATTAAAAGATCACTGCAACAATACAATGAAGATATACTATGTATCTTGAACAGTTAAAATTGGTTATCCCTATATTAATGTTATTAAAAAAAATACATGGTTTACTAAAGTAAATTTAACCTTAATATAATAATTTATTCTTAACATAAACAATATACATTAAAATGTGTCTCATAGTCAAATAGATTGTGACTAACGTAAGGGGAAATTAAAACAACTTTCGTTGCACCTCATCAATGACACCATGCGTCGTCTTATTGAGTTTGCTGGTTGTCGTATTATGATGTGCAACCAAAGTTATTTTAATTTCCATATATAAAATTTATTTAATACTTCATAAAACTCGTTCATTTCATATAAGAACCTTAAAATAGATTAATTGTGTATTAAAAGTTATTTTACATAATTTTACATTATAATATAAGTAATATTATAGTACCGTATAATCGAAAAAAAAACGGCATCCAGTTGGCCTGGAAATGAACTCTGATGACATTCCCCATATAATTTTACATATAAAATGACAGCCGACTTTATTTAATAGCCTTCGCTGACGCCGTTTTTTTTTCGATCAAATGGTACTTCTAGTATAGTAATTTCGGTAATACTATAATAAAATAAAGCGTCAGAAAAGGTACCTAGCTTGGTCTCAATATACAAGGTGTTTCAAAACAAATGCGAAAAACTTCAGGGGCTGATTCCTTGTTCAAAATAAAGGGTAGTTTGCTTCATAAACGTTGGGTCAAAAGTCAATCATTAGGGAGATATCGCGGTACAAAGATGGCGGAAAAATAATGTTTTAATTTTTTATCTTGAAAACGAAAAGAGATGGACTAATGAAATTTTATGGAAGCATTACTGTTATGAAAACACACTTTCTGGTAATTTTCTCACTTTTTTAAAATGAGTGGAAGGGGTTGAAATAAACTACCCCTATTATACTTGTTAACGAAATTTAAAGAAAAATCTTATCAAACACATGCAAAAAAATTTTTAAAAAAATTAATTTGGATAGTTTAGTTTGTTTAGAAACTTTTTTATCTCTTGTGTTTTTTTGATAAAACTCACCGATTTGAAATTAAAAAATAAAATGTAAAGCATTACTCCATGTCAGGACAAAAAACATTTTTATTTTTTAATATGTACTTTTTTATTATTTTGTACTTTCATGAATTAAAAACAGAATTAAAATTGTTTGGTAAATAATTTTAAGAGGTTATCGTTCAGAAGAAAATGTAACGATATTATTACGAAATAAAACTGTTTGACAGCAGCCTACTAGATTCTTTATCCAAAAATGTTTTTGTCCTGACATGTAATGCTTTACATTTTATTTTTAATTTCAAATCGGTGAGTTTTACCAAAAAAACACAAGAGATAAAAAAGTGTCTAAACAAACTAAACTATCCAAATTTTGTTTTTGCATGTATTTGATAAGATTTTTCTTTAAATTTCGTTAACAAGAATGATAAGGGTAGTTTATTTCAACCCCTTCCACTCATTTTAAAAAAGTGAGAAAATTACCAGAAAGTGTGTTTTCATAACAGTAATGCTTCCATAAAATTTCATTAGTCCATCTCTTTTCGTTTTCAAGATAAAAAATTAAAACATTATTTTTCCGCCATCTTTGTACCGCGATATCTCTTTTCGTTTTCAAGATAAAAAATAAAAACATTATTTTTCCGCCATCTATGTACCGCGATATCTCCCTAATGGTTGACTTTTGACCCAACGTTAATGAAGCAAACTACCCTTTATTTTGAACAAGGAATCAGCCCCTGAAGTTTTTCGCATTTGTTTCGAAACACCCTGTATAATCCACACCTGGAGTTGAAAGAGATACCCTAACGTTCTGCGTAGAATAAAGCGTTATTGAAAATATCCGTATAATTTTATTATCCGGATAATCCGGATTCAGATATACAGGTTGTTAATTTGTTTATTACTCGCGGCAAGAGCTTTATGGTTGAAATATGGCAACCTCGGCCCGCTCGTCGATAGACGACGCGACGGGACGAGTCGGCAGAAAACTCTATAAGTGCATGCATTCTCAGTAGACAGTGTTGCCATTCTGTTCCCCTATAAGTAACTGTCCAGTTAACAATCTGTATATATTTTATAAAATCCGAATAATCCGAATTATTTGGATATACAGGGCCCGCCAATTGTGCGCCCAGCATCTGTAGCTCCTAGAATAAAAAACTTGAGAATTTTGTTTAAGTGCAAACCTAAAGTATGTACGATAATGTATTTCAGAAAAATATTTTAACTTCTATAGGGTAGCTCAAAAAAGTGTGAGTGGATTTGAATGATTTTTTTTAAATTGAACACTCTGTATATTATTGCATTTTTTGCTTTCTTTTAAATCACTTTACATGATCCTAAGATATGAGTAAAAATATTTCGATAATTTCAGCGATATTAATAAATGAATAAAGAAACATATATTTTTTTTCTTTAAAAAAATATTACAAATACAAGAACTGTCCTGAAATCAAAACTATATTAGCTATTTACTTTACATAGGTATATACTTACTTTGCTATAAATATAGTAATCTTAAATCATACAGGGGTGTTCAACATTCTACGCCAAACTTTCTAAAATATAAAACAATTTTTCTTTGTTTTTTTAAATGGAACAACCTGTATATTTTTTTTTAATTAGATGGAGAGTTAAAAAATGAACATTTTTGTAGTTAAATACAAAAAATGTTCTTAAAATATTTTAATAAATGTTCTACAAATTATTCAAATGCTTTCGCAGATACACGCAGTATTATTTCATATAGCTTTCAACGAGAGAAAAATCAATGTGTGGTTTTGATAAAAATGTATTGTAGAAAATGCTATATACTGTGCTGGCAACTGTTACTCTTGGGTCGGTATTTACAGGTGTGGAAGTAAATCGCATAGGGATCTTATTAAGTCGAAGTGAGAGAAATGCGACGGAGTGCTGTTGCGGCGTTGCCGGTACGCCTTTCCCTATCAAGTAAAGTAAAATCACGATCGCAAACCGCTTATTTTTAGATTAAAGACTTTTTTTTCGAAAAGATAACAAGATAAAATCATTAGAAATGTTTCTGAGCATCTTAAATGGAATTATAAGGATATTTTTAGGGTGTATTTTTTTATAACGAGAAAACGTCAGTAATCGCGATAATCTTTTTAACACATAACACGCCATAACTCAAGAAACACTTTAGATATTGAAACTTTTTTTATTGTGAAGATAGGATCTTTTACAATATGTTTACATAAGAAAAATTCGATAAGGCTGTTTTTTTTTCATTCAAAAATTGTAATAAACCCATCCATTTACTTTTAGAGCATAGCCATTTTCAGCAATCGTGTAATTTTTTTATTGATGAAGATTTTCACTTACTGACTACGAAGAAAATACAGCAGAAATATTTAGAAACTTTTTGAAAAAACGGCAATCAATCATTTCTAATAGATTTCGAGATATCGATTTTTGAATTCAGAGTTCTAATAGCCCGACCACTGTCGAAAACCAACTCAATTCCACTTATTTTTACCAAAAATGCAAGTGTTTCTAGCTTGCACTTAAAAAATTTCAAGCTATAGGGAAAATTACAACGACTGGTTAATAAATAAACAAATAAAGTATCACGAGACGTAATTAAATCGTGAAGCTGAACGCATGATGTACACCTTTCCATAGAACATAGAACTAGAAGTACTGACACTGACAGGGGTACTGATTGGGTCAACCGGTCAACTGCGACAAATCTGCTATATCCCCTTCCACGTCTCTTAGCAATGTGTACAGTTTCTCGATTTAATTCATACGTTTGGCAACGTGTTTACTGTTCTCTCTTCGTTCAGTACATTATAAACGCATTGTACTCTTCTTACATACGGAAATCTCGACACAAGACTAACCTTTACCAGCCCTTAGTATAAATATAAAACCATGAATAGGTATCTACAAAACCGTTAAAAATTTTGAATTACTCTAAACACAAAACAAGATCATTTTTTAATTCTCCATCTATTGAAAAAATAATATACAGTGTGTTCAATTTAAAAAAACTAAGAAAAATTATTTTATATATTAGAAAGTTTGGCGTAGAATTTTGAACATCCTGTATGATTTACGATTACCATATTTATAGCAAAGTAAGTACAGGCCATCTAAAGTAAACATCTAATATAGTTTTGATTTCAGGACAGTTCTTTATATTTTGTTTGTATTTTAATATTTTTTAAGAAAGGCAGAAAAATATATATTTTTTATTTATTTATTAATATCTCTGAAACTATCGAAATATATTTAGTTATTCTTAGGATTATGTAAAGTGATCTGAAAGGAAGCCAAAAATGCAATAATATACAGGGTGTCCCCTTTAACCAAAATCATCCCGATCCACTCACACTTTTTGGAGCTATAAAAGTTAAAATATTTTCCTGTGATATATCCTAGTATACAGGGTGTCCCAGGCTGAGCGTGCATTAGAAGTTTCTAGAGAACTACAAGATCTATATAGCACATCATTGTTTCACAATGAGATCTGTCGATGATAGATCTCATTATGAAACAATTATTATATGCAAAAAATCTCCAATCTAGATATTGAAGTTCTCTAGAAACTTCTAATGCACGCTCAGCCTGGGACACCCTGTATACTTTAGGTTTGCACTTAAACAAAATTCCTAAGTTTTTTTTTATTCTATAGGAACTACAGATTCCCGACGCACTATTCCTGGACCCTGTATGGATTAACCGATAATACTTTCCAGTATTTGGATTATACGCTTAGTTTAATCTGAATACATCCATCACTATGATTGAGTGCAAAAAGTGATATTATTTAATTGTGTTTTAGCGTGTTCCGAGCGTTCATCTCAGGCTGATGATAACGCGTCCTCGCAGCCGCCTCCACTGCCACCTCCTAGATTTCCCAACAGCGCCGTTTGACAATGGGAAACACTACACATTGCCACGTTTAGTCTACTGCCGCTGCCCACCCCATTGCTGGCCATCGAAGACCACCTTGTTGAACTCATTGTGGAACGTAGTAAAGCATGTGCAACGTACTTACGGCACAGTCTTAAGAAACCCCAAAGACATTAAATATTCGGTCTAGGTGCAATGTTGTCGAACAACATCTAGCATGTACATATTTATGAAACACGTTACGCTATTTTTTTTATAAATCGAATAGATTTCAAATTCGTGTAAATCAAAGACAATTTATCGTTAGATTAATTGCGTTCGTATTTGGTTTGATTTTTTAGAAATATTTGCACATTAATACAGCCATTACATCTAGACTTATCGCTAGTGATAATCGTGTATGAATTATTCAAATTGAACTTCTGTCGAGGTTTAATATGGCCTTATTATGCTCAGTATAATATAAAAAAATGAAGATCGCCGTCAGTGCCGTAGATGTCGTTAAATGCCCCTTGAACTATGAAACAATAGTTCTTTGTTAAATCGGCTAACAGCCAAGTGACTCTTCGATTACCGCTCGCTCATTTTTATCGTGGTTGTACTCTATGTGGTTGTTGTCGAATAGGCATTTAACAGAAAACACATCGCCAACCGTTTTGATGGTCAGATGTACTTTAAAGACGAACTTTCACCTGCTAACGGATATATTTAGAAGTTATTTTTCGTTTATCTTATATAGACATTTCTTACATTGAGAAACACACATTAAGTATATCCGTGTACCCATTTGTTTCAATATCCGTGACGCAAATCAGATTACAGGAGGTTACCAGATGACACGGTTCGCCACCTAGCCTTTCCAATATTTGGTCCTGTCTTTTACACAGAATATGGTCTGTCAATTTAACCAGAATGTGGTTACGATAAAAATCACTATTAGGGTTCGGAAAATTAAAAAAAAAACATTTTACTCCTAAAAACTACACAAACTACATTACATCTAGTTAATCGACGTAGATGGTGTAGTATATGTAACTTTCAAATATCAAAGGTTTGAAGCAAGTTTGAGATTAAGTCGAATCTTTTTGTTTGAGGTTAAGTCAATAAGCTAAAGCTTTAGAGAATAAATATGGCCTTTAAATTGCTTTGACATCAAATTATTTAGACCCCTCATAAAGAATAAAATTATTAACTGCCATATAGCCATATTATAAGTATATGGCAATATATTGTCATATTATAAATCAGGTTAAAACATAATTTCTACAAAGTCTAGACAAAGACACTGATCAGGTGATTAAAACTTTATATACAGGGTGTTTCAAAAAACATGTGTTATCTCTCGTGGGGAGATTCCTCACGTAAAAATAAGATTTATTTTTCATATCAACTTAAGTCCGATTCTGCTTTTTTTCGTAGCTACAGGTCGTTAAAGTGTTAATAATCTTTCGATTTATTATAATTTTCTTCCAAGTACTTTTAGTGATTCGAATGAAATTTTGAGGGTAAAAGTTACTATGAGTGCTACATATTTTTATTTTATGCTAAAAAAGTGTAGATAAATTCATCAGGGACGTGCGTATGGGTTATCACTGGAATATTAAAAAAAAACATGTGTGCCACTTACTTTTTCTTTTGATATCAAAATTAAAAGTTATCTTTTGATATTTTGTCGAGTTCGGCCTCCTTGATGAGATAAAAGCAATTTCATTAATCAAAATTAATAAAATTTAAAATAAAAAAGAAATTAGTAAATTATGTATTTTACCTAATTTATTATTAAATATTATTAGTATTAGTTATTATTACTATTAGTCCAACCTACAGCAATTTCTAATAAAAAATAATGGTAGGTAGGTATTTAAGATAATTACAAAAAAAACTAATTTTAGAAAGTTTTAACATCCTCTAACTCTAAAACTATGCATTTCTATACACATGTTTATAGGAACTTTTTTTTATATTTTTTGAGGACAAATCAATGAGTACATATTTAAAACTTTAAGTTAATGATATTAATTTTTTTAAAGGTTGCTATTAGACTTGGATTAAGGCAAATTAATAAAATTGCGTTTATCTCATCAAGGAGGTCGAAATCGACAAAATATCAAGAGACAACTTTTAATCAGCATTAAACTTTTTACATTATTTCGCTAACAAGAAAAAAAGTCAGTGGCGTACATGTTTTTTTAGAAAAATATTCCAGTGATAACCCATATGCACGTCCCTGGTGGCTATGTCGACACTTTTTTAGCTTTAAAATATCGCATTTATAGTAACTTTTACCATCAAAATTTCATTCGAAACGCTAATAGTACTTGGAGTAAATTTTTAATAAATCGAAAGATTATTAAGACTTTAACACCCTGTAGCTACGAAACAAAGCAGAATCGAACCCATGTTGATATGAAAAATAAATCTTATTTTTACGTGAGGAATCTCCCCCACGAGAGATGGCACATGATTTTTGAAACACCCTGTATACATAACCAAAGTACAAATAATATATTTTATATTAAATATAAAGGACAAATTTTGTCTTTTGGTTATGTTAAACTGGTTTTCATATTTTATAATAATTTTGGGTTGTTATATTGTGTAATCCATGATATTATGTTCTTTTTTATTAATTAAAATTTTTTTAATTAAATAAAAAGACTTGTTGTAATATTGTTTTTCTATAATAATAACAATTTGTAGTTTATTATAGTAGTTTTTATCTAGTGAATGAACGGAAAAAGACGTAGTTAGTCAGGTAAATTACGTCTTAATTAACTACTTCCGAACCCTGCTCCCTATTTTTCCATTATTTTGAAACTCACTTTACACCTATTTATTTCTGCAATTACAGCTAGATACAGGGTGCGTCTCAAAAGTGGCTCACCCCTATAACTTTTTTATTTTTTTAGATAAAAAAACGAGATTTGATATGTTAGTGTATGACATAAACTGTTTTCGATCACTCGGTATTTTTTTACTTTATTCGGTAGAAAATAACACTCTGAATCGAATAACATATCATATGTCAACTTTTGACATATTCGTTCAAAAACAAATTGTATTTTAAATTTCAATCTAGAGCGCTATGGCTGTGTTAAAAACACTAATCTTTAATCAAGGATACTTGGAAAAATAGATTTGGTCGTCTAATGTTTTTAGTGTCTTGTCCTGGCCGGTTAAAAGATGCCCAAATCGTATTTTTTATCATATCTCAATTTTTTCAAATGGAACGAGGGTGGATATTTAACATATTTAGAAAACCCATTTTTTTACGAATAATTTGATACCACACACTTGGTATTTCGAGTCAACTTTCGAGTCGTTATGAACCGCATGTTACCATTTCAAATAAACCAAATGCGAACATGTCAAAAGTTAACATATGATATGTCATTCGATTCAGAGTGTCATTTTCTATCGAATGAAGTAAAAAAATATCGAGGATAACATTTAAAAATCAAAAGTTGTGGTGAATTTCCAAATACCGAGGATGACATTTAAAAAATCAAAAGTTGTGGTGAAAACCGGTAAAACCGGAAGTGACCGAAAACAATTGAATACGTCAATCAATCCCAATTTACCGGTGAATTTCCGGTGAAACCGGAAGTAACCGAAAAGAATTGAATACGTCAATCAATCCCAATTTATGTCATATACTGTCATATACCAAATCTCGTTTTTTTTTAATCTGAAAAAAAATAAAAATGTTATAGGGGTGAGCCACTTTTGAGACGCACCCGGTATATATTTATAATACATATTTTACGGTTAAGGTTCAAAATAAAGTTAATCTCAATATTACCCGGTTAATATCTAGAATAACACAATACAAAACAACCATAAACAAAACCAAACCTAAACATTAACTGGTTAATATCAACATTAACCGGATATCGCACTTTAACCGTAACATATATATGCCGCATTATAAACAAAATTATAAATTTTAAATTTATAAATACGCCATATTAAATTTATAAATACTACAAAAAAGAAAATATGCAAGGTGATGGATCTCAAATTGTATCAGAACAGAACAGAACAGAATAAAGGATTTATCTTATTCCTATCCAGAATAAAATACAGATTCGTAAAACCGAACGAACCATGTGCTTTATTAGCACGTATTAATATTACATCTTAAACTAATGAACTAGGACTTTCGTCTTTTATATTTTATTCATTTTCATATTTGCTTATAATAAATTATTATTTAATAATAATAATAATAATGCATTCTCCTAGTAAAAAAATCTTGAAATGGACTTCATGGCAGTTAAAGTGTTTTTATTTTTAGATTTTTTATAATTTCAAACTTTTGTAATTTATTTTCAATGCGAACATAACACACTGGTTCCGAGAAATATTTTTAATTTATTTTTCTTCCTAAGCCAGGATTTTTTTTTTCTTTTTGCCAGATAAAAGATTTTCGATTTTTTATATGCATTCGTAGTATTTCAATTTAACTATTATATATTTTATAATATTCACCCATACATCAAAAAAAGAAAACAGGATACCAATGTATTGATACTTTCCTTCGATTGGACAGGCTAATATCAACGTATCGTAGATCACCTTATAAACTTCTGTAATATTGATTACGGATAAAGTGCAATGGTTCGCACAATGGTCTCCACAAGACGTAACGTTTGTTTACTACGTAACGAATATTTGATACAAACGAATATACGGATTTATACATACTACATACACGATACGAGTTCAGAATGGTAGTATTTATTATATAAGTATAAATGTAAACGAAAAAAAGACATAATTATAATGTGACACTTATCTTACTGAATATACAAGCTGAGCTTTGAAAAAAGTAATATCCCCAGATTTAATTTAAGTAACAGGCACTTAAAATGCTAAAATTAAAATTTAATATTTTTATTATATACATCCTGTTAAATGAAAATGTATTACGGATTGATATTTAGTCTGTTAGATTTTATAACATAAATTGTTTCTGTAGTTGTTATATCTTATTGTTAATTATATTTGATTTTGTTACTGGCAGTTGCAAAACTTATTAAATAATTAAAAGTAGAATTCGCTACTGTGACGCTATATCTTTACTATGTGCTAAAGAGCATTTGTCAGATATAACTCCTTTCGAATTTGGTAGTGGAAAGTAACCAAATATGGAATAGTATCCCTTATATAGAAAACCGCCCTTTCTTGTAAACAAATACGGCTAATCGCTAAAGACAGTAATTTCTAATCTCTTTCCATCATTACAGCGCTTTCAGATTGAGCGGAGCATCCGCGACGGACCGTCCGCGACTTCGAGCAAGTACCATGAGTTTATATGAACAATTTCACATGGGTCGCGTATGCTCCGTCCGGATGCGCTATCTTGAAAAAATATCCGCGCGGACGGTCCGCTCCATCTCAAAGCGCTGTTACTCACGTGTTTTTTTTTAGTTTCTTAATTACCCACAAAGTAAGTATTTCTTGATACGAGATTGCAAATAATATTGTATATAATTTAGAGAATAAACAAATCTAATATATAGGTTTTGATTGGTTTGAAGTAGTGATGGGAAAAATCGGATGAATTCAATCCTCGAGTATTGATTCTCGAGGATTCCAATAATCGGATGATCATCCGAGGAATCCTCGGTCATTAAATTTTCTCTGTATAATATCTCGATCGAAACCTGAATAATACTCGCCGCTGGGTGTGAGTGATTTTGCTGGCTGTTTTTAACACACTGTTGCCATGTACTTGAATGACTTAAATAATATTGTAATAAAAATAAATACTAATTATTTTAAACACTTTTTTAATCATTTTTAATATGTTCGTGTTACATTAAATTATATGTGGGAAATAAAATTTTTATAGGTTTTGCTTTAAATTGTGCTGATTTTGTTTCTTTAACTCCGACTTGGGGGCTAATCTGGCAACCTTTCAGCACACTTTCAGGCCAACTACAAACCAAGTAAGCCCGTGGTTACATTGGATGCGTGTCCGTGCGTCTTTTAGGTCATACGTACTCGGACGTGCACGCAGCAAAAAACAAACAAATGGTATCCACGCAGGCGGTTACATTGCATCGGAGTTTGCGCGTCCGTGCACGTACGTCGATTTCCGTTAGTCGGATGAAAACAAACTGGTTTGTTTTTTTAATACGTGCACGTCCGAGCGTTCGAATTTTTATATCTCTGGGCTCAATACATTCCCGAACAATTTGAATATTTTTGAACACCAGGTTTATTTTTATTTTAGATATATTAATATTGCTGGAAATATTCTAAAATATTCAAAAAATTTGACCGGTTGCTGTTTTAATTCACCAAACATTTTACATATTCATTTTCTTACCCTTTTCTTGCTACCCTCATAGAAAAATATTAACTCATAAAATTTTACATAAGGCCGAGCTTAAGGCTTACAACGAGTCAGCTGTTAAAAAAACTTAAAAAAAAATGAAATAAAATATACAGTAATATTGTTATCGTTCTTGTTGGCAAATTCCGCAAATCATTCACTTTATATCTACGTTCCATCACACTAAATTTCGATTATACTTTCATCAGAATATAGTCTCCCAACGAAAAACTACAAAGATTTTTTTACAAGAAAACACGTAAATTGAAAATTAAAAAAATAAAGCAAAATCTCCAAAGCCTTAACCCAAATAAACAACTGTTTTTGTCAAATGGAATTATGAAAATCAAAAACTGACTTATTATGAATTTTCAAATGTTTTAATTCTGAATTATTACACAGAAAAAACAACATTTTGTTATTATATCAATGGTTAAAAAACTATAAATCTTAAAATATAAAGTATGGCGATATTTTATACAGGGTTATTTATACAGGGTTGTTCACCACATACGACACGGAGTATTGTAGCTAAACGATTAGATTTTTACAAATTGTAAGTTTTGGGTTCGTTGAAGGACTATTAGAGCTAAAATTTAAAAATAATTTTACAAGATACAGAGTGTCCCAAATAAGTAAAAAATATTATAGTTTTATTTTTTTAAATCGAACACCCTGTATATTATTCAATTTTTAGATTCTACGACTGAAATAAAGGTAGATTTGATAAGGTTTATCCCACTTAAACCTTACCGTTTTTGAAATATTTTCAATTTTGTGAAATTGCAGTAAAAAATTTAAGGCTTTCTTTCTCGAAGGCTATTAAAGGTTTTAATACTAAATATTTACTGAAGATTATTTATTGATCAGATATTATGTTGCAATAATAAAAATTATACTACTTTATACAGAGTGTTCAAAAAATTATATTAAATAATTAATAGCTTTCAACGGCAATAACTTGTTTAATTTAAATGGAAAACCCTGTATATTTTACATTTAAAATGAACCAGCTAAAACCAAACCAAGCCAAAACAAACCTAACCAAAGCAATCAAAACACGCTATAAGGTGAAACGCGTCTGTTTACGAATTCCAATTGCCGAGTACTTTTCAAATCTCGCTATATTTTCAATATTTTTTATCAATAAATGAAAATGGTACACTTCCGCAAGAAGTTTTTTTGCGTGTCTATATTTAGAAATTTTTTTCTAGAATGAGAAACAGAAACGTGTTTTCATGTAATTGGTTTCAGCAATTTCAGTTGAAAAACTGAACTGTTTCGGCAGAAAAATTTTCATGACTTTCTATTTGGAAAGGCTTCCAAGTACTAAATAAACAAATATTTCTTACATAACTGATTTCAGCTAAACTAAAGTAGCCCTGATTTCAGCAATTCTAAAGTTGAAAAACTGAAAATGATGCATTTCCACAGAAAAAATTTTGTGACATACTATTCAAAAAAGGCTTTCGAATACTAAAATAAACAAATATTTCTTATATAACTTAACTTATATCATCAGCTTAACTTTCTTACATCAGCAGATGATTATAACTGATTTCAGCTAAACGAAAGAGCCGGATTTAAGCTATTGTAAAGTTGAAAAACTCGAAAAGGACGCATTTCCGCAGAAAAAAAATAAGACACTATTCAAAAAGACTTCTAAATGCTAAATAAACAAATATTTCTTACATAACTAATTTCAAGTAAACGAAAGTTGAGCCGTTATTATTTTTATTTTATACACGAAAAACACAAATTATACAGGGTGTCATTGAAATGGTGTAAAAAAAATCGGGGGGTGATAGTACTCCTAAAAATAGTAAAAAAAGTTCCTATAAGTATAGGGCGGAAAATGCATATTAAGGGAGTTAGGGGCACTGAAAAGGTGAATTTAAAAAACGGTTGTTTTGAAATTTGTAATTGTAATTTAAATAAATATTATAATTAATATATCCCATCTAAACATCTAAACAAAACAAAAATAAGTAATGTATTTCTGTTCAAAAATTCAGGTTACTACTCTGAAAACCGACTATAATTGCGAGCGATATGCAAGCAAGCGATTAAACGGTTATCCTCTGTCTTCTATATAAAAGGTTTCAGCATAAATCGTAAAACCGCCTATATCATCGCGAGCAGCGAGGACGGTACGCCACACCCGATGTTAGTTGCGTGCCGAGTAATCCTCGAGGATCGACAAAAATACTCGAGACATACCGAGGATATGAATACTCGGATGACCGAGTATTTTTCACTCGAGTGTTTGAAGTGTTTATTTTATAGTGGTCCATATTTGGGTACCTATTTCGTATTTAGGTGCCTTTATATTCAACTTGTTTTTGTATTTTTCATGGTAATATACATTATAATATTTACGTCAATATTAAATACAAACACAAATATAAAAATACATACCGAGTGAAGATCTGAACTGTGCGCTTTGGTATGCAGATAAAATCATTGCGTGTAGGGTTACGTTTTTTTTTTAATTTTAATACAAATTTGATTGCTTTGAATGTGTACTTTTAAAATTGAATGTTGCACCTCAAAATTCCAGTCAGCTGATGTATCGAAGTATGTGTTTTCAATTGATATAAAAAAGTAAAAAATTAGAAGTGAGTTATATCTGACAAGCACAAGATATAGCAAATATATAGGATATAAATCCTATAAAGGTAGCATAGGCACCGACTTCAGAGAAAAATGAATATAAATTACGCATTACAAAATTTCATAGGTTGGAAATACTTTCTGGGATTTTCTAATTAAAATCTAAATTAATATAATTCAAGAAATAAATTACTTTAAATTATAAAAAGTTTCAAGAAAAATTACATTATCCTATACAGGGTATTTTTTTGGCGTTGCCAAAATCGAAATATTTAAAATGCTATCTCTATTTTTTAAATGCAACAAACACCCTGTATATTTTTTTTTGTTTAGATGCGATTTTTTTGTTTAGATGCAGAATTAAAAAATGAACATTTTCTATATTTAAAAATTTAAGGTGTTTGTATTTTTAAAACTGTTTGTTTTGTAATATATAATATTATTAGTACATAAATATGGGGTTTTCAACGGTAAAATACCAGACAAAGATCATGTTAGACGGCTTTGATAAAAATTTACTATCGGATAAATTTAGGAACACTTAAAATAAAAATAAAGATTACTTTTTAATTCTTCAACTAAAAGAAACATAATATACAGGGTGTTGCATTTAAAAAAATTGAGATTTAACGTTTTAAATATTGCCATGTTGAAGATACCATAAAAATGTCCCTGTATAAGACAATGAAAATTTTCCTTCATGGGTTTATTCTGCAATACAGAAAAAATACAATATGATAAAAAATGGCGTTAGCGATAACTATTAAATGAAGATCGCTGTCATTTTATATGTAAAATTATATGGAGAATGTCATCGATGTTCATTTCCAAGCAAACTGGACTCAGGCATAAGCCATGCACATGAAATTTTTCTATTCGCCACTGCTACACCCAATTTAATGGAGGTAATATAACAAATAAACTACTCAAAACAATTATCGCATATTTTCTAAAAAAAATATTAATTTGAAAAACAAAACCCTTTGAATTCCCTGTCTTACAATTTTAAATAGTATGGATATTGTGAAGGGTAATTCGATACAATAAGCCTACGCGCTAACCTATCATTTTTAGTCGGCCGACTATTTAGTTGCAAAAGTGAAAACAATACATACTTATGAAGTCGATCGGCCGACTATTTGATTGCATGTGAGCGCGGCTCCATAAGGATATATTGGTTACAAATATGCAACTAAATAGCAATGTTATCAAATATTAGACCGATCGGCTCCATAAGGATGTATTGTTTTCACTTTTGCAACTAAAGAGTCGGCCGACTAAAAGTTACATGTCAGGGCGTACTCTAATTATCCTAAAAAAACTCACAAGAGGAAGGCAAAAAAATGCAAAAATGCTATAATTATTGTTTTCAGTAGTATATTATTATATTTTGCAAATCACTAAACAAAGTGAAGATACATTTGAAGTAAAATAATATTTTAATTTTACTGGAAAATATTCTAGAAATTCCTGATATATTTTCATAAAACACCGCAAGCCCCTGGTTATTTTATGAATGAAATCGAGTATGTTTTTAGAAAACTATAATCCCATTACTGTTGCCCTGTTGTTTCAAACCCCTTTGTCGGACTCTACCGTTCATCTTCGTTTGACTGAAGTTGTATACTATATCGTATCAACTTATAAAATGAACTTGTACTGTTAAAAGCCTGAAAAACTTATTATTAAATTTATTTTAATCTTATCTATTTTAATATGTTTCTGCAACTGCTTTCTTATGTATTTTATTGTTTTACATATACATATGTTTTATTTTAGATATTTATTGTATCGCACAAGTGTAAAAAGAAAACTTTTTACATTAAAAGGATTCTTTAACAGATTGTATTATTATGGCTAATAAAAAATGTTATATGCAAATTCTTAAAATAGAATTTTCTAGTAATTTGGCAATGTCGTATGTCTAGATATACTATAAAGTTCTTTAGAAACATAAATAATTAAATTACCACATGTAACCGTTTATAGCATTTATGTTAAGTTTCATTTGATTAAATAATTATCCAAGAATGAATCGAAAACTTTCAAAAAAAACTAGGAAATATCTTTCCACGTTGAAGAAAAAAGTTAATGAAATTATTGCAGAACAACTGTGGAGAAAACAATAGACACCTTCGTTTTATCAGTCTGAATTTATTATGTTAGCATAAATTTTAACAAGAGGACATTTTTAGTTTTAAGTTATCATAGTTATCATAGTTTCTGCCCGCCACCAATCTCTTTTTACCTTAAAGCTACTAGGCTTTATTATCCATATCAAATTAAAATAAATACATGTCCTTTCAACGAATAAAAATAAATATAAAACTAATATAAAAATGAATTTACGTACCATAATTTATTTTGTTATCATAATAATAATAACATATTAATATTGTTATTCGTAATATGAACAGTATAAAATACGGTGTGTATCATAACAAAATAAATTATGATACGTAAATTAATTTTTATTATATTTTTATATTACTCATTAAATAAATGTTTTACAAAAGTAAATTGAACCCTAATATTGTTTATTCGTAATATGAACAGTATAAAATAAAGTGTGTATCATGACAAAATAAATTATGATAAGTAAATTAATTTTTATTAAAAATCCATAAAACTTTTTTGATGAAGACTAAATAATTTTAAAGATAAAATATTAAGAATGAAACTAATTTAAAATACGTATTTCTAATTAATATTATTTTATATTAAGAAATATATTATTACATATACACTAGAAATATACAACGTAATATATTAGACATCTACATGGGGGTTATCCATGTATCAGTCATATTAAATAAAAATAAATATTTTACAAAAGTAAATTAAACTTTATTATTCGTAGTATGAACATTATAAAATAAAGGGTGTCTCATAACAAAATAAATTATGATACGTAAATTCATTTTTATTAAAGACCCATAAATTTTTTGATAAAGACTAAAGAATTTTACAGATAAAATATGTACTATTGATTCTTTTCAGCTATACGTTATACCGTACGACCAAAATGTTTATTGTCAAACAGGACATAATCTATTAATATGGCGTTGATATCTTAATAGATTATTTCTAATGTATTTTTTTTTCCTATTTATTTGATATTATTGATATATTTCAACATTCAAAAATTTGCTTGGAGTATCTTTATAATACGATAATATTTTAATCATTTTCAAAAATTTCTTGACGGAGTTTTAGAAAATATTATTCACTGCCATTATTCGAAAATATACATGAAATGGAGATGAACCGTTTTATTCCAATCATATTTACTTCAGTTCTGTACATTGCCAAATTATTAAAAAATTATCTTTCAAACCTGGAAAAAATATCTAAAATCAAAAGTACAACCAATATTACCAAAATATGTTATAAAACCAAGTTTTATGGTGAATTATTTTAATCGTTATTATTTTTTTGTATTATACTTAAGTTGTAGCAAAATATATACGCACTTTATTTAAATTCAAACATAACTCTTCTTTTTCTTGATTAAAGCGTTACCTCAAACTCAATATAAATAATATAATCGTATACTAAGGCCAAAAGTTGTACAGGCAGGCGATATGATGTATCGATTTGAGCATTAGAACAATCGATAAATTGTTCGTTTAATGAATGTTCAAGTAATCTAGATACAACCGGTAGTGATAGAATACAAGAGGCTTTAAAACTCTAGTTCGGTCGTTATAGAGTTTAAAGTTAATATGTAATAAGAGTAGAATATGAAATTAGGCTAACTCAAATAAGATATTCTAAATAGTCTTTTCCTTTTAGCTTTGTAATATCTGGACTTTATAAGGTGGCTAATAAACTAATAATATGTAATATTATACCTCAGATGAAAACAAAATTGTTGCACTGACGGACATTTTATTTCTTTTTATGAAATAAGTTTGAAATTTGTGTTCAGAATGTAGTTCATCAAAACATACATATATTTTCTGCGAATATCATGTAACCCTAAACAAATAATTTTAAAGGACACCATGTATATTTTATATATTTATTTACATAGAATTAAAATTATCTTTATTCATGATATAAATAATATACAACAAAATGTAAATGCTTGTAAAATAAATTATGATATATTACATAAATCAAACTTCATTAAAAACTCATAAAAGGTTTTTAATAAAACATGGAATCAGCATATACACGTATTTACGCTCGAAAATACTATACCGGGTGCGTCTCAAAAGTGGCTCACCCCTATAATTGTTTTATTTTTTTAGTTAAAAAAACGAGATTTGGTATGTCAGTATACGACATACAGTACGTCTGTCCGTTCTGTAGCTACGGGGTATCCGTGAGAGAAGAAACGATATTCTCTCGATATTTTTCGTAAAAAATTAGACGACGCGTCCCATCAATAAAAATTCGACAAACTTGCAACTAGCCAATAAAATGAGTGGGCGGGGCAATTTGCGGTGATGTAATCGTCAAGTCGACGCATAAAATATATCGCTGTTTATTTAAATGTTTTTTGTCCGCATTCCTTTCATAGACACAGATCCAGCAGACGTGCTGTAAATTAGGATTGATTGACGTATTCAATTGTTTTCGGTCACTTCCGGTTTCACCGGAAATGACTACAACTTTCGATTTTTAAATGGCACTCCCGGTATTTTTTTACTTTACTCGATAGAAAATGTCACTCTGAATAGAATGACATATCATATGTCAACTTTTGACATTTTCGCATATGGTTTATTTCAAATTATAACTTGCGGTTCGTAACAAAAATTTGACTTGAAATACCAAGTGTGTGGTATCATTATTCGTAAAAAAATGCTTTTTCCAAATATGCTAATGAGCCACCTATGTTCCATTTGAAAAAAGAGATTTGAAATTGAGATATGATTAAAAATACGATTTGAACATTTTCTAACTGGCCAGGACAAGACACTAAAAACATTAGACGATCAAATCTATTTTTCCAAGGCTCCTTGATGACGAATTAGTGTTTTTAACATAGCCATGGCACTCTAGATTGAATTTTAAAATACATTTTTTTATTAAGCAAGAATGTCAAAAGTTGACATATGACATGTCATTCTATTCAGAATGCCATTTTCTAACGAATAAATTAAAAAAATACCGAGGATGCTATTTAAAAATGAAAAGTTGTAGTCATTTCCGGTGAAACAGGAAGTGACCAAAAACAATTGAATACACCAATCAATCCTAATTTATGTCATATACTAACATACCAAATCTCATTTTTTTATCTAAAAAAATAAAGAAGTTATAGGGGTGAGCCACTTTTGAGACGCACCCGGTATAAAATACATGCATGATTATATCAAATTTTAAACTCTTGCTTATTGGTTGGAACAACAGAAAATATTCAAAAAAATCTGTTTTCACTCATATCCGAGGGGAAAGTTTGACGTATCTAATTGTTGTGGGTAGCTTAAAATGCCACCATGTTTAATTTACAACAAAACTGAAATACACTTGAAATAAGTCTATTAAAATTTACCTAAAAATGCAAGAAATATACATGCTGTTATTTATAATTCTTTGCTTACGTTCATTTCCGTTAAAAACTGGATGTCATATCTACTTGCTTTTTAATGAAAAATTTGAATATTTGGATTGACACCATATTTTTAACCCAAGTTTTAAATTTATTCGATGAAAATTAGATTATTTATAAATATAATAATTTAATTGTCACCCGGTATACTGCTGAAAAAAAATACTTTCAGAAAGATAAAATATTTATTCTTTCAACAATCGTTCAGTACATAAAGAGGAAAAAATCATACACAAACTATCTTCAAAAGGTTTTACTTTTATTTGGAATTAGAGCATTATTTTTATACTTGTATCTCAGTCAAAATATTATATGATTAGAAATAAACAATGAGGTAAAAATGAAAATTATTTATTGAAGCTAGTCGATTGCTAGAGCAGTACTGTCAGATCCAAGTTATTAGCAAAGTATTGTAGGTAAATTATTAGATTCTTAGAAATTAAATACGTTTGAGTCATTAACGGCTCCATTAATCCATTAACGGCTCCAACCATTCACAATTTCTAAAAAATCTATCATACAATACTCCGTGTCCAATAGCGTGAATAACCTTGTATAGTCGTTGCATACGAACCGAAGAATATTTGTAGATATTTTTAATGAAACATGATTTTTTATCCAAAAAGAACCAGTTGTTTAAATAAATTATGCACTCACAAGCCAACCAGACCCTTTTTTTGTAGATGGTAGCATGTATGAATAGAAATTTTTCTCAACAAAGTAAGCCGCTACTTTTTAAGATATCTAGCCGAATATTCAATAAAATGTAGACAATTAGATACAAAACAAGTAGACAATTGGATACTATAATTTAAACGATCTGTTCCACTACTCATTGTAACAAGAGCAAAATGCGACTAGCAGTATACATTTCTTAATTATACTTAAATTTATGTTCATAGGGTACACATTTTAAAATTCTCAAAGAATATTTTAGTTTATTAGCCAGTTGAAAATACTTACAGAATATTTTAGAGAGATAAAATTTAATTGTGATATTAAATTATTTTTTCTTAATACTAATTCTAAAAACAAAGTTATACAGAGTGTTCCTGGGTCATAACATTTTTATTCATATTTTTGGAGGCGAATCGCTAAGTAAATTTATTACTATAATAATTATAATGGTAGTCATAATGATTTTTATTGATTTTTCTACTCATTTAATTTATTTAATTATTTATAGGAGTAAAATATAATAAATATTCTAACTGTTACTCGTCTATAAATTAAATATTATTTTAGGTATACAGTGCCACAGATAAAGTCCAATTTATATGATATGTTTTTGAATTTATTTATTTACATCAAATATGACTTTGGTGTTTGTTTTTGCTTCTTTAAAATAGATTAAAAATGAGAAACTAACAGTACTAACACAAACTAATTTTACGTTGTTACTATCGGATATCTGTCAAATTTAGAATCATCTAGCATCTACACTCACCGACACGAAAAACGAGCACCTTAAAATGTTTATATACTGTGTTCTAATGGACCAATTTTGATGATTATTTAAGCAATTTGTAGCTAAATTATTTGACTTTTTAGTATTTCGTTCTAAATTAAAATTGATTGTTTCCATCTGTCAATAATACGAGTGAAAACAAAATGTTGATATTTTGGTGAAAGTTTGAAACACCCTATGGAGTACGTTAACAATGCAAGGAATTTAAAAGTAATTTTACCATTTAGATGTATCTTTTCTTGATAGCTTGTTTGTTGATTCATCTGAATAGCTTTATTTATTTTGGAGAGATTTGCCTTTGAAGAAAACACTAAAATTTTTTCGTATTTGTTACATTAAAACCATGCCTTTGCTTTTGGTTCTAGTCAATAGACCTATAAAATAGTGATTATGATTTATGTAATGTCACTGTCTTGGAAAAATTATATTATTATTGTCTGTTGGGTTCAAAAGTTGATCTCTACCATGATCAATAATTAGAGCAACTATAGGCTATACATCAAAACTTAAAACAATTTCTACTAGAGTAAATGTCAATAAAAAATAATAATATGACTTTTCAATGACACTGATCACAGACATTACAAAAACGATAAACACTATTTTATGTTGATGGGGACTTAAAGTCAATGCTAAAATTGCTGTAAATGTCTTATTGTCTTATTTAAAAG
Organism: Sitophilus oryzae; assembly: GCF_002938485.1. Taxonomy (NCBI): domain Eukaryota; kingdom Metazoa; phylum Arthropoda; class Insecta; order Coleoptera; family Curculionidae; genus Sitophilus; species Sitophilus oryzae. Next base: position 1,192,240 of record NW_022147250.1, on the reverse strand, counting down.
TGAACATCTCCAATAAAAATAAAGCTATTGAGATTAATCGAAAAACAAACTATCGAGAAAAGACGTACCTAGATGATAAAATGATTTTTAAATTCTTTGCTTTGTTAACATATTCCACAGGGTGTTTTAAACTTTCACCAAAATATCAATATTTATTATTTGTTTACCTTCGTATATTTGACTACTAGATGGAAACATTCAATTTTAATTTAAAAAGAAATAGTGAAAAGTTAAATAATTTAGCTACAAATTGCTTAAAAATCATTAAAATCGACCTGCTCGAACAAAATATATTAAACTTTAAAATACATCAAAATTTTAAGGTGCCCGTTGTTCGTGCCGGTGAGCCTGTATTATCATCTAGATAAAGTACTATAATTTCGTAATTTTTAACTAAAGCAACCCATTATCCTGGTAAGAGCAAAAATATCTGAGATGTAGCCCGTGTTTGTTAGTGAAATATTGATTAAGTTCATTTATATTCAGTTAAATTTATTGAATCGTTTAAAAAATATAATATTATTAAAAATAAAATACTAATAGTTTTTAAAGAAATATAAATTTGGTTGTAAAAAATTAGACTAAAGTGATGCAAAGTAACAAATAACAAAAAAATTAATTTTCCCATTTATCGATATGTCTTCAAAGTAAAACACTAAATCACCACAATACACCAAAACACTTTTACTCTGGACGCCCGCTTTGCTAACCATGTTAGCATCATCAGAAGATGATTAAAACTAAACTAATATCTACAAATTGAGCGTTTATATACTCACTCGTTGGCTCCAACTAGGCGTGGCAAAAAATTAGCCAAGCGAGTCAAAGCCAACCGAGTGTAACAATTATTATTAATTACCTACCGAAATTAGAGCAGTAGGAACAGAAAACTGGAAGGAATTGGGCTATTGTCTCTGTTCATATTATCTTTACATTTATTAATTTTGACGCTCTCATATGCATCTAATTACCTGTAATTTGACACTTGTTTAATTAATTTTAAATTATTAATATCCATACAATGTTCTTTATCAACAATATGTTCGGCAACGCAAACGTGTCCAATGTAAAAGTATTTTGCAGTAAGTGTTCTGGTGTATTGTGATGATTTAGTGTTTTATTTTGCTGTTATAACACCGAAGGTTCCAACTCCCAAGTGTAATCTTCAATATGTCTTCATGGAATTCATATTGGTCCATGCTGGGAATGAAGTTACGGTTGGGAACTATTTGCACAATACTACATTTCAAAATGTATTTTTCATAGCCTAATTATAAAATTGTTGGCTTAGACGTTGCTTCTATAATAAGTTCTCTGATCAAATTTAAATTAAAGTAGTATAAAAAATTGTTTAACTTACTACTCTAGCGGGCCTGATTTTTAAAGGAAATCTAAAAGTTAAGTTGAGTAATTAAAGACAAAAAATATATAGAAATTATGTCATCTCGACATATGTGATTCGTTTAACTATAGTTTGCATCACGCAGGCCAATTTTTACAACAAAAATTTAACTTTTTATAAAAAAATAAAACATTTAACAACACAGTACTAGATAAATATTTGACAGAAGGGCTCTCATATATCAGTTATCTTTGCTTCTATCAAGAGAATCAACTACTATTGGTTAAAAATTTACTTTGATTTGGATAAATCTCTTTTCATCTAGATTCCTAAAAATTAATATACTTATAAAAGAAACAACTTTTTCATATAAGTTCAAAATTCAGCCAGAAAATCTATATATTAGACATTTATAACTTCTAATGCGAAATTTGACATTACCCGAGAGCAACACGCTAAATTTTCTTGTCAGAAATTATTCAGGTCAAATTTCATGTAAGTCACTAGATAAAAAAGTTCCAGACATTATCTGTGACACTTTAGGTAGATATTCAATATAATTTATGATATATATTTTCTTATGTATATCTTACTTTTGTAATATTGTTACATTCATTGAACTTTATTTATAAAAAGGCACAACAATGTAAATTTTTAGAGTCAAACTGTTGATATAAAATATAATTTATTAACTGTAAGAGAAAGGTACTAATAAATTTTAAAAAATAAGAAAAAAAGGTAAATATTATCTTTGCATTTATACCTGCGCATGTTAATTGAATAAAAAATTGAGAAAAATTGTCAAAATTATACGAAAAGTGAATATAGTGCTTTCTGATATAAAAATAATACATAGAATAGAATTAGATCATGACCCTGAAACACTCTGTATATGATCATATATATACAGAAGACTCAAAATAGTGTTTTGTTAAGTTGTACAATTATTATGCATGTATAAATATCGAAAGATTTTATTAAAATAAATAATGATAATGAATCTTAAAATATATGGATTTAAATGTACTTTGTACAGGATATCCCAGATTCAAAAAGTTTCCATTGGGATCTCGGAAACTATGAGGGATATACAATATGATCGAAAAAAAACGGCGTCACCGATGGCTATGAAGTGAAGATCGTTGTCATTTTATATGTAAAATTATATGGAGAATGCCATCGATCGTCTTTTTCAAGCCAACTGGACGCCGTATTTTTTTAAGTATTTATTACGTAGATACCTTGAAGTAATAAGCAAGCACGCGATCAAGTATTCAATGATACTTTGTTTAAAAATTCTGCTATTTTAAAAATTATGGGGATAATCCGGGAAACGTCAAAAAATTTCAAAACTATTTTTAATTTTCTACTTACTGGCTATGTGTTTGGAGAAAAAATACGTTTAAATAATCCAAATTTAGTTTTTTGTTCAAACAAATAACTCCGTTTATTTGTTATGTCAAAAAGAAAGTTATAGTAGAGTTATAACTATAGTTTTTCGACAAATTCCCAATCAGGTTTTCTATTTTATAATTTTTTTCCAAATTTACAACAATGGTGACCACAATTTTTTAACATTAAAAACTATTTAAATTCACTGGATTTACTATTAAATTCAAATTCAAATATATAATGTTGTCACAACTGAGTGCAAAAGCTCCATATCAGAATTTATTTTTTTTTAAATGTTTACTTCTCTTTTTTAAATATACAGGTAATGAGAGGAAGGTTAGGTTAGGTTATAGTCCAGTAAATTAATTTATAGTCCAGTAATTAATATAGTCCAGTAAATGAAGGTTGAAACCACAGCCTAATTCGTCGACCGGGACTTTCCAGACGGATTGTGTTTTAGGGAGTAGTTTTTGGGGGGAAATCGTGACACAGTAGTTTTTCTGCCAACTTTGGCCGAAAAAATGGCCTCAAATGGTCAAAAAATCAGTTTTTCACAAATATTTGCCTAAATATTCAATTTTCAAAATTTTTCTTGGAATAAAAAATGAAGCTTAGGTAATTACTTACAAAAATGGTCCTTATCATTTTTTTAAATTAGTAGTTTTTGAGATATTCCGCCTCGAAGATCCCTAAATTTTCTCTCAAAGTCTCAACGCGAATCCGAATATAGATTTCATAATCGAATCGTTGATTGATAGGACAAAGTGTTTAATAACTCGGCGAAAATTTAATATTTTTTGATAATTGAAAGTTCATTTAAAAGGTAGAATCAACAGCTATCACATTTTGAAACTTGTTTGAATTTTGTCATATTTTATGATAATAAAAAAACCGAGCAAACATTTCTTGGCCCAAAAATTTTCAGATTTTTACAATCTTATTCATTTTTTCACTAATAATGGCTTATTTGCCAAATGTTTTTAACAGTTATTCTTAGAGTCTTTTTAAGCAATTGAGAAAGTTTGAAGTATTTGTTTAATCACATTTTAATAAAACAACAAACTATTCGTGAATGGCTTTTTCCGGTTTTTTTGATTTCTTGAGTGTGACCATTATTGTCGTTATTATATAAGTGTCGTAAACAAATAATGTAATATAGTCGAATTGGTTTCTTTTTACGAACATCTTTACGAAAAATAAGTGTCAGGATCATTTTTTTGGCTAATGAAAATTATCTACATGCCATATTTCGGCCAATATGGGCTGAATACCCGTTCTTTGACCTTTTATGACCGTTTTTAACCGTTTTTCTGGGACTTTACGAAAAATGACAATGACCTAAGCTTCATTTTTTATTCCAAATTTTTTTTGTAAATTGCATATTTTGGCATATATTTGCGAAAAACTGATTTTTGGGCCATTTGGGGCCATTTTTTCAGCCAAAGCTGGCAGAGCACGGTGTTACAATTTTTTCCCTAAAACTGCTGGTCGAAAGGTACACAATTCGCCTAAAAATTCAAGGTCGACGAGACTTGGATCTTTTCGTGTCCTTATTTCTGAACCAAATCTAGAATCGAGGTTAACACTATTTTTTTTGGTTTATTATGATTATTTTCATCTGCTTCAGCAGAGTAAATCGTATTTAATTGCCATATGAAAAATTCATTATGAAACGGCTATTATTCGCATAAAATTAGCCAAGAAATTCGTAAGAAAAATTTGAATGCATAAATAGGCTAAATTTTAACTTTTGAAAATCTATGAAGTCAGTTTTTTGAAAAGAAAACGCCCAAAATTCGGATACATGAAAACTAGGTTATAAGCGGGCCAATCACTAAAGAGCATGTTGAACAACATAATTGGAGCTGGGCAATGGAGTTGTCGTCAACAAGTTTCTTAGCATACAAACATAGTGGGGAACCTCGATGCGATGCTCGACGCGATGCATCTTTTTCAAACCGCGATGCATGGATTTAAGCACTGTTTTAAAACGGCGAGTAGGTGCGCGTAGGATGCATCGCGGCGAGCATCGCATCGTGATGCTTCACCCATGTTTGTACCCTTAGTGTGTGTTAGTTCGCTCACATGTTGTTCAACATGCTTCCTACTGAGAGGCCTGAACTCCCAATTTCTGTTGCAGACAGGTGACAATCATAAACGTCGACTAGTAAAAAAAGGAATCGCGTGTTCTATTTTCGAGAAATCGAAAATTATTCAATAAATATCGATTTTGATAATAGAGACAAAGTAGGTTCATATACAGGCGAATTGCGAATACCACAATTTATTTACGTAGATCATTATAATAGCAAAATTCGCAATGAATTTTCGGTATATTTGTGTTTTTCTACACATGTTGAAAATGTCACTTGATTTTTTTCACATTTTCGCTGTCAGTCGTCGCTGTGCCATGACAGTATATTCATAGGTTTATTTTTATAAGTATATTTTTACTCAATGGATGTAGCTACTTATTTTTGACGGAGAAGACTATATTTATTAATAAAAAAGAACAAAAATAAAATAGATAGGACAATTGAAACATGTGAAATGAGATATATAAGAAGAGGGAATAGATGAGAATTAACGAAGAAAAAAAATTAGAAATTACCATAGAAAGTGTATAAAGGATTTCGATTTTCGATGGTTTTTCAACAACATTACCATACCTACCTCCTACCCCCGAAAATTTTCCAACAACATTACCAGTTTGAAGTCAAAACATTGAACTTCGCACAAATTAAAAAAAATGAAATTAGATTGTAAAAAAATAAGTACTTAATAATGATTATGTACAATTTTTTCATACCTTTATTTTCAGTTTCTTCCATCTTATCACTTTCAATACACCAACCTCCAGATTTTAAATTATGCGAATTTGAAAAATATTAATTCTTCTGTCAATTTTGCTGCCTCTGCATTTTTTTGAAATGGACCAATAACATCAATATTCGCAGTTCCCGTATATATGAACCTACCTTAACACAACATACTATAATATAGAAGCTATGCTGATTTATCATATAAAATGTAAAAAGATGTTTCAATTAATTGAAATAGCAGTGAAAAACATTAGATAATAATCATTACATCAACATTACATAAAATAATCTAAGTTTGGGTTTGTTTTAATTTGCGTTTTAGTTCTTTTTAACGGCGTTTTCACTAAGCGCCTGCCTTTATAGGTTCCGAGATTCCAGTGATCACACTCGAATATGGTACACCTTGTACATTATTATGATATATATTCTAAATAACCAAATAGCCTTTAATGGATTTGTTTTTCACAGGCAAATAATAGTAGCGCTAAAATAAGTAGGTATTACACGATACGAAAATGACGTTTTTATTTAATACGGATATTATTAACCAATATTGAAACTATATTGCCTAATAGAAAGAGGACACCTGATTGAAATATAAATATGTACTATGTTCAACAAAGTGAAACTGATTTATAAGAGAAAAAAGATCATAAGATATATTTTTAAGAATATGTTTATTCTCTTAAGAAGTATTCATAAAACTATTAAATTATTAAAAAGGGTTGTGTCTGAGTTCTTGTTAATATATGAGTATAAGTACTTATATTAAAAATAAATGGCACCAAACCAATTTAACATAAAGTTTAAACTAAATAAAACATCAAGCTCTGAGGAAAGGAAAACATACACGACTAATTTACTATAAAACCATTAACTATCGATACCAAATAAGCCTTTAGTTACGTCATCGAGAGCGAAATTCATTGTTGCCAACCATGAACATATTCGGCGGCCGGCTGACTAACAGGAATTTAAATTTCCCGCTGGCTATATTCAGGTGGTAGCTCTGCTGTAAAAAACGTCAAGTTGCCATATTTATTTACTAAAATTTTGATTAGTTTTGACAATTTAGTTTTGTATTACGAATTTTTGATTGAAGTGAATTGTGATGTAATATTTTAAGGTTAAAATTTTGAAATGTACAAGATGCCGAAGTATAGCTTAACAGCCGCTGAAAAAAACTTATTGCATCCTTATTAGAATATTTCGAACGAGAACGCGGTAATAATGGCCATTTATGTCTCTTAAGAGCTAAGGAGGTGAGTTTTGTTGATGTAAATTATAACTGTTTTTGTGTTTATAATTAATTCACTTTTGTTTTCTAAAATATTTTGAATAAAAGAAAATATGTAAAGGTCGGCAACGCTGTGCCGGTTCAGCTTAATCATGTAACTAAAAGTTTATTTGGTTTGATCTTATATGCGTATTTTCATATGAAAAGATATGTGCTAGACATCTGATATCGGTAATTTTTAACATGTAATTTTGGTAAAATATTTATCCATATTTTCCAATCGCTTGAACTGATGCTGATTTTGCCTTCATCCCTTTTTATTAATTACTTATATTAACAACTACTCAGAATCAAAACATTTTAAATCTGCTGCTCATTTTATAGGCACTAACTAGCTAAAAATATAATGAATATAAAATCAATTACATATATTCACCATCTTATAATATAAATTCGCTAGTTTTATAGTATACCTAACAATGATCTTCTACTAAACTAAAATTATGTCTATTAAACCACAATAAGCTAAAAAGAATCATACAAAAAATACGAAATTAAATATTTATTTCTTAGGTATAAAACAATAAATATGTAAATTATATAAAAAAGAAATAGTTAGTTAGCGATTATTTTCTCTTTAAATACTACAAAATTGAAAAGAAACCAAAAAGACAGCAATATACTTGGAAAGCTACATAAAATACCTACATTATATACCCAAAGATACACGAAAGTGATTAGCAAACTTAACGTACACCCTTACAAAATGGAACTAAGTAACATTGTTGATTGAAAGAATTGGGAAGATACGCAACCTAATGGGTGAATTCGTGACAATGCTGATTTTATTTCCCTTTACACTTATAAAACACTTATTTTCGCTAATTCGGCCAGCGAATGCATATCGATGACGGTGTGGATCTGGAAGCGACAGTGTTGCCATATTAGAATGTTTAATATATGTAATACGTTTGACGAAAATATCTTTGGATGAAAAATCCGCGTTTATGTATTGGAAATTTATTCGCGTTAAACATAGAATAAACAACAAAAATAAAAATTCTTATATAGGTACTGAATATGTCGTATGATCGAAAAAAGTCGTTTAGTTGGCTTAAAAATGACGATTATTGGCATTTACCATAAAATTTTACATATGAAATAACAGCGATCTTCATTCCCAAGCCAACTCTCACGCCGTTCTTTGTTTAATCATATAATAATAAATTAAATTGTTTTTTAACTTACTGTACTCAAAATCCGTAAATCTACGGATTAATCAGTAGTTTTGGCAACACCCACTCTGTCGACTAAAAGCAAAACTACGGTCTGCTACGCTACAATATTCTTTATCCGCTGCGCTGTAGGTAAACGACTCTCAGCGCGCAGCGGCGCAGAGCTAAAATAAATCTCGAAATTCTCGGACGGGTTGACGGTAACGCCGGCTACATCTCGGACAGATTTTTTGCCACGAAATCGCCCATAAGGTTGCGCATCTTCTTGTTTCCTCAATCAACGGTAATATACAACTCTACAGGGGATACAAAATGAAAGAAGAGATGGTTCAACATTTATGCTATGCGACCCGATTGTCGACTGTCGTCAATCGCAGAATCTATTCTGACTGAGGTCCGACCTGTTGCCGATTTGCGAGAGAAGCCCCCAGAATCGCATTACCATCTTCTGTTTTAAATTAAATTGGCTGGTGTTTCTTTATGACGCGCTCAGACGACTCGTGCAATTGGAAAACATTTGTTATTGGCATACAAGATCCGGCACTAGTCTTAAGTTATTTATTATAGAAACTACAACGCACTATCGATAGACCCTATATGCCAATCACAATTTTATTGTTTGTCAAGTACACGAGTCGTCAGAGGCCGTCTTTAGAGAATGTGTCCCCCAGGGAAGGATGTATACAATCTAACTGTCCCTACTTCCAGCTAACGTTTTGGATTGTCTTCTACCGATCAGATCCGTAACTACCGTTGATAGCGGAACTTACAATGACTAATGGTTTATATGTGTTTTCACGGGCAGTAAGATATTATCTGTGTTGAAATTTAGGTCTCTTTGGAATTTTGTAGTATATTTAAAATTTAAAAATGAATAATACTCTTAATCTTTTACGGTCTATTCTTTACATAACTGTCTTAATTTATTTTGTGTGGTGGATGTTTGAATAATTCAAAATAAAAATGATTGTGCTTCGGTATTTTTATAGTAGTTTTTTTATGGTCCAATCATGAAGATAAAGAAAAGATTCTAAATATTAGAAATTGTTTTTATCTTCTTTTAATATCTTCTTTTAATATTTACTATTTTTTACTATTTATTGATATTATTAATTAATATTTACAATGGGTGTTCTCTAAACTTAAATTATTTTAATGGCGTAAATCAACAGCTAAATCGGCGCTTTCTTCTCATATATATTCTCAATAGAAGCACAAAGTTGAGTTATAAAAATGTTATGAACTTAGCTAATTAAAAGTAGCTTATATATTTGCACGACTCAAAAACATTGATTAATTTTAGTTACTCAATTGAATCGTATTTAAGATAGGATTAATATATTATATTCACACTACCCAATAAGACGAAATTTTCTCCACTATTAAGGAACAAAATAATTATTCTAAATGTACATAATGTTAAATAGTTTAAGGAATTTAATATAACTTAAAGTAAGAGTTATTTTTTATTATTATTATGTTTTTGTATAAAAAAATTGAAAAATTTGGAATAAATGTTTATAGTTTTAGGTATAAAAATATGTAATAATGTAGATACTTTTAATTACCTGTTAATGCATTAGACGTACGAATGAAGTTTCTCTCCATCACATCTTTTTGTATTAATATAAACGCGTCAATTTATTTTTTTTAATACTACCTATGTTAATTACTAATAAAAATAAAATTAGAAAACTTGTAAAGTTTCTGAATGCAATAAAATTCTATCTCCATTTAATATATTTGTTTTTTTTTATATAAATAGCATATCAATTTACTTAAAGCGATAATAAAAAATATATAAACCTCCCACTATACTTAATTTCTTAATAAACATATGAGAATCATAGCCGCTTAAGTTGTGAAATAAAATGGGTACATCGTTGGATAATTTAAAATTTACTAGCTTTTTCCCGCGACTTCGTTCGCTTTTCACCTTGAATCTTTTCGCGTTATTATGTAATTAAGATAGTAAAGCCCCATACTCACACTTCGCCACTTCACTTCGGTACTTCGCTTCGTCCCTTCGTCCAAAAATCCTATATTTGGAATATAGGAATAATGGAAAATTGTCAATTTGATGCGACTGTTTGTTGTTTCGTCCCTTCGTCCGTTTACTTCCTCAAAATGCCGTACTGTCGGTTTTTGGGCGAAGTAGCAAAGGAATTATCACGAACATAAAAAATATAAAAATATATAAAATATATAAATCAATCTTGGATCTCATTTGTAGTTGATTTCTTGATTTAGCAGTATGTCTGTACAGGGTGTCCCATTTTCGTGTGTTTTGCAGGGTTTCTAGCTTTTGAGTCGAGGTACGGAGATACGGTTTTCACATTACGATGTTACTTTTTTATGAAACTAAAGATGCTACGTACAGATATGTCCTAGCTCTCTTACTTCGTAAAACACAGGGCGAATCGGAAATTATTGCATTTCTCTATCCCCTTTGTATCTCGGTTATCTATTAACGTATCGAAAAGATCAAAAAGGCAAAAATGGTGTCCCATACAGTTTTTCACGTTGAATGCAGTCTTTTTAAAATATGATTCAAACTTTATGTTTTTTAAATGCGATATTTTGCATATTATTTTATTTTCCTTGTCCAACGGGGTAAAAATACATTATTTAACTTTATAACATAGGCAACTGGTTTAAATTAGGTAATCAAAACAATCAACTTATTTATGTACGACGTAAAATGTTGATTATTGGTCCACGCTAATTTTTGTGTATAGTTATAATATAACCATTATATAACTCTGATTGAGAGCCATGGTATTTAAAAGCAGCACAAGTTCAGTTTCCGTGTAGTTTATCAAATAATCACGATGCAAAGCAAAAAAATTGTTTGGTAAAATTCACTAAAATAAAAGTCGTTTAGCGGCACCTAAATAAATAAGTAGGTATAGAGTATATTATATTTTTAGAAAGCTCATAACAAGGCAAATAAAATAAAAAAAATATATATATAAGGTGTCCTGTTTAAAAAAAAGAACATAAGTTTGAGTATTTTTTCGAAATAGACAGCTCCCAACGAAGGACTAGTTTCGTCACTGCATTCTACCTGAAAAACGAGACACGGGCGGTGGGTAAGTACTCAATAGGTAGATAAACAAAATCTGGGTATCCGGTATATATACCTGTACATTTAGATAAAAAGCCTGATTTTATAAAAGGTATTTCCGACGACCGCATAGTAAATACCCGGTATAATACCAAAAATATACCAGTAATATCAGGCATATATCTACAATACTCCTGATATATATTGGTATATTCCTGGTATTATACGAGCCCTAACAACTAAATGTTCGGACAAACAAAAATTTATTAAAAAAATTTATTTTCATTAACTGAATTATTTACATTTAAGAAATACATTAAAAATATATTAAAATCTAACATTTCTAATGAGTATTTAAATAATTTAGTTTCTATAAACATTAAAATAAACTGTGGGCCAATAAATAAACAAAAAGATTGCACAATATCGTGACAACTAAATGTTCGGACACTTTAAAAAATAACTGTTCTAATATGGCGTTACATCGGCATGAACTTTTGCAACCACTGCAAGTCTGTTTGGCATTGTTTTTATTAATGATTGACATACGCCAGAGTAAAAAAATTTGCCATAATTCAATTAATATCATCGTCAAATGAGCAACGGTTTCTTGGGGATCGTGGCACAATTTTATTTTGTTTTATGCCACATGTCTCGATAACATTAAGGTCCGGACTGTGCGAAGGTCATGAGGGGACCTTGATGTTCATGTCCCTAAACCATTTTTTAGTAGTTTTAGCTGTATGGGATGCCCCGCCATCCTGTTAAAATATAAAATTCATATCCTCCTTCAAATCATAATGCCTTTAGGAAAATTCACTGTCCTTTTGAAGCAATCTTTATCAAATAGACACTCTAGCGGTGTTAATTATATCGATATTAAGGTGGCTCATCTGCACATGTAATTCGTGCACTTGCCATTTGCGATTGGAATTATTAGCGTCAGATTGGGAAATAATTAAATATTTACCTTAATGTCATTTTTGTAGTTTGTGACATCAGAAGTTCCAATCCGACGCTGATAATTCTAATCGCAAATTGCAAGTTCAAGGATTACATCTGCACGCATGCCTGATCTTTATGAAAGATGGACAGTGGAATTTCCTAAAGACATTATGCTTTTAGAGTTTATGTCCGCAATGGGTCTAGGAAGGTATGAGTTGGTAGAAAGGCACAACTATGTGTCAAAATATCAAGAAATTTTGAAAAACAGTTTTGTGCCAAGTGCGAGAGACCTTTACCAGGATATGAATTTTATATTTTAACAGGATGGCGGGGCATGCCATATCGCTAAAACTACAAAAAAAATGGTTTAGGGACATGAATATCAACCTCATGGCCTTCGCACAGTCCGGACCTTAATGTTATCGAGGCATATCGAGACATGTGGCATAAAACAAAACAAAAATTGTGCCACGATCCCCAAGAAACCGTTGCCCATTTGACGATGATATTAAGTGAATTTTGGCAAAATTTTTACTCTGGCGTATGTCAATCATTAATAAAAACAATGCCAAACAGACATGCAGTGGTTGCAAAAGTTCATGCCGATGTAACGCCATATTAGAACAGTTATTTTTTAAAGTGTCCGCGAACATTTAGTTTGTGATATTTTAATGTTTATAGAAACTAAATTATTTAAATACTCATTAGAAATGTTAGATTTTAATATATTTTTAATGTATTTCTTAAATGTAAATAATTCAGTTAATGAAAATAAAGGTTTTTAATAAATTTTTGTTTGTCCGAACATTTAGTTGTTAGGGCTCGTACGGTGTTCTTACTATGCGGTCGTCAGAAACTTGCTTTATAAAATTAGGCTGTTCATCTAAATGTACAGGTATATACCTAGATTTTATTTATCTACAAGATGGGTTTTTACCCACCGCCCATCACTGACCCTTTTCGCCTTTTCGATAAGTTATAAGATACAAATATACAATATAAAGGTTGTCGAAAAATGCAAAAATTTTTACTAATTAAAAAATAAAAAGTATTAAAGATATGAAATGAATATAAGAAATAAATTTCAACTAACAAACAAACTTTCAACTAGGACAAATCTGTGTGTAGCTTGTTTAGTTTCATAATAAATAGAGCAGTGATGTGAAAACGCGATCTTTTATATCTCTACTCATAAACCATAAACCCAATAAAACATACAAAAATAGGACACCCTGTACATCTAGCAATCGCCAGTCAATATAAAAATAGATATCAGACACAATAGTCTTAAAATGGATGGAAAAGACGATATTGTCTTCATATTTGTGAAGAAATACATGTCCATATTTATGTAATCGTAGCGACAAAAATAAAAAAAAAATAGAAATAGTGTGCATGGTGCCTTTACAAAAGTATCTGAAGAAATGGGGATTGATATCAACGTTTAATTAGTCTGTCATATTTCATAGTATCGATATAGATGGACATAATAAACTTTACTCTATTGTTGACTCGTCTTGTACATTCATACTGATCTATATTCGGCTTTATTAGAAAAAAAAACAATTTATATTATTAAAATTCAATTTTTATTTTTAACAGGACAAAGAATTACAGTTTTATAAAATAAAAATTATGCGCCTTTCAGATTTTTTAAAAATTTTAGAGGGTACTAGATATTTCAAAATAAACATATTTATATCTGCTATATATTATGTGTTGTGTTGTTGCATAATGGACGAATTTCCAAGCATCGAACGGACGAAGGAACGAAGTAAAGTGACAATGGAACGAAATGAAGGGACGAAGTGAACTAACGAAGCGATGGGGCGAAATGTGAGTATGCAGTGGCGGCTCGTCAGGTGCAGTAGGTGAAGGGGTACTTCACCGAAAAATGCTCAAATTAAAGAAAAAACTTTACTGCTTAAAATATTAATTTAGTATAATATATTTCCATGCATCTAAATAATAAAATGGTAATTTTTTGTAAGTTATTTATTATTTTCCGGGCGGACCTCTGCATAATAGGTCCACCGCATCGTTAATTCCGGCCGAAAAAGTAGCGTTATAGGCCCGCACGCGCCTAGAACCTAGAAGAGAAGTGCAAGTGAAAATGTTTCTATTTCTGAGCCAAGCGGCTGCACGGTTACCACGGTAACGTGACCTCAGCCTAGAGGCAGATGTAAATCCCCCCGCCCCGAAGTTTATTATCGGTGACCGATGTGAATGAGTTTTTGGTTTTGGGCAGTTTGTTCAGGAAATGCGTGACGGCGGCGCATAATTTATGCATTTATGCTAATTAATATTCGGCTACTTCGGCGAGTAATTAACCGTGTAAAGACTGTAAAGTTGCTGTTGTTATTTATTGCTGTTTGTTAATGGCTTTTGTTGATTTAACTTGTTAATTTTTGCCGATTTTTGCTGTTTGTTTTGTTGTGTTTTAAAACGATTTTGTGTATGTGTATGTGTTAAAAAATGAACCCAATTAATGACTTGGTGTGCAATTTATTGGAAACTCCCTTCATACGGTGGACAGATGAAGATAAGAGGGATATTTTATCTCAAGGGCGACCAACTGAAACTTTAACCATAAATTGCAACAAAAGAAATAAGAAAAAGTGGTAAATCTTATGATATTAAATTTAAGTCTTCCTGGTTTTCTGATTTTAATTGGCTATGTAGTAGTATTGTTTTACAAAAATTATTTTGTTGGTCGTGTTTACTATTTTCTAATAAACATGGCATTTGGAATAAAGAAGGGTTGACTGACACTGATTTCATAAATATAACAAGATCTTTGCATAAACACGGGGAGTCTACAGAACATTTAAAATGTCAGTTAATGCTATATAAGAAATTAAAAAAAAATCAAAATACAATAGCCGATGCTTTAGAAAAAAACGTTAGACTCTATAAGCTTAATTTTAATGAAAATGTTCGTTTAAGTAGGCTTTAATGAATATAATTAATTAATTAAATGAGATATTACTGATAAGTTCGCATCAATAAAGAACAGAAAAATTAAACTGATTTAGGTACAAAAATATTAGTAAGGTTAGTAATATAAATAAGTCAAATTTATTTTGGTTAATATTGCTTAGTAAACATTAATGTAATAATAATTAATGTAATAATTGAACAATAATTGAATGGCTTCTGGGTTGTAACCAACAATTTTTTCAATATCGAAATTTCAGTGAAAAAACCTAGGAAAAAACGCTATACCTATGAAAATTACAACCTTATTTCACTGAAATCTCTATTTTGAAAAAAATGGCGGTTAAGTTATAATTGTATAATTAGCACACCCTGTAGAAATCTTATACTTTATATTCATCAGCACTTATATTCATATTTAAGCCGCTGCACGACGCAGGCACAGAGTTCCTTCAGAATCCATCAACGCGTATTGTACTCCCGCTTATTTAATAAATGTTTTTAAAAACATCTCCACAAAAACCTCTAAATTAACTTGCGCAGTCGGTAGGATTGTAAAAGATAGATCGTCGGAGTGAACCGAAACGAAAATTCGCCCAAAAATCGTCCGGATTTTCGCGGAAAAGTTCTCGTTCGTGTCAACGATTAATCGACAAACTGTCTGTGGAGTTTATTCAAGTGAAACCAGGCGATATCGGAAGAAGAAGGTTCCAAGTCCTGGGGAACGAGACAAACATCGCCCAAGTACCTAAAGGAGAAGGACGGAGGGACAAAAATCGCCCAGATTCCATAGATAACCTGTCTAGGGGAAAGAACAAAAATCGTCAAGTACCTATTAGAACGAGCAGAAGAACAAAAATCGCCAGAAGCTCATAATTAAGAAGAAAACGAAAAGCAACGAGAAATAAAGCAACCAAACAACCCAGAAACCCCATGAAAAGTCACTTAATGTAAGTACCTTTTAAACTATCCTTTTAGCCCTAAGTATTCTAACCAATTTACCCTATTTTTAACTATAATATTAATACAAGTAAAATATAAAATTTCAAATCTGGAAAATTTAGAGAATTTAATCAATCTAGTCAATAACTTATCAATAAGTTCTGAATCAATTAATATTAAAAAACCAATCGAAAATAAAATGGCTACACCTAATTATCAGTTTATTAAATATCAAGCAGATAACATCCCAAATTTTGATGGTAATTCTAAACAATTGTGTAGATTTTTGAGATCTTGTGAAACCAAACCAAACCAAACCAATAAATATTTGTTTATTTGACACAATAATAGGAAAATTAAAAGGTAGAGCAGCAGATATAATTGCCTCTAGAGTAGTATTAGATTCATGGCAAAAAGTAAAAGATTCTTTAATTGTAACATTCTCTGACCAACGATCCGAAGATTGTTTAGTTCAAGATATAATTTCTATGAAACCAATTAGAAATGAACCTATCCAAAATTTTACATTAAGATTACAAGACGCTAGAAGTTTGTTATGTATCAAAATTAATAATTCTGGTGATTTAGATCCAGTTAAACTAATAAAAATACAACAATATGATGAACTATGTTTAAAGACATTTATTAATAACCTAGATTATCACACACAACTTGTAGTAAGATTAAAAAACCCAAATTCACTCGAACAAGCAATATGGCATTTGTAAGAAAAGAAGAAAACTTTTTAAAATTTAAAAATCAAACAATTATGCATAAACCAATAATCAATTTACGCAAAGACCAAATAATACAAATAATATTTTTAAACAACCAAATCAATCATTTAATAATTTTCCAAAACCTAACTATAATCAATCTATATTTAGACCTAATTTTAATAACGAATATAATAATAATAATTTTAATAATAATAATTTTAGACCACCTAATTCTTTTAATAATAATAACAATAATCAAAATCCATTTAAACGTACCAAACCAAACTCAGGTATGTTGAAAACAAATAATTTTACAAGACCACAATTTAATAATATCTTTGGTAGACTATTTCAAAATAACCCATCTACTTCTAAACTACCACCTGTAGAGTCTATGGACATATGTTCAGGAAATTCACGAATAAGCAATCGAAAACCAATACCTAATTTTGCTATCGATAATAACCAATTAAATCAATACAAAACGATAATTTTAATCAATGTTATAATGAAAAAAATTATTTCGAACAATCAGACGAATACCAATACGATTCTAATGAATATAACTATGACCCAAACCAATATCAATATCCAGAATATAATTATGAAAATTACGATAATAATCAAAATTTAGAAAATGACCAACATTTTCAGATAACCGAAAAATCAGAACAAACGCCATAATTAATTTAAATAATACATCTTATTCACAATTACCTATGATATTTATACCAGAAATAAATGCTAAATTTTTAATAGATACAGGATCAGGAAAAAGCTTTATTAACCCTTCTTTAGCCTATTATTTTTATCCAGAATATATTTATAATGAAAACTTTACAGTCAAAACAGCACATGCTATTTCTTATCACAACGAAGTTTTAGTAACACCTATATTTCCATGTTTTAACATAGACGGATGTCATAAATTCTTTATTCTTATTCTTAATATTCTATCTTCTTATTTGATTTTTCAGAAAAATATGACGGATTATTAGGAATCTAATTTTTAAAACAAATTTACGCTAATCTAGACATATGTAATTCCATATTAAGAACGCCTTATGTAGATATTACTCTTTTTTATAAGCAATTTAAAAACGATACTTGTGAAAATAAAAATAAAAATCAATTTAAACCATATACTTTCTCAGTACCAGCACGTACGACTCAAAAGATCAAGTTGCCTGTTAAACAAAAAGACGGTACAGCAATTTTTAATTATATACAATTTAGCGATGGAGTTGAAATACCCGAATCTTTAATCACAATATCAAATTTCTCAACATATGTAATGCTAACTAACGCACGTGAAAAAGGCGTTAATATAACCATAATAAACCTTTTGATACAGAACCGAGATATTAGAAAATGAAGTAAATTTTATTGAAAAAATGGAAACCAATACAGAATTAGATTTTCATATTGATACTTTAAGAAAACAAAATTTAAAAAACCTAAGATTGAAACATTGTAATAAAGAAGTATATTTAAAAATCAGAAATTTATGTTATCAATACCGTGATATATTCCATTGTGACGGAATACCATTAAGTTTTACTAATCAAATAAAACATGAAATAAAACTAACAGATGAATCTCCTATTTATACAAAATCATATCGATATCCCGAAATTCACAAAACAGAAGTAAAAACTCAAGTTAATAAATTGTTAAATGACGGAATAATACAACATTCAAATTCTCCATGGTCAAGTCCAATATGGATAGTTCCAAAAAAAATCGATGCGAGTAAAAAAATAAAATGGCGCATAGTAATCGATTTTAGAAAATTAAATTTAAAAACTGTAGACGACAAATGTCCATTACCGAATATCACAGACATACTAGATAAACTAGGAAGAGCAAAATATTTTAGTACATTAGATTTAGCTAACGGTTTTCATTAAATAGAAATGAAAAACGAAGATATACCTAAAACAGCATTCTCGACAGATACAGGTCATTATGATTTTAAAAGATTTCCATTTGGATTAAAAAACACACCTGCCACATTTCAACGTGTTATGAACAATATTCTTCGCGGTTTACAAAATGAAATATGTGCAGTATACTTAGATGACATTATTATTTTCTCAACGTCTCTTGAGCAACACATACAAAGACTAAAAACTAATTTTGAATGACTAAGAAACGCAAATTGTAAAGTTCAGCTAGACAAATCGGAATTCTTACATAAAGAAGTAGATTATTTAGGACATAAAATTACTCAAAATGGTGTAAAACCAAACCCAGATTTCAGTAAAAAACTTTTCAATACCTAATACCCAAAAAGATATTAAATCATTTTTAGGATTAGCAGGTTATTATAGACGTTTCATAAAGAATTTTGCTAAAATAAGTAAACTTTTAAGTCATTGTTTGAAAAAAGGAAATAAAGTAGATCATACACCTCAATTCATAGACGCCTTTAATCATTTAAAAAATGTATTAATTAATGCACCGATTTTAAAATACCCTGATTTTACAAAAGAATTTATATTAAACTGACGCATCTGACGCAATATAGCACTCGGAGCAGTTTTAAGCCAAGGGAATCCTCCAAATGATAACCCAATTGCATATGCTTCGCGCACGCTAAACGAAACCGAACAAAAATATTCTAGTATAGAAAAAGAATTGTTAGCAATAGTATGGGCATGTAAATATTTTAGACCCTATTTATACGGAAAAAAGTTTAAAATCTATACCGATCATAGACCACTTGTTTGGCTATTTAACCTTAAAGAACCGAATTCGAAATTAATGAGATGGAGACTCAAATTAGAAGAATATGATTACACTATAATTTATAAAAACGGAAAACAAAATACTAACGCGGATGCATTATCCCGAATCCAATTAAATGCTATTGAAACAGGGTCAATTTTAAATAATCCAGGTGATATAACCGAAGATATAGATCAATTTTTAGAAAGAGACTTTAACCCACAAGATTTATGTGATTTTGACATTTTTGACACTCTCGAAGATATTAAAACACTTATACCTAAACATAAAATTGAAAACACTCAAAAACCTAAACCTAAAATTGAAAATATTGAGAATTCTAAACCTAAAATTATAATATTACAAGATATTGAACTAAGACCTCCAAATAAAAAAGTTATCGAAAAGAAATCAATCAATCCAATTCATAGTGCCAATGAAAATGAGACACAAACTAATATGAAATTTTTAGACGGAATAATAAATAATAAAACCGACCAATTTTTATATAAAAAATCTCCTTATATCCCTTATCAGAAAAGCAGAATATCAAAAGTTTGATGATCATAGAATCATTCCTGCAACCTTACCTAACGATTTAAATATTATTGTCAATTTTTTTTTCTTAAAACCTATTTAAAAAATAAAAATACTTATATATATTTAATTTCTAAAGAATTAAGACCAATATTTCATAAAGCAATGACCCATCATTTCAATCATTTTAATTTAATTGAATGTTCAAAATTAGTCAATAATGCTGAACCTGACGAAAGAAAAAGAATTATTCAATATTCATACGAAGGAAAAACTAATCACCGTGGAATAGACTACAAAACGTATTAAAACTAATTATTATTGAAAACAAATGAAAACTGATATAACTAATTATATCAATGATTGTGAAATCTGTCACAGAGCTAAGTATAATAGAAAACCACCAAATGAACCTTTAATTTTAACTAATACACCTTCGAAACCATTCGAAATAATGTGTGAGGTTCAAGTTAACGTCTCCTTTCTGCTGCAATGGCTAAACTGGACGGGACCTACTTTGTTTACGCGGAATCCGAACCGCGGTCCTCGGCCATATCATGGTCAATGGCCTACCGACTTAGGAAGTGTCTAAATTAACTCTTACCCACGAGATATCCGATCTCATCCGGCCTCGAACCGGCGTGAATGAGCAGTGTGTATCAATAGATTTTACACTTTTCCCTTGGACAACAGCACGATGCAAAGTTTCGAACCGGTCACCCGTCCATCAACTAGCATCGCCTTACGTCGCTTAACTTCGGCGTTCTAATGGGAACCGGTGTTTCGACGTAGCTGGGCCGTTGCCCGTCTTTCGAAATAATACATATAGATACATTTAAAATATCTAATCAAAAATATTTAACTATAATAGACAAATTTTCAAAATATGCACATCTTTATCTTATCTAGGAACAGCTATTTCAGCTTGTGAACAATTATTAAAATTCTTTTCATTTATGGGAATACCAAAACAAATAGTCGCCGATAACGGAACAGAATTTAAAAATGGAACATTAAAAGATTTATTAAAAGTACATAAAATAAATATACACTTTACTACACCGTATCATCATGAATCTAATGCACCTATAGAAATATTACATTCTACGTTATTAGAACATATAAGACTACTAAAAGAACAAGATAAAAACTCAGACATAAATACACTCATGAGATATGCTATTATTGCCTATAATAGTACAATACATTCTGAAACAAATTTTACTCCTTTTGAATTAATCCTAGGTCATACCGATTCTAGAGATCCTATGTTAATTATACCAACACAAGTCTATTTTGATTATATTTATCATAGACTTAAAATAAAATATAGACTGAGCATCTCATTCATAAATAGCTGGAACATGCGGTCAGACACTGTCTTGTTATTGTTGTGTTATTGTTTTAGGTTATAACGAGTGCGACACGAGCGATAGATAGGTTGTCTCTGTCGTAACGGTCGTTCCCTGACGACTCTGCCGAGAAACACAACACTGTCTTTCGTTTCTCAAGTACACCTGAACTCTCCGTATCATAGCCGGGTAATTTTTTTATTTTAATGAAGCTATAATTAAATTAAAAATATATCGTATTGAAACTTTTTTATATTTTATTAAGATTTAAGACAGGTTTTTTAAATAAAAGTTTAGAAAAAACGTCTTAGAGTCCAAAAAGGATAAAAATATTAAAATACACGTCATAGAAGAAATTTTATAATCGAAATTACGTAATTTTTGAAATTAATAATAAATTATTAATTTTAGTCAAACATTTACAACCCCTAATATTAATCAAAACAGGATCTATTCCACAGATATAATAGAATCGGCGACAGGGAGAAAAAAAAAATATGATTGTTGTAATTTTATTTCTGGTTAAGTGATGTCTTATTATGTAAATTAGAGAAAACATAAACCTGTTCCATTAAAGCAAGGAAGGTGATAGAAAGTGGATAAAATGAAAACTACATTTATTTAACTCGGTACTGTCTTCATTATACCGGGTGCGTCCCAAAAGTGGCTCATCCCCATAATTTTTTTATATTTTCAAATAAAAAAAACAAGATTTAGTATGTTAGTATATAACATAAATTAGGATTGATTGACGCATTCAATTGTTTTTGGTCACTTCCTGTTTCACCGGAAATGACTATAACTTTTAATTTTTAAAGGGCACCCTTGGTATATTTCTACTTTATTCGATGGAAAATGACACTCTGAATAGAATGACATATATCATATGTCAACTTTTGACATTTTTGCATATGGTTTAATTGTAATTGTAACACGCGGTTCATAACGACAATTTGACTCGAAATACCAAGTGTGTGGTATCAATATATTCATAAAAAAATGCTTTTTCCAAATATGCTAATGAGTCACCCTTGTTCCATTTGAAAAAATTGACACATGTATGATTAAAATACGATTTGTACATCTTTTAACCGGCCTAGACAAGACACACGAAACCTATTAGACGATCAAAACTATTTTTCCAAGGCTCCTTTACTTAGTGGATTGAAAAAACTGGATTGAAATTTAAAATAGGATATGTTTTTAAGCGACAATGTCAAAAGTTGACATATGATATGTCATTCTATTCAGAGTGTCATTTTTTATCGAATAAAGTAGCAATATACCGAGGGCGCCTTTAAAAATCAAAAGATGTAATCATTTCGGTGAAACAGGAAGAGACCAAAAACAATTGAATACGTCAATAAATCCTAATTTATGTCATATACCTACTAACATACAAATCTGTTTTTTTATCTGAAAAAAATAAAAAAAGTTATAGGGTTGAGCCACTTTTGAGACGACCCGGTATATTAAAAAATATTGTTTCATAATATAATATCATTTTAAAATTCTTGTATGTTATTTTAGATTCTGAAGATAATTTTAGAATAAACCGGAATATATTTTTAATAAAAACATTATTAATTATTAACAGGGGTATAATTATGATTTTGTTACAATGTAAGTAAGTAAATAATGTAATGTAAGAGAAAAAATTCAGATTTTATATTTTACTAAAATATTATCTAAATAAGCGCCTTTCTACAACAACGCCACTGACTCCCAATTGGTAAATTGAGAGTTGCCTACCGGTCAAAAGTCGTTTCAAGACTTAAATGGATTATTTAAGTCAAATTTCTTGCAAATTTGGCACTGGCGAACCATATTTTATAGTTTTTGAACAGAAAAAGTCAATAAAATAAACTCTTAAGGACTACAAGCTAAGAAAATGCGGTAATACAGCCGGGGAGATAGCGGCAACAAAGCTTTACCGCACACGTGCGACACGTACTACAAGGTAATAAATGAATGAATAGGCTCCCTCGCCTCTAATCGGTGTTGCCATATTGTAAAGAACTTATCCTTTTTAAATAGTATCCGACTTATAATTTAGTAGTATAAGAACTATTTAATACATCTATGGAATATTAAAACCTACTTTATTAAACTGTAGTATTAATATCTCAATATATGTGTATAACAAGAAAAAAAATATTGATAATATTAAAGACGTGACAACATAGACTGGATGAGGAAGGCTCGGTCGACTGTACCCAGAAGTAAACATGTGTACAAAAAAGGTTGTTTGTCCGCGTTGAGATGTAAATAGTGTAGTCTATATTTTATTTTAAGTCTATGATATTTATACACATAAAACTAATACACAAACTCTTTATGATAAAATTAAAGAGACTACTTTAAATAAAAAACAAAAACAGATAGATTATCATAACAAAGATAAAAAGACTAACGTAGTCGAAATAGAAACAACTATTTACAAAAAGAATGATAACAGAAATGCAAAAATAAAGAATAAATTTTTAGGTCCTTACACGGTCACTAAACTACTAGAAAACGGCAAATTAGAAAGTTTAAATACGAAAAATAATAAAACTGAAATAATACATAAAAATGAAACTAAAATTACTAAAAATATTTCAGATGTATCGCAGCCTTCTTGCTCGTCATTGAAGGAAAAAACACAAATATTGTTGCGGACCCGTGTGGACTCGACCTAACCAACTATATGTCCCGCCCTCAGATGACCTTAACATCGCATTAAAGAATAGACACCGTAATGATTCATTCGTTCGAGAAAAATCGAGTCCCACTGGAATGGACTAGTACATACGAGAACATTCGAAAACCTTCTCTACGCACCTAACGATCTATGGACTATTCTAGAGTTTTTTACCTGTCGGTATAAAAGCCGGCGGCTGTGGCCTACAGGGGGCAGTTATAAATATACCAGTGCAGTTGACGCGCGAAAATTCAAAATAAATTCTTAGTTATAAATCGTTTGTAAATAGTTCTATAAGTCTTTTATCGTTATTGTTTTTGTTAATTAGTGTTAAATAAATAGTGTTTAAATAAATTGTGACTTTCTATCCACACGGAACCGACGAAAAACGTAACAATTGGTGTCAAGTGTGGCGTGTGTGATAGACTAGAAGAATAAAAAGACTGACAATGGCTCCGAAAAAATTGTTGAAAGACTTGAAAGTGTCGGAATTAAAAAGCGTTCTGGAAGAGAGGGAATGCGAAACAGATGGAAAGAAAAGCATTTTGCAAGCTAGACTAAGAGACGTTTTGGTGGAGGAAGGTGAGGATCCTGACACATTTTGCTTTGAGTTGGAAGGTGACCTTGACTCGTGCCTACAAAAATTAGACGACAACTTGAACAATTTGAATAGTAAAATAATTGACTTGGAATTTAATTTAGAAGAGAAAATCAGTGATAAAATTATGGAAAATTCCCAGGATTTAATCAATACATTAGAAGATAAGATCATCGAAAATTCTAAAGATATACAGGCCAGCTTTAATAATAAAATAGTAATTTTGGAAGAAAGTTTTAACAATAAAATAACAGAGATTGAGGAAGATGTAAATAGAAAAATCGAATTTTAAAACAAGAAATAGCAAAGGCAAATTCACCAAAATGTCAAGAAACATCGGAGGCACCGAAACTAGTCGAAAATAAGTATATCTCAAAATCAGTTATTAAGCCTCCACAGTTTGACGGAAAAACCGCTTGGGCCAATTATTTTTTTGCCAGTTTGAGGCCGCTGCTGAGAGCGAACGGATGGACAATCGCTGAAAAGGCTACCGCTTTGACTGTCGCACTGCGAGATGCGACTGATATCCTGCAGACATTGTCACCATCGGAACAGGGAGATTATCAGCAATTGGTACGACATTTAGAAATGAGGTACGGTCAAGCTCATTTGGAACATGTCTATCATTCCCAGCTAAAACATCGCATTCAAAAGTCAAATGAGTCTCTGCAGGAGTTTGAAGCCGACGTAGCCCGCCTCGTTCGCCTTGCGTACCCTGCTACGCCAGAGAATGTTATGGAGCGGTTAGCAGTACAGGCATTCTCCGACGGCTTACGTGACAACGAGACAAGACAAGCACTTCTCCTAGCCCACCCAACGCACTTGGTGGATGCTTTAGCACGTGCCCTAGAATTCGAGGCCGCGAAACAAAGTTCTCGGTCTTTAGGAAGAGTACGGGCCATCGACGAATGTTCCGACCAATCCGTGGAAGGGATTGTTCGGAAAGTAATGGACCAGTACATGGGCAAGAAGGGACTGATTCATTGCTGGAACTGCGGACAGGTAGGACACGTGCGAAGCCGTTGTAAGGAGAAGAACGAAGAACCGGCTTCGTCGAGGTCGGAAAACTACTAAGGGTCGAAATGAAGGGGCACACGTCGACCTGTACCCAACATGCCCCAACGAAAACTGCTCGAGTCGCCTCGCTACAACACAAATTCAACAGCATGTTTGTGGATGGTTTTGTTGATGGAGAGTTCCGGACTATGCTGTTGGATACAGGAGCGACGAAAACTATTATCAGACCGGACATTCTTAAAACATCGAAGAAGGTTAAAACAACACAATGGCGACTACGTACTGCTACGGGGGGCTCTGCTGCTGTCCATGGAGAAGTAAACCTTAATTTTGTTATTGGGAGCACCAGTTTTGAACATCCAGTGGTAGTAGCAGATATCGAAGATGAACTTATTCTCGGAATGGACATCATGGCCACTAGAGGTTTTGAACTAAACTTCAAACAGGGAATTTTGAAAATAAATGAAGAAGAAGTGGTTCTACATCGAAAATGTGAGGAGACGCTTCGCGTGGTGGTAGCAGAAGATGTTTCGATCCCTGAGCGCTGTGAGATATTTTTGGATGGTTGCCTGGAAGATAAAATGAATAATGGGAGTATTATTCTGTTGGAGCCAAGGAACCATGACAGCGAAATAGGACGGGGGATCGCTGTTGGAAAAGCCCTGCTACGAGCGAAGAAAACTGTACCGGCGAGAGTAATGAACACAAATTATTATTCTGTATCCTTGAAGAAGGGAACCCTTTTAGGGTACTGTTGTTCGGCTCCTCAGTCATTCGAAGCGTGGAAGCCTCCAAGTTTCGACTTCAAAAATTCCGGACAAAATGGTGAAGGAGTTAGTAAACGTTAAAGGATTATCTCCCGAAAATAGAAGAAAATTGAGAAACCTGATAATCAAGTATCAAGATGTGTTTGATAAAGGAGAAGCAGGACAGAGAGGTCGTACCAATTTAGTACAACACAAAATTGATACCGGAGATGCACGACCAATCAAACAAAATCCGAGAAGACTTCCGCTCGCCAAACGTGAAGAAGCTGATAAAATCCTTCGAGAAATGAAAGAAGAGGGTGTCATCGAACCATCTAACAGCCCGTGGACATCGCCGGTAGTACTAGTAAAGAAGAAAGACGGTACCACCAGGTTCTGTGTTGATTATCGGCAGCTCAATAATGTTACCAAGAAGGATAGTTATCCCCTGCCGAGGATAGACGATACTCTAGACACGCTGGCGGGGTCAACGATATTCTCTACGTTAGATCTGAAGAGTGGATATTGGCAAGTCGACATGGCGCCGAAAGACAGAGAGAAGACAGCGTTCTCGGTGGGCTCCGGACTGTGGCAATTTACCGTCATGCCTTTTGGATTGTGCAACGCGCCAGCTACCTTTGAGAGACTAATGGAGTCTGTGTTAAAGGGACTATCCTGGATACCTGTTTAGTGTACCTGGATGACATCATAGTGGTTGGGAAATCCTTTGACCATCATCTGAAGAATTTGGAAGAAGTTTTCAAGCGACTAGGGAGTTCTGGTTTGAAACTTAGCCCCAAGAAATGCCATCTGTGTCAAGAAAAGGTACACTACTTGGGCCATGTAGTCTCCTCCCAAGGAGTTGCGGTAGATCCACAGAAGACCAAGACAGTGGAAGAGTGGCCGATACCTAAAGATAAACATGAACTACGAAGCTTTTTGGGACTATGCACATACTATCGACGCTATGTACAGGGTTTCGCCACCATCGCAAAACCATTGACCAGACTTACCGAAGGCGAGGCGTTTCTCTTGGGACTCAGATTCTGACGAGGCATTCCGAACATTGAAGAAGGCCCTGACTAGTGCGCCCATACTTAGCTACCCCCTTGGCAACGGAAACTTTATATTGGATACCGACGCTGGCAATGTTGGATTAGGCGCTGTTCTGTCTCAAATCCAGGATGGTCAAGAAAAAGTAATTGGTTATTTTAGTAAGACCTTGTCAAAACTGGAAAGGAACTACTGCGTGACCAGACGAGAATTACTAGCCGTAGTTAAAGCAGTGGAACACTTCTACAAGTATCTCTATGGAAGAAAGTTCTTGTTAAGAACAGACCATGCTGCTTTGAAATGGCTGTTGCAGTTTAAGAATCCTGAAGGGCAGGTAGCTAGATGGATCGAACGATTACAAGAATTTGACTTCGACACAGAACATCGAGCTGGGGCAATCCATCGAAATGCCGGCGCACTTTCCAGAAGACCTTGCGATAAGGACTGTAAGCATTGTTCCCGAGCAGAAGAGAAAGAAGCGAAACTCGTAAGAACAACTGTGGTTAATGATACTTGGCAACCCGAAGATCTTGCAAATGACCAAACCAGTGACCCAGAATTAGGTTTAGTAATTAACTAGAAAAATGCAGACCTAAGACCAACGTGGGAAGAAGTTTGCAGATATTCGCCGAACGTAAAGTCGTACTGGGCTCAGTGGAATTCCTTGGTAATAGATAACGGACTACTTCGCCGTGTGATCGAGAGACCGGAGGGACAAGAAGAGAGAAGGCAGATCGTCATTCCAAAGAAGAGGATCCCGGAAGTCTTGGAGGAAGTTCACAATGGAACCAGCGGTGGACATCTCGGTGTTACCAAGACACTTGCAAGCTGCGGGAACGGTTCTATTGGGTGAACTGCAAAGGAGATGTGAGGAAATGGTGCAAGAAATGTGACGTTTGCGCCGCCATCAATGGACCACAAAAGCGCGGTAAAGCCCCAATGCGCCAGTACAATGTAGGCAGTCCCTTCGAACGAATAGCGATCGACGTGGTTGGTCCTTTCCCAGAGTCGAACGATGTCAACAAATATATTGTGGTAGTAATGGATTACTCCGCAAATGGGTCGAGGCCTACGCGTTGCCAAATCAAGAAGCGTCCAGATTGCTGATGCCCTTGTTAAAGAATGGATCTGCAGGTTTGGTGTTCCCATGGAGCTTCATTCAGATCAGGGAAGAAACTTTGAGTCCAATCTGTTCCAAGGCGTCTGTGAAGTCCTGAACATCCGCAAGACCAGGACGACTGCTCTACATCCACAATCCGATGGGATGGTTGAACGCATGAACAGAACTATCAACCGTTATCTGGCCAAAGTAGTCTCTGACCACCAAAGAGACTGGGACAAATTTCTTCACCTGTTCCTGTTGGCCTACCGTTCATCCGTCCAAGAATCTACAGGGCAAACTCCAGCCAGCATCGTTATGGGACGGGAAGTGCGCCTACCCTGTGATCTGAAATTTGGTTGCCGACCGGGAGAAGAAGTCGCCGGAGAAGATTATGTCCACACACTACGTCAAAGGATGGACGACATTCATCAGAGAGTCCGCCTAAATATTCAAAGTGCTAGTGACCGAATGAAGGAACACTACGACATTCAAGCTGAGCATGGAGGATACCAACCAGGGAAGTTGGTGTGGCTATATAACCCGCAGAGACGTCGTGGGTTATCTCCGAAGCTACAATCCTCGTGGGAAGGGCCATACGAAGTCATGGATAGAATTAATGACGTCGTATACCGTATCAGAAAATTGCCAAAAGGAAAACCGAGGGTAGTCCATTTCAACCGTTTGAGCCCCTACCAAGGCGAAATAGAAGATCGTGCTGGGACCGTGAGAACCTGCAGCTTTGATCCCCCTGATTCGGAGATGTCCTTTGACGATTTCATGGCCCGATACAACAGCAGTGAGAAGGCTCGCTATGGTGTAACCAAAGAAGATCAACGAGACCTCTTTTCCGTGCCTCCTGATTATTCGCTCGCTCATTGTGTGGCTCGAGATTTGCGGATGTCCAGAGGAATCGCTGCGACGTTCAATGAGAAGTTTGGGCGTGTCGGAGAACTACGCCGACAGGATCCAGAGGTTGGAAGCGTCTTGAGGCTAACCGACAATGCACATGGTCAAGCAAGGCACATCTTCTACCTGGTCACCAAGGAATGGTCCCCGAGTAAGCCGACTTATCTCAATCTATGGAAGACCCTGATTGAACTGAGAGAAGCCCTGCTAAACAACAACATTGCACGATTAGCCATTCCGAAGCTGGCGTGTGGACTCGATGGTTTGAGTTGGCGTACAATCCGGAACATGATTGAAGTCTTGTTCAGATTTACGGGAATCGAGATCCTCGTTTGCTGCTACAACCCAAAGCTGAGATCGGGAGAGAAAACTGTAGACTGCTATTTCTACCAGACTTCGCAATGTACCAGGGGCCAGCTTTGCAAATACCTTCATTCACCGTGTACATCTCGGGACGAGCATGTACCTAAGAAGGGGGCAGTGTTGCGGACCAGTGTGGACTCGACCTAACCTAACTATATGTCCCGCCCTCAGATGACCTTAACATCACATTAAAGAATAGACACAGTAATGATTCATTCGTTCGAGAAAAATCGAGTCCCACTGGAATGGACTAGTACATACGAGAACATTCGAAAACCTTCTCTACGCACCTAACGATCTATGGACTATTCTAGAGTTCTTTACCTGTCGGTATAAAAGCCGGCGGCTGTGGCCTACAGGGGGCAGTTATAAATATACCAGTGCAGTTGACGCGCTAAAATTCAAAATAAATTCTTAGTTATAAATCGTTTGTAAATAGTTCTATAAGTCTTTTATCGTTATCGTTATTGTTTTTGTTAATTAGTGTTAAATAAATAGTGTTTAAATAAATTGTGACTTTCTATCCACACGGAACCGACGAAAAACGTAACAATATAATAAACTTAAATAACTACCCTGGTATACTACCATTCAAATTGGTAAAAGTGAAAATTCATAATATATAAAATAAATAAATAATAAATAAATAAATAAATGCCTTTATTGTCAAAAAAATTTTCAATTTGTAGGCAAAGGTAAACTAACAAACAAAGTAAAAAAACAAGGTACACAAACAAACAAACAAAAGATAATACAAAATATTATACAAATAATATTGTCAGTCTTACAGCTTAAAATAAACATTTATAAATGTTTACAATGTCAAAGAACAAAAAATAAAAATAATATTCAAAAATATTTAGTTAGTTTATAGTAAATATCAATGACCTCTAAATAAATCTATTTCGATGTCATTAGTAAATATAGCAATAGCAAACATTAGACCAGTGTTTACAAGATCAAATTCGATTTTCAAAATATAATTCATTTACGGCGTAGAAAGCCTTGTCTAGTAAATAAGAGTTCAATGCTTTGCGATATGAAAAAAAAATGATGTTATGGATTTGATTTCAAATGGCACGTGATTGTGCATTTTTTTCGAGTTGTATAATATTGAACTTTTAACTATCTCTGAGAGTGGGGTCGGTAGATAAAGATCTTGCTCCGCGTTCCTGAGTGGATAAGTGTGAGATGGCCTTTCTTGAGAAGCTGATACATGTTTACGTATTAGGCAAATGGATTCAAATATAAATAAGGAAGGGAGAATCAATATTTTTAATTCTTTAAAAAAGCCCCGGCAATGAGTTAAGCTGTTTAGTTCCAGTGAATATCGAACAGTTCTCTTCTGGAGCTTGAAAATACGGTCAAATTGAGTCGCACAACACGTACCCCAGAATGGAAGGGCATACCTGAGGTGCGACTCAAAAAGTGCATAATAAACAGTTCTAGCCATCTAACACTGACAAGTTAAGCTCCTTAGAAACAGACCTTAATGCAAAACAGGCAGAGCTCAATTTTTTCGACAAAGCTTCGATATGTATGTCCCATTTCAGAGAATTGTCCACAACAAGCCCTAAGAATTTTACAGATTTTACGACGTCAATGGTGGTGTTGTTAAGTACAAAAGGCTGCAACGAGTTTTTATACGACAAAGCTTTAGTTTTAGAAATGTTGAGACTAAGGAGGTTCGAATCGCACCAAGATTTAATGGTCATTAAGTCATTTGATATAATCGTATGAAGTGCCGTGATGTCCTTGTTGCTCTAAGTGAAGCTAGTGTCGTCCGCAAAAAGGCATATTTCGCCACTGATGTTTATGTTAGCAATGTCGTTAATAAAAAGAAGAAACAAAATAGGTCCTAGTACTGAGCCTTGTGGTACTCCACATTCTATTGGTTTGCTAGAAGACAATGTGGTATCCACCATCACAAGTTGACTTCTGTTGCTCAGATACGACTTAAACCATTCGAGAGATGATCCCCTGAACCCATAGTGCTGCAGTTTATTAATTAGGATCTTATGATTTACACAATCGAACGCTTTAGAAAAATCACAGAAAATTGTTGCTGTAGAATGATGGTTGTTTAGGCTGGAGTAAACTTTATTAAGGAGGGAAAACATAGCGTCATTTGTGGACTTGTTGCTTAGAAATCCAAATTGATATTCAGTAAGTATTTTGTACTTAAACAGAAAAGATACCAGCCTTCTTTTAACCAACCTTTCTATGATCTTAGATAGCGTTGGAAGGAGTGTAATTGGGCGATAGTTAGAAGCTTCATCTTTGTCTCCTCCTTTATGCAGAGGAACGATTATTGCCGTCTTAAGACATTTTGGAAAAATACCATTTAGGAACGACATGTTTATTAAAGTTGGTAGGTGATTCAGAGTGCTTTCTGGTAAATTCGAAAACATTTTTAAAGTTAGCCCGTTGGTCACAGAAGAGGACTTATTTTTGATGGTATTAATTGTACTGCAAAGCTCTTCTAAAACTACGGGCGAAAAAAAGAAACTGTGTAAGTTTACATTATCATTAGAGAGATAAGAAAGTGGATCATGAGGAGGACATATGGTATTAGTTAAGTTTTTCGCTTACATTTACAAAGTAATCGTTAAGGTTCTCAGGTGAGGTTTGGTCTAAGATATTGCTAGACGAAGAAAAGCTTTGTTTCTCAATTCATTCACAATAGACCATGTTTCTTTAGCAACATTACCAGAATTGACTATTCTCCTATTATAATAAAGGTCCTTAACGGCTCTTATAGTCTTATGATAAATTTTTCTGTATAGTTTTACGTAATTGTGGAAGAAGACACTGTCTGAGAATTTTTTTAAGTGAGATAATGAACGCATGTTTTTAGAAGATATGCGTAGACCTTTAGTGGTCCAAGGTTTATTATGCTTATTTTTTATAGGCCTGAGAGGAAAGGATTTGAAAGCTAGACTGGTTAATGTTTTTACGAAAATAGAAAATTCGGTGTCGACATCATAAGAGCTAGTATCCCAGTTGGTTGTTTTACATAAGTGGCTGAACTTTTCAGCATTCTTTTCTGAAAAAATACGGCATAATTTACGAGGGGCATTTTTGACTTTGGACTTTATCGAAAATTCAGTTAAAACTGCTTCATGATCAGAGAGACCCGAGCTAAAGACGTTGCAGGTGATGGAGTCAGGACCATAAGATGACACAACATAGTCTATAGTACTAGAACTGGTATTGGATATTCTGGTAGGTGAGCCTACATGCATGGCTATTCCAAAAGAATCAAAAATGGACAGAAGAAACTCCTGAGCAGCACATACACTAAGAAAGTCAATATTAAGATCACCACACAAAATTAATTTGCTTTTTAAGGGCAGGGACTCAAGCAAGCTTAGTAGATTATGACAGAATAATTGCACGTCAGAGTCAGGTATTCTATAAATACAAATAATGTAAAGGTCATAAGCATTATGGTGGACAATGGAAAATTCGAATACTTTTTCAGATAACAAATCATTGTACCTAGTTACCTCGGAAAAGTCATTGTTTAAAGACATTATCATAGTAACTTCATGAGAAAAATTTGTTCTATTAAATCTGGCCACTGTGGTATAATTTTTAAAAAACACAGGCTCGTCAAAATGTAACCAGTGCTCAGTTATGGCAATGATATGTGGAAATTCAAGTTCTTCTAGTAAAATATATAATTCATCTGTTTTATGTCTTAAGGACTGAATATTAATAAGGAATAAACCAAGCTTGCTATCGCTTAATTTTTCAGAGGGTGCTTGATCCTCTGTTCGCGTCAATTCAACTAAAAATTTTTACTCTTATTTGGGGAGCCACTGGAATAATATTTGCCATGAATTTCCCTAATATTTTGAAGTCGCAGAAGGCTCTCCGCAGAAAAGAATGACCTGAGAGCTGAAAGATCTGCATCAACTTCAGTTGAACCAATACCATAGGCGTTGTGGAAACGGTAGTACAACTTACGCAAGGAGTCCAGGTCACTAGGTAGCCCTTCTGATGCAAGCATCAATTTGATGCTGGTACTAGTGTGTCCTTCAAAACACACACTGGATGGTTGGTCGTGAAGATAGGCAAGGAATAGCCTAAGAGATTTCAAAATGGAGGGGTCCCTCAACCTAGCCAACACGTAACGTCCATTTACCACATCTGAGTCCTGAGACAGCCGTACTATAGGTGGAGTCATCGGGTCCATAACTACCAAACCATCTCTCTTCGTACTTCTTTGCACAATAATTTCTGGATTTTCCGTCGCCCGGGACTTGCAAGCAGCTATAGCCTCCCTGTAAGAACCAATCTTTTTAATCTTCTAACCATCAGTTCTTACCTCCCTTGGCATAGTTGCCAGTGGTGGGTCAAGTAGGTGAGGTAGCTTGCAGTTCTCAATGATGTTTATTTTGAGATTTTGAGCAGGTTCAGCCAAAGAAGTTAACAAAGCTTGGTTTAAGGATGTTGAGGTTGAATCTATTATGGTTCCCGGCGGCCACATATTTATGTCCTTAAGCTGCACTAAGTGACACCTCTTTTGCACTCCAATTTTGAAGTCGGAATGGGAACTGTCCTTATTTTTCAGCATTGGAAAGCATCTGATGAAATTGGTGGTTCCTAGTTTTTCTTTAACATATTGCTCAAGTTGATTCGCTGTGTAAGGAGGTGGAATTCTGGACACCACCACATAATTCCAGTCTTTTCTTATGGCGGCCTTAGGAGGTTGCGATGACACTATTTCGGGTGAAACTATTTTTTTTGGCGAATCTATAAAAGCTGTACTATTTTGGTGATCTATAGGGCCCGTCTGCGTTGAAATGGATTTTTCCGCTGCATATTATGATTTGTAACAAGCTTTTCCAATGTGAGCGACATTTGTTTAACGCTCTGCCTAAGGTCAGCCATTTCCTTCGCCATTTCTTCTTTAGATGGGTCATGAACTTGGACTTTAACAGACCCATCATGGTTGTCCATTAAAATTGATGATAAATTGAAGGTGTCTTGCTTTATCTCATTTAATGACTTAAATAAGGATTCTTGTGTGGTATCTGATATCCTGGATATGTCATCAATTTTCTTGAGTAAAATTTTCCACTTGGAATCGTGGTCACTCAGCATGTCATACATTTCAGTTATGACTGGAAAAATGTCAATATTTTTTTTAACAGAATCCTAGTGCTTCGATGATTTCTGGTTGGACCTGGCATTCTTGAAGCTGTGTAATTCTATCATGAACATATTTTAATGTAGGGGAATCGCAGACAGTGCAGAAAAATCTAACATTGTGGTACTTTTGTTGACATAGCACCTTTGTTGTTGCCTTATCCAGTCCTGTACAGGTCATACAAAAACTTCTTCGACACTCTCCACTACACCGAACTGTCTTTCTGGATGATTTTTTGACAAGAATCGCACTTAAATTCAGCCATAATAATGTAAATGATTAATAATATTAATAAAAGTGGATGACAGCTGAATAAAATTCGGAAGTATAAATAAGCAAAAACTAACACAAGTAAACAAAGTCAAGTTTAAACGAACAGTGAACTTTGAGTTGATTTCGGGTCAGGAACAAAAACAAGTCAAATCAAACCAAAACAAACGTTCAATAACCGGCAGAAAAAACGCACGAACGGTAACACAACCTTGTCGTACGACTGCTAAACTGTTACTGAACTGACTGTTGAAAATAAATCACATTAATGCAAAAATCGATAGAGAATTTCAATGAACTTATATCAAATATATAAAAACATTTAACAAATTAAAGAAACTTATAAAAATAAAATAAACCAAGATATTTTCCCTTTGGAAATAAAGATAGAAAATATTCTAAATTTTGAAAAAAAAAAATATTATAGGAAAATAAAAAGTTACTCAAAAGACTATACAATAAAAATTTATTATGGAAATTCCTTTAGTGGTACCAGACTTGTATTACTATTATAGGTGGTTACCTCTACCAATTCCAACAAACAATTCCGATTTTTCATTGATAATTCCTTTTAAACCTTACCTCGCATTAAGTGATACGAAGTATGCATATATGGACGAAGAATGTCAAGAAATAACATTACCAGAATACCTCTGTAAGAAGACTCATCCCCTGAGACTTAAAGG
This sequence comes from Sitophilus oryzae, assembly GCF_002938485.1. Classification (NCBI taxonomy): domain Eukaryota; kingdom Metazoa; phylum Arthropoda; class Insecta; order Coleoptera; family Curculionidae; genus Sitophilus; species Sitophilus oryzae. The sequence goes on along the minus strand of NW_022147250.1, from coordinate 1,156,401 downwards.
AAATGAGCCATGCGAAGTAAAACTTATTAATTTTGAGCAAGACACGAATAATTGTCATCCGTTCCGTATTCCGATAAAAAGTATTCAAATTGAGCGAATCTCTGATGGAGGATGGATCATCACCACTCCTCACAAAACACTGGCAACACATAAGTGCAACAACGAAAAAGAAAATGTACCCCTACATGGTACATATCTAATTGAAGCAACCCCATTCTGCGAGATACACTTAGAAAAATTCATCTTGAAGACACATCGAAGCAGCAACACACTGTTCGGAGAAATTCTACTGCCGAAGTTGAAGACCAACATGTCCTTTGCGGAAGAAGACATCTGGGAGCTGTCAAATACAAAATATTTAAAAGAAATTTTTAAAAATTGGTTAAATTATTATTATTTAAAAAAAGTGACTAACAAAATTATGTTTCAACTTTGACTTGGTGCATTTTAAGTTGTTTTTAAAGCAGAATTGATAGCCACAAAAAGTTTTTTTTAAAACTCTAATATCAAAAAAAAACCGTCCATATGGATCCAACTTTATGGCGAACATTGTAATTATTGAATGGCTTCCCCGAAAAACGTTGTAACAGTTAATTTTGAGGTTTTTGTGGAGATGTTTTTAAAAACATTTATTAAACAAGCGGGAGTACAATACGCGTTGATGGATTCTGAAGGAACTCTATGCCTGCGTCGTGCAGCGGCTTAAATATGAATATAAGTGCTGATGAATATAAAGTATAAGATTTCTACAGGGTGTGCTAATTATACAATTATAACTCCTCCCTTCGTAGAGGTGGAAATACACCTGGATTTCCTAATTATTATTTTTAAGTTTATATTATTAAAAATCAATAATAATGTAATAAAATAATTAATCAATTAAATGTTAATAGATAATTGAATATAATGTAAAGCAAAATGAATAAATGTAAAATATAAAATAGCAAAATGTAATTAAAATAAGCACTTATATTATTATATCGTCATTATCGTTCTTAACAACAATGCGTGTTTTATTTTTAAAGTATTTATAAGCAAATAATAAAAAAAGCCAAAATCAATAAAATAAATATAGATTAATATTGTCAAAATATTTTCAATAAAAATAAGTCTTTTTACTGAAATATTATTTAACGAACTGAGAGAAAGTCTTTGTTCTTCTAGTTCTTTCTTGATATCTTGATTATTTTTCATGTTGATCACGTTGAGGTTCCAGACAGGTAGGTTAAAGATGATGTCTTCTTCGGCAAAGGACATGTTGGTCTTCAACTTCGGCAGTAGAATTTCTTCGAACAGTGTGTTGCTGCTTCGATGTGTCTTCAAGATGAATTTTTCTAAGTGTATCTCGCAGAATGGGGTTGCTTCAATTAGATATGTACCATGTAGGGGTACATTTTCTTTTTCGTTGTTGCACTTATGTGTTGCCAGTGTTTTGTGAGGAGTGGTGATGATCCATCCTCCATCAGAGATTCGCTCAATTTGAATACTTTTTATCGGAATACGGAACGGATGACAATTATTCGTGTCTTGCTCAAAATTAATAAGTTTTACTTCGCATGGCTCATTTCCTTTAAGTCTCAGGGGATGAGTCTTCTTACAGAGGTATTCTGGTAATGTTATTTCTTGACATTCTTCGTCCATATATGCATACTTCGTATCACTTAATGCGAGGTAAGGTTTAAAAGGAATTATCAATGAAAAATCGGAATTATTTTTGGAATTGGTAGAGGTAACCACCTATAATAGTAATACAAGTCTGGTACCACTAAAGGAATTTCCATAATAAATTTTTATTGTATAGTCTTTTGAGTAACTTTTTATTTTCCTATAATAATTTTTTTTTTCAAAATTTAGAATATTTTCTATCACCGACCGTTTCCGAGTTATTAACTTTTGAAAATATCACTTAAACAATTTGATTTAATTAATTTCGATATGTTTGCAATTACTGAAATGAATAAAGATGCAGAATGTTTTAAATGTCCAAGACATTTTACCCAATGTTTAGAGAATGACTAGCTTTACTTCAAAAATTTAAAACAAAAACTACACTTTGTATAGTTTGTTTGCAGGAAAAATTTGACATTATCTAGTACAAGAAGATTGTAACTTAGTTCCTTCTTGAATATTTTTTATAGTTGAGGACACATTTTTTTTTAAAGGAAAGTTAGGTATTAGCAAACTTAAGTCTTTTACAAATCTTATAAAAGATTTAAATCTTTTATGAGATATAAGTCTTTTTAGAAAAGGTTTAAGTCAGTAAAAAAGATTTAAATCTTTCATCATTTTACAAAAAACTTAAATCTTTTAAATGATTTAAGTATTTTATGAGATTTAGGTTTTTACAAAAATGACTTGACTTGAAAGAAAATGACTTAAGTCAAAGACTTAAAACTTAAGTCATTTGAACTTTATATTGAAATTGACTTATTACGACTTAAATCATTTTAATTTTAGAATGGACTTAAGACATAAGTCTTTTTAAAATGACTTGTTGCAGCTCTGCTGGGAATCTATGTTCTGTTGGTTTCCCAACACGATTTTAGGTTTTACTTTGTAATTATCTATAATAATCGAAATTTTTATGAATCAACAGCACGTTGACGTGTATTTTTTCGTACTATCACCAAATTAGTGCAGCAATATGCGTACTGAGTTTATAATCATCTGCTGATGATGCTAACATGGTTAACGAAACGCGCGTCCAGTGTAAAAGTAAAAGTGTTTTGGTGTATTGTGGTGATTTAGTGTCTTTATTTTTAATATGCGTGGTTGTTATTAGAAGGGGTGGCCGCTCGAAAACACTCCTTTTTTGATTTTTGGATCGTTTAATTTGCGTTGACAAACAAAATTTGCGATCCTGAATGCTGATTACGAGCAACCCATTAACAAATTTCGCTATATCATTAGGCAGTTAAAATTTGGAATCACGGATGCTATTTATCAGACGGGTTTGCGATATCGTTTGTTGTTTATGCGGTATCGTTCGTCCTAGAATCATTGGCGTAACTACAGGGGTGCCCGGGGGTGCCGCCCCCCCCCCAGGTACTGCTGGGCACCCCCTAGAGAAATCATGAATTATATGACTCTTGGCTACGTATTAATTTTATTTGCTTGTGATGCAATAAAAATGACGTTTTCTAGTTTTGTTTAGTTAATATTATTTTGCTCAAAATTGTGTTCAAAAAATGTGCTAATTTTTATTTTTTTAAAAAATTTGTAGGTATTTAAGTAATCTACGGGAACACGGTTTGATAACCAAGCCTATGAAATTTATTGATAGAGAAATTCATGTAAAACGTTTTATTCAAAAAATGTGTTTTTTTAATTTATTTTTCATTTAAAAAAAACAAAAGCCCCAGGCTCCCCTGGGCTCAACCTCAGGCCCCACCAGGCCCACCCCAGGATAAATTGCTAGTTACGCTAATGCCTAGAAGCGAATCGCGATCATGAACGTCGTTTACAAATATGCCGCCCGGCTCGTCAGATCTGGACGCACCATTAGCCCGTGGTTACATTGGATGCATATCCGTGCGTTTTTTTGGTCGTACGTTTTCGGACGTGCACGCAGCAAAAAACAAACAAATGGTATCTACGCAGGAGGTTACATTGCATCGGAGTTTGCGCGTCCGTTCACGTACGTTAATTTCCGTTGGTCGGATGAAAACAAACTGGTTTTTTTTAATACATGCACGTCCGAGCGTTCGAATTTTTATATCTCTGTGTCCATTACATTCCCGAAAAATTTGAATATTTTTGAATACCAGGTTTATTTTTATTTTAGATATATTAATGATACTCGAAACATTCTAAAATATTCAAAAAATTTGACCGGTTACTGTTTTAATTCAACAAATATTTTACATACTCATTTTCTTCCCCTTTTCTTGCATATAAGTAATTTACCTAACATTTTCTTCTATTCATAAGTAGTTATTTTAACATTAAATCCCCGCGGGCTTAGGATGAAATTTTTTAACATGTTTCCGAAGCATTAATTTTAGCTTTATTTAGTATTCTGATTACTAGTAATATACAGGGTGTTTCAAAAAACATGTGCCATCTCTCATGGGGAGATTCCTCAAGTAAAAATAAGATTTATTTTTCATTTCTACATAGGTCCGATTCTGCTTTGTTTCGTAGTTACAGGGTGTTAAAGTGTTAATAATCTTTCGATTTATTATAAATTTTCTTCCAAGTACTTTTAGTGATTCGAATGAAATTTTAAGGATAAAAGTTACTATAAGTTCTACATATTTTAATGCTAAAAAAGTGTCGATAAGTTCATCAGAGACGTGCATTTAGGTTATCACTGGAATATTTAAAAAAAACATGTGCGCCATTGACTTTTTTCTTATGATCTCAAAATTGTGTAGGCCTTTTAATGCCAATTAAAAGTTATCTCTTGATATTTTGTCGAATTCGGCCTCCTTAGATAGGTACACGCAATTTTATTAATCACAATAATTAATAAAATTCATAAATTATATATTTATCCTAATTTATTATTAAACATTCTTTTTACTAGTTATTATTACTATTAGTCCAACCTACCGCAATATCAAATATAAAAATAATAGCATTTAAGATAATTACAAAAAACCTAATAATTTTACGTTTTAACATCCTGTAATTCTAAAACTATACATTTCCATACCCATGTTTATAGGAATTTTTTTTTCATATTTTTTCATGACGAATCAATGAGTACCTACTTATTTAAAACTTTCGCAAGTTAATGATATTACAATTTTTTAAAGGTTGCTATTAGACTATTAGACTATTATTGGATCAAGGCAAATTAATAAAATTGCGTTTATCTTATCAAAGAGGCCGAAATCGATAAAATATCAAGGGACAACTTTTAATCGGCATTAAATTGCTTATACTATTTCGCTAACAATAGTAAAAAGTCAGTGGCGTACATCCTTTTTTAGAAAAATATTCCAGTGATAACACATATGCATGTCCCTGGTAAATATGTCGACACTTTTTTAGCTCTTAAATATTATAATATAATATTTAAGATTTATTACTAGATTTGGTAATGGTGTGGATCCGGTGGCTGACCTTGAAACGAGTTTTTGCTGCATATAGTCACAGACACTACGCATGCGCACATCTTCGATGTTGCCAGATTGCAAGTTATTTTGAAATTATTTTCAGTAGAAAACAAATATGTACTTTTCAGTGTTTTTTTGTCAATATATACCGTATGATCGAAAAAACTGCGTCCAGTTGGCTGGGAAATGACGATTGAGGACATTTCCCATATAAAATGACAGCGATCTTCATTTCATAGTCATCGCTGCCGCTATTTTTTTTCAATCATAGTATGCGGTATTATTTATATTATTATTTTAATATTTCGCACAACACGTGAACGCTTATTATGTATTTTCATAGTCAATAAAATTAAATAGAAATAAAACTCTAGATTCCTATAATTAATCTAATTGCTGTAGATTATTATGCTACGTTTAAAAAGGGCTTTATGGCTTTATTAAAAATTCGGGAAATTTAAATGGATGTGTCCAAGTTTTTTCTTTCTTTTTAATTTTTAAATGCTGTAGCTTCATGTCATGTTCATAATAGTTTTTTTTAACATTCCATCAAAACTACGGAGAACTACTATAAACCATATTTTTCCTAATGGAAAGATGGAATAGGATATGCAAAATTAAGATATTTAACATTTATTTTCCAGACAAAGCATAATATAGCATTAAGATTAAGACATAACAAATATTATAAGAAAGATCTTAATATAAATCACAAACTAACTAAGTCTTAATTTGGTCTTGTATAAACACAGGTATAAAACTAATAAGATGAAAACTCAACCTTCACCATATTGTCAAGATTTGGCATTATAGGAAACAAAAAATTACAGTAAATTAAGAAAAGAATATCAAACTACACGGTATTAAATACTGTAATGTATTCTACGACACAAACCATCTCCCTTCTAAAGAGAAAAAGATAAAACATAAAGCTTATTTTAGTCTTATCACCACACTCTTCGATAAAATATATGTCTAAAATTGCTATTAATCCACTAACTTGATATTTATAAGAAATTATGATACAAACATTATAATCAAAGTATATTATATTAGTAACATTATAGGTAAAATGTTACCTCTATCTCCCATTGACGTCTATTGTTCTATAAGACTCGTCATGGTAGTACTTCAATACATCAATACATATAATCAGAACTATTGTTGCCTGTAAATAACTAGAAATTAAATAACTTGAAAGAAATTAAATAATTCTAATAAGTTTAAAACCATTAAGAAAAAATCCGTAAATGATAATTTTTAATTCTAATGTAAATATATAAATAAATGTTATTAATATTACAATTTTATATATTCACTTTTATATATCATTCCTTAAGTTTGGATATCAAGATAAATCTGAAATTATAAAATTAATTAGAGAATTTATTATTATTGATTAACACTCAAAAGAAAATTTTCAACTGCAAATAATTCGAAAATAAACTGCAATTTGGCAACATCGACGATGTGCGCTTGCGTAGTATCGATGATCAAATGCAGCAAATATGGGCTTCAAGGTCAGCCACCGGATCCACACCTTTACCCTAGATTTTATTACATATTATGAAACTACCGTATGATCGAATAAAAACGGCGTCAGCGATGGCTATGAAATGAAGATCGCTGTCATTTTATATGTAAATTTATATAGGAAATGGCATCGATCGTCATTTCCAAGCCAACTGGACGCCGTTTTTATTCGATCATACGGTACTATACTTTATTATAGATTTTATTACATATTATGAAATTAAGAGACAACTAAAGTTCCAGGGGACAACAAACGGCAACAAGCCAAGGTTCTTGGGTGCCCGAGTTGACTAGTGGGACGTAGACGCTAGCAAACGCTAGTGTTTTTGGTTAATATAATATCTGTGAGCATATGCAGCAAATAGATGTAGGATCAGCCCCTTAAAATACACAAAGAAAATACACCATTACCCAAGGATACTATAGAGAGAAGGATAGTTCGATTCCTATCTTCCTGCACTGTCAGTTTTTTTACGTCATCTGAGGACCGAGTTGAAGTTGGCGCTAAAGATTTTAGACAGTGACAGTTATTTTTGCATTTGACGGACAAGCGCACAGTGCGTTGGAAGCAGAGATATGGAAGTGGGAGAATGAGCTTCGACGAGTGCGCATCCAAATTTTTGTCGACGGCAAGATGGCAGACATCTTCCAGGTCTCGCTGTCACTTCCCCTCTTTAATTGACATCTGTTTGTTTTGATTTGTTTTTCGTTTGTGTTGTTATTTGTTATCTAGTTAAAATTTATTATTATCTCAATTATTCTAAACACTAATTCAAAAAGGCTTGTTGTATATTGTCATAGTCATTCTAAGAAAGCTAATACGCCGGGAAAAATGATTAGTTTTCATGTGTAAGTTTATACAACATAATCCTGTTTACAGATGATCCAAAACTGTTTATTTTTAGTTTTCCTAAAGGCGATTTGTAAAAATCGTGATTGTAATTGGGAATGGTCAAAATAAGTGTATGATGTGGCCATTTAAGGAGGATGTTTTTATTACGTGTGGAGGAAGATGATACTTGGAATCAATGTTCGTGCTTCTGTAAAACAGTGCACTCTTATAGTGTCCATGAAAGCACAAGTTCAAGTGTACCAGAAATATGTCAAATAAGATTGGTCCTTACTTGACAAGAAGATTATTTGGAGGAAAAGAAAACATAAGATAGGGTATTTTAATCGAACAGCGAAAATTTAACATTTTTATTGTAAAGTTTGTTGTAGGTAGTTGTAGTTTTGTGCTAAATATTTCTAACATTAGCAGCAGCAGTGTTCAGAGTGTCAAGAGGAGGAGAATTCAGTTAATTAGATTTATGCACAGTTACAGGCTATGGTTACAGGTATGAAGGTTTTTTCAAACATAGTATCAAGTTCTATAATCAACATTTTTAGTATTCCTACAACTGTAAAAACAAGGAACATTGGACTGAAAAAGTGGCAAGATTTATACAGGAAGAAAGGGTATTATGCCAATAAGAAAATTAAATCTGTAGGCAGAAGTTTCTTATTTAAAAACTTCTTTTTATTCAAACCAAACCAAATTTGCAAAAAATTTAAATTGAAACGCGTAATTCAGTACAAGTAAACATGAAATATTGTAAATACTTATTTAATATCATTTCAAGTGTTTAACGACGAAAAGGTCATCTGTCCGTAGCGTCTTTTGTCAGAATATGCGTATATTTAGTGTATTATATACCAATATTGTATGTAGTTTTGAAACTGATAATTAAATAAATCATATTAATGTTAACTAACCATAATAAATGATAGAATTTCACTAAATTTAAATTGCCCCCCGTATGGTTGAAAACAGCAAATTGATATTTGATTACTTATAGCACAGAATATCTAGCTACGCAACAGAAAAATACTCGAAATGAAAGAGCTAAAATTGCACAAATAGAATACTAGATGGCGCGACAATATCATAATCAGAATATAATTAGAAATTTTGAACTTTCGGTTTTGGATCGACGGCTCGTCGACGGCCTTATAGCTCGGCTAAATATGCACAGTTGCCAGATTCAAAAAGACTTGAATTGGCATCCTATTCTTTAATTGTGTATAATGCAGTATGTGTTTCTTTCTATTCTTCTTTTCTTGTCAGATACACTTATATTAATTATTCCTTTGGCTATTAAAATAGTTTTAAGTATATTATTACAAAACATATACATTTTTAATATACACTATACCTTATAATGTTAACTAAGAAAATACCTTTAATTACCTTTAAAATTAATAATATGCAGGGCGATTGATAGTGATATTTATTAATGCTGGAACGTTAGTAATGAAATATAGAAATATATTATTAAAATGCAGTACAAAAAATGTTAACTGACTAAAAATATATATAATAACAAATTTCTTCCGTTTGCCACGTTATTTATATATTATAGACCTTGGTAGATTTTAAAAAGTGACACAGGTACAATTAATAATATATTACTTCGGCATAAAAGTTGCTGTCACGACATCGAACAATAAATTAAAATTCATAAAATAAATTAAAATTATTAATTAAACAAATCTTTATAAAGAAACGCAAGTATACCAAATTTGGGCCCAATCGAACTCCAGGAAATGATATCATAATAGTGTACTATATTATGGTACCACTCGATATACTTTAAGGTACCATAATATTGCAATGTCACCGAAGATCCGTAGTATACCAAATTTAAGAACAATCGAACGCCATGAAATGGTATCGTAATATGGTACTATATTAAGGTACCACTTTATATACATCATAGTTCAATCATATTACAATGTCACCGAAGATCCGTAGTATACCAAATTTAAGAACAATCGAACGCCATGAAATGGTATCGTAATATGGTACTATATTAAGGTACCACTTTATATACATCATAGTTCAATCATATTACAATGTAACCGAAGATACGTAGTATACCAAGTTTAAGCCCAATCGAACGCCATGTACGTAATATAGTACTATATTATGGTACCAGTTGATATGCTTCATGGTACCATAATAATGCAATGTCATCAAAAATACGCAAGTATATATCAAATACGAGCTCAATCGAACGCCAGGAAATGGTATTGAAATATGGTACTATATTCAGGTACCACTTTATATGCATCATAGTACCATCATATTACAATGTAACCGAAGATACGTAGTATAACAAGTTTAAGTCCAATCGAACGCCAGGAAATGGTATCGTAATATGGTACTATCTTATGGTACCTCTTATTATGCTCCATGGTACCATAATATTACAATATCACCCAAGATACGTTGTATCCCATATTTAAGCCCAATCGAACGCCATGTACATAATATGGTACTATATTATGGTACCAGATGATATGCATCATAGTACCATCATATTACAATATCACCGAAAATACGTAGTATACCAAGTTTAATCCCTATTGCCGATATGTACCTAATATTGCTATGTCATCAAATATGGTACTATAGAAGGTACCACTTTATATGCTCCATGGTACCATGATATTACAATGTCACTGAAGATATAGTATACCAAGTTTAAACCCAATCGAACGCCATGTATCGTAATATAGTACTATATTATGGTATCACTTGATATGCTTCTGAAAAAAACGGCGTCCAGTTGGAAGGAAAAGGACGATCGATGACATTTCCCATATAAATTTACATATAAAATGACAGTGATATTCATTTATAGCAATCGCTAACGCCGTTTTTCCCGATTATACAATATGAACTTGGTATGAACACAATCGAACGTCAGGAAGTAGTATCATAATAGTAGAACAATACTTATTATATTGTCGCCGAATGACAATATTAGTCGTTTTGCTCAACAAGGCAGAGATCATACGAAACAAAATTTACAAGTGCTTATACATTTTTATTCCAAAAGCCAAATTATGTTGAAGATTGCCAAAGGTATGTACTTTCTTCGTACGTATATTATTTGTTAAAATTCTTCATTGCCCACTGATTCTGCAGATATCAAACTTTCACTCTTTTCAAATAATATCGATATATTGAATGATGTAGATCTTTTTAGTTGCAATAGTTACCAACACAGTTGAGTCACAGTCACAGGAGTTCAAGCTTAACAGGTGAATGCCCAAAAAGTTTCATTTCAATCGGATAGTATAGAAACAAAACAACTCCATCAAAAGGCACTGAGTTTAAAAAATTGTCTTAGATACTTACTATATATGAATTTACAATTACCGAGTGTTAAAATTAAAATTAAAATATCTATCTTAATTAATATTTTTAAAATAAAATATAATTTTTTAAAATAAAATATAAAGGGTGTCACAAGATTACAAAGTAATTAAAAAATAACTGCTAAAGAATTTTTTGTAAGTATTTCACAATAGTTTACAATACGGTTTTTGTGTGTCATGTACGAATAAAATCATAGTTTTATTATCTTTTGTATTTATTTATTAATAAATTAAGTTGTTATTAAATAAATAAATTTAACCATATAGTTGCTATATATTAGACCATTTGCTACGTTCTTAGATTTTAAGTCCCAAACATTGCTCTTGAGATTTTGTCCCGCTAGAATAACCATCCGCCGCACTGTGGAGCGCTGGTCAGCGCGTGACGTAGCATTTCACAGCGACTACGACAGCGGCGATTTGACGCAATCGAACAGTCCTTTAGAATATATACAGTCTTTGAGCATTACCAACATTTTTAAAGCCGCATATTTTGTGAATTCTGTACACCTTTTTGTACACAAAGTACAAATGTTTAGTACAAATTTAAAAAAAAATAAAATGAAAAAAATATCGATATAGGCTACTCATATCTAAATCATATTTGATCATATCTAGGGACTTTAGGTTTAGGGCTACCCTCATGTCTAATGTGTCATTTTGAAAAGTTACTAGTTATTAGCTATTGGCTATTGGTGACACTGTAATCGTTCTAATGTATTTATTCTCTTGTGCCTAGTGATTGATATGTGATATATTTCCACAATTATAGTTTTTCTCATAAAATGCGTGTTTAAGTTTACAGTTTATTCATGACAAAATACTTTTAATTTAAGTTTGAAATCAGTTAGTCAATATAAAATTTGTGTTCAGTTAATTTTTCTCTAGAAATTTTCTCCATTACCTTGGCCATGGAATTAAAGAAGTTTTCAAACGTTTTATCCTCTAAAATAAATCTGATTTGAAATGAGTTTATGAAAATATCCAGAATACCTAGCATGGGTAAGTTTATTAACAATGAAATTTTTAAAATTTCAACTTTTTGTATGATTTAACATTGTCATAGTAGAAAAATGTGTACCCACCTAGGTATTTTAAAGTTTAGAATATTTAATACTTATTTGTATTTATGATTTTTGATGAACACAGTTTTTGTGTCTTTCTAAATATGTTTCATTTTTTCATTAAAATATTACACATTACAATTGAGAGAATTTAGGATGACGAACCCTATATCTCATTATGTACTCATGCAATGATTTTTGTAGAGAGTGTGATTTTCATTTTATCAATATTGCGTCCTTTTATGATACTTTATTGCATTGAGTATATAGAACAAATTTTTTAGCCATGAAAATATTCTGCCACGAAGTATATAAGTAACTAAGAATTACCATGTGATTGAAAAAACAACATAAGTTGATGATCTCATAAAAATGACTTTATTAATACACAGATTTAGTTCTAAAGTTTCATAAAATAAATATTTTTGAACAGTACTTATCATATATCAAAAATAAAATAATACAACCAGGAACAATTAGTACAAAAACATAGTCAATAATTTGTCAATAACCCTATTGTTAAAGTCAGGCAAAGTCCCAATAAGTTTTTGCTCTATTGATAAAGAAGCTTAGGCGTTTAGTTGATCTTGTGACATAGTGCTTCTTAAAAACGTTTCAATTCTTTTTAAGGAACAAGAATTTCTTTCCGCCTCTACAGTGGTTATCAGCATTGCTAGGGTTGTCAAGTGTCCTCCTTTCGGGAGGACTGTCCTCCTTTTAGAAGAAAAGTCCTCCTGCCTCCTTTTGCACCCAAATGTCCTCCTTTTACAATCTTTGACAGAAAAGTTCCTTAAACCATGATTTTGTGCTGAAAATAATTTTTCTGTAGCTTATAATAATTTATTGTTTCCATTTTATTTTGACTTTCTTTAATCTCCATGCTATTTCGCCCATTCAGCTGTCATAAACAAGATTGCTTCTGCATAGGTATTTCAGTTTTAGTTTATTTCTGTGAATCAACCATTCATTGTCGTGGCTGTATTTTGTAATTTTTTTTCAATAAATCGTTCATGCAGTATTGCAATCCAAATATTTGTATACCCCCCCCCCCTCACCCCGCTACAACAGGGAAATGTAGTCCCCTTGTTTTTGAAAAACTTGGCAACCCTAATCAGCATTGTGACAAGTATTTGTAACAATCTTATTGTTTCAGTAAAAACAATACTGTGTACAAGAATATAAAATAGTAAGTTCTGTTTTTAATTTCTTTTTTCAAGCATGGAACATATACAATAATATACATACCTTGTGGTGCATCGGAACATGGGACATAGAAAATCCCATATAAATTTTGAAAAGGTCAAATATCTATTCAGATAATTTTATGCAAAAGTTGTATTAGACTATTTGAAGAGGCATTAGAGTTGTACTTATATCTAGAATTTTGTTTCATTTGGAATAGGCATTTAAAAATTATTTGCAAAAATATATCTTTAAATTAATAAGGTACAAAATAGAGAGTAATTTTATATAAAACAATTATGATTTTCACAACTTCTGAAAAAGTTATGGTGCTTAAATGGCATTTGCAGGAAATAGTATTCCTGCTGTGTTAGATATGTTCGCAGCTCAGTTTCCCAGAAAGCCTATACCACAAAGTCGACTCAGTCTTTTTGTTTTTTTTTGAAACAATTCTTTATTAACACATATTCCTTCAGTTTAAAGAATAAATCAGATGTTTGAAACCGAGTTTGAAATAAAAGACACAGCATTAGGCACATGGAAATGAATAACTTTTTGAATATTTTTTGAATGAATTTGGAAATAGTTTTCATATTCCCGCCTTGACCGCTTGTTATATAACCACACAGTTATCAGTTCTCGCTAGTTCCAGAAATTACTTTTCCTTTTATGCAATTCAAGAGTGTCAGCTGCATGGGCTCTTTATCTTCTTTATTAATGACTATAGTTCTCTTCAAAAGAAATATGTAAAGGCATAATATGATAGTTTGTCGAGAAATGTCGCTGACGGTTCTAACGTTGCAGTAAGATGAAAATTTATTATTTTTAAAAATTTGTTAATTATTTAAAAGACTATAAAACTTGGTCAAGTCCTAAATAAAGAGTTTTAAAATATAAGTAAAATACAAATACCATACTATAGACAAAAACCGACGTCAGGGATGGCTTGGAAATGAAGGTCGCTATTATTTTATATGTAAATTATATCGGGAATGTCATCGATCGTCATTTCCAAGTCATCATAATCACACGGTATAACATCAGACAACAGAAAACGTCTATACATTTTCTTAAATTAATAACCTTTGTTTCAGATGATTGGTATAGAAAATTATGGATATGGTTATAATATTTTGGAAATCATTTTAATTCTTTAATACACGAAATTTTAATATAATATAAGTAAGTATATTATTTTCTAAGAGGTAAGGTATACAGGGTTGTGAAAATTTTGATGAAAACTGTTAGTAGCTCGCGTACTCGGAGGTATGCGAAATTGGTTTAATGGAACGAAAGTTGTGTTACGATTTTACTGTCAAAAATTAATTGGCTGTTACTTCGTAACTAATTTGACAACTATGACTTAACATAGTTCAACTTTAATAACTAGGTATCATTTTGTGTCAGTTAAAACAAAAAAAATCTCAGAAATTTGCCCAAAATGGAAACTCATCCTACACCAGAGAGAATTGATAGGATTTCATTAATTGGTAAATACAGTGTCCATTTACCGATTAATAGAATGCTTAAATGCTCCTGATTTATCTAGTCTGGACTTTTTTATGGGGATATGTTAAATGTTAAACATAGTGTTTACAAAACTTGACAAACTATTGTCGACAACATGAGAGAAATGATTATGGCTGCTTTTCTAAGTAGTACTTCACATATGCCTCTTAATATGAAAAGAGTTTCATTTTATGCAGTGACGAGGAAAGGAAGCATTTTTCAGCATTTGATTTCATCTAGCTAATTTTTGTCACATAATTATATGTTTATATCTAATTTCAATTCTGTGATAATTACAATTAGGCCAGTCAATCTGGAGGTTGAGGTGGAAAAAATTAGTAACCAACCGATCTCAACCGGAATGTGTGGATAATGATCTCCTATTTAACCCCCCAAAAGTCTCATTCGCTCTCAGTGGGGAAGTTTGAAAAAAACCGCCACCGTCTTGGATTTTTTCGTTTTTTTCAAATATCTCCGTTTGCATAACTTTTTTCGAAAAAACTAAAGATATGTTTTTTGTAGACAATTAAATTTAGAATATTTTACCTTTAACCATTTTTTTCTAAAATAAATAGTAATAGCGATAGCAATTTTTTACTATACGGTTTATAAATTTTCCAGTTTTTTTAAACCAATCAGCTATAATTTTTGTGTTAACAGTATAGTGTTAGTATAGATAAACCACACACAAGTATAAATTTAAGCATTAAAACAATTAAAACTAACGTTTAAATATTATTGATTAAATAAAATTATTGTTAAGAAATTATTATTAAATTAAAGTTATTAAATAAAATCTACTATGACGTCATGTTGAGCGTCACTTTCGTCCTCAACTAAAATACAAAAGTTTGTGCAACTGATTCCATAGCATTGACCACACTTTGAAGTGAACATTTGAAACGTTTTAAGAGCCAGTTTTTTTGCAAGAGCAATTTTTAGAGTACTGACTCTCTTGCAAAATATTAATTTTAGTAGCTCAGGAGGCATAATCTTCTGTTGGTTGAAAAGGTGTCAGATTGCCTTTTTGATCTTTCTTCCATCCAGATTGTAAAGTATCTAACTTGTTACCAATCCATTCTTCAATCTAAAAAATACATCTTATAACATTTCCTATAATAAATATATCTTTACAGTTACCTGAAAGTAAACATGTCCTGAGTAAATGGAGTTTTGCAGAGTTCTCAGTTGGAGGCAAATTAGCTAAATTAAAGGTTGTGTTAAGGGTTTGTCTTGATGTAATCCTATTGTATAGAGTGTATCTCAGATGGTTAATATGTTTAATATAGTTTGGGCAGTGATAGAGTTTTAAAAGATAATTTAATCCGGACTGACACAAGTCATCTTTGTTAGGATTTTTTTCTAAAAATACGTCAGGGTATTGACAAAGATCGTCATCTTTTTTCAGTACCGACAGACACATTTTTTTTGGTTTCAGTCAGGATTAAATTATCTTTTAAAGCTATATCACTGCCCAAGCTATATTAAACATATGAACCATCTGAGAATCCTTTAAGACCACCTATAATTTAGCTAAATTGCCTCCAATTGAGAACTCTACAAAACTCCATTTACTCAGGACATACTTTCAGGCAAATGTAAAGATGTATCTAATATAGCAAATCTTATAAGTTGTATTTTTTAGATTCAAGAATGAATTGGTAACAAGTTAGATCCTTTAAAATGTGGATGGAAGAAAGATCAAAAAGGCAATGTGACACCTATTCAATCAACAGATGTGGCGCCTCCTGACCTACTAAAATTATTTTATTGCAATTGCAAAGAGAGTCAGTGTTCTAAAAATTGCTCTTGTAGAAAAATGGGTTTTGCGTGTTCTTCAAAGTGTGGTCAGTGCTACGGAATCAGTTGCACAAACTTTTGTATTTTAGTTGAGGCTAAAATGACGCTCAGGATGATGTCATAGTTTTTATTTAATAACTTTAATAATAATTTTTTTAACAAAAATGTTATTTAATAAATAATATTTAAACGTTATTTTTAATTGTTTTAATGCTTAAATTTATACTTGGTTTATCTATGTTAACATTAATACTGTTACAGCAAAAATTATAGCGGATTGGTTTAAGAAAACTGGAAAATGTATAAACCGTATAGTAAACATTGCTCTATCTCTATTACTATTTATTTTAGAAAAAAAAATGATTAAAGGTAAAACATCCTAAATTTAATTCTCTACAAAAAACATATCTTTAGTTTTTACGAAAAAAGTTATGCAAACGGAGATATTTGAAAAAAAAACGAGAAAATCCAAGATGGCGGCCATTTTTTTCAAACTTCCCTCACTGGGACCGAATGGGACTTTTGAGGGGTTAAAAATAGGAGATCATTATCTACATATTCCCGTTGAGATTGGTTGGTTACTAATTTTTTCCACCTTTACATATAATACTCGGCTACGTTTACTGGCCTAAATATATTTTAAATGTGTATTTTTTTATTACCGTAGAATATTTTGCTGTACATTTTTTATTTTTTATTAAATTAACGGAAGGTAGATCAGAACGTAGTTTTTAGCCACCTAGATTTTATTAAATATTAAGGATCTACTGACGCAAAATCATAAAAATGTAAATATCTAGGATAATCTTTGTTCAACGGGTAGACAACTTTAATACTATTTTGAAGGTATATGAAGTATCCATTGAATATCGGAATAATATACTGGGGGAATTATATACTATTGTTAACATACAATGGTTATTTTAACTAAATATCTGGTTATACAGGGTAAATTACAATTTAGGTACCGTAAAATGGGGTTACTTAGGACAAATTCACTATAATTTTTTTATTTATGTGGGATTTTATAAAAGTTTTTGTGAAGACAAAGCAACAATTTATGTGTAGAAACTTTCCTTCATATGTTTTTAACCTATAAAGCATCATAAATGGCTTTATAATGTAAGAATATTTATAAAAAAAAATAATATATTTACTGTTCCAAGTTTAATGGGACTGTAACGGTTTTATATCAAAAATGCATGTTAAACTACTCACGGGTTACTTGGGACAGCAGAAAAATAAAAAAAATTACACTAACACACATCTTGAGTTGAAATTTTTACTCAGATAATTATTTAGAGAAAAGAAAAATTCGATTTAGTAAACTTATAAAAAAATTCACAGTCCTTTACAAAGATGCAACCTGGGGGGGGGGGGTGCATTGAAAATGATGAATAAAAACGTAAAAATATGATTAGTGTTAATATGAGTGTATTACATACATATGTTTAAATAACGAACTTAACGAAAAACAACTGATTTAAAGATTCACTGAAAAAGTAGTAGTGTTAACATTAAATAAAACATTATCAATAACAATTATGCGATCGCACCTATCCGTAAAACAAGCAAGCAAAAAAACCCGAAAAAAACAAAATAACATACAAAACATCAGGTTAACATGATGACAGATAAAGAATTCTTACGGAAAGTTACACTTTACGATATAATTTTTTAACTGTTAAAGGCAAACCCCATTTAAACACAAAACTTTTTAATACCTACTACTGTATCTAAAAGACTTTTTTTAAATTACTAAATTCTTAGCCACGCTTCTGTTTTTCTTGGCTGTTGTGCGTCACGTCACAGATTAACAGGCCCACGTTTGCACCACAAGGCGATGCTGCAGACCACTAGGTAGACCGGTCGTAGAAATTTATGTTATACAGCTTGTAGTCAATCTACAAAAATATTATCAAAAACTTTTTTTCTTTTAAAATGTGTTCAGATTTTGTAAAAAGTATAAGTCAAAATCGCAAAACTTAAATTTGATATGAGTTTCTTAGTTTTTAACTAATATAGTGGCGAATTACAAAAATTTCTCTCAATGAAAATTAATGAGTTAAATAAAATAATTTAATAAATTACTAGCTTTTTCTCGCGACTACGTTCGCGTTACACCTCGAATCGTTCATGCATTGATTTAAATGATTTTTTACTTCTTTATAGAGAGCTAGTGAGCATAGATGTTTTTTTATTTTTCATCTTTTTTTTATTTATTAAGAGCACTAATACTCTCTTTATAGGTTATTTTTTATTCTTTGAAGGATAATTGAGGAAGATATATTTCGTTATGATGTCACTAAATAAACCCTTGTATAAAATTTTATACTGTCTGGTTTATAATGTTATAATATTGCATTTTCGTACAGCAAACTTTCATTCCCTATTCTACTCTCTAAGGGTATAAATTTCATAAATTCGCTTTACCTTTGTGCCCATTTTTATGTGTATAATCCAGAGGTCACCAAGTTTTATATAAATTTTTACTAACTTTACCCATTTGGTTGATGAATTTAAAAAAATTCTTCTAATTCTTTTTGTAGGATTTCATTCTTCTAGACCAAATAGTAAGGAATTTTCTTACAACAAACTGTTCCGAGATAATTTTACTCTCTAAGAGGATGAATTTCCTAAAATCGCTTTGTGTAGCTAATTCACTAATGTCGTTTAAACGAACCTTTGTGCTAATATTTATGTATGTAAAGCTGGCGGCATGAACTTACTCTAAAATATCTAAAAACGTAATATATAATCTAACTGACACACCACTGACAAAGACAAATAATTTATATCTGGAGGTATTGTGTGTAGGTGTTTTTCAGGCATGTTTTAGTATTTAGTCGTTTTACACAAAGAAATAGCCATTAAGCACTATAAAAATACTTCATAACAAATCTACACATATATACCTTTCATTTAAAGAAAGAATCATCAAGATTGGCAAAGCGGTTTCGGCGGGATGGATGCAACAAAAAAACCCTTTGAGCTTTTATATATGTATGGATTAATTATTTTTCCAACATATTTTACTTTGCAAATTTTTATAAATATTCAGACTCGCTAATATCGTACTCCACCGTGTCCAGCCTGTTTAGCCAAACGTAGGCCGATTCCTCTTCGGCGGCGTCGTGACCCTGGCCGAAGGAAGAGTCTTGAAGACGCTCATCCGCGCATAGGAATAAGTTGACTGCGTAGCGTATTGCGTATTAATCGATTCTGAAATTTTCTATCTCGGTATAACATGTTACGCAAGTTTATTATTTTAATCTCGATTTTAATAGATAAATGTGTGAAATGCCACCTGAATATCTTCCGCCATGACATGTTTTTACTTTTTTGTTATGGTAAAGTGATTTGTATAAACTTTATTCAATAACGTATATTTTCCTCCATTTGTGATTTTTTAATTTTAAGCGAAAATTAAGTATAACATTTTAGGAAAAAGAAACACTGTAATATTTAAAAGAATAAGAAGAAATTAGTCTTATTTTGAAAGGAAAATATAGAAAAAACTCTTTCTATAGAAAAAGTCTTTATACTAACCAGAATCCGGTGACATATACGCGGTCTCACCGGAAACATTACTTATTACTTCGCATAACTTGAAGAATATCTACTTTTAATAATGAACACTTCAGAAATACACCAGTAAAAACATTTATTATTTGAGATTAAAACTCGAATTAAATTATAAATATTAGTTACCTATGTTGTTATAGCTTTTATAGGCCTGTTTAACGACTTAATAAGTTACCTAGCGAAAAAATCTGTGCGCGTACCTACCACTATTGTTACAGGTTAATTCGTTAAAGAAATATGTTACACAAGTTAAAAACGCTAAAATTTTAATGGTATTACTTGTGCATTATTGGCCTTATAATGTAATTTGTTGGAATTATATCTTCTTTAAATATAATTAGACTTTTTAACGACTTTTAAGTTACCTAGGAAAAAATCTGTGCACGTACCTACCAGTATTGTTACAGGTTAATTCGTGAAACAAATGTGTTACATATTATTCGTGGTATTAGTGGTATTATATTGGAATCAGCTTGGCATTAGTGGGGCATTATATGAGAAATTTTGGTATTTAATTTGTATTTTTGGCATTACTTTGGCATTAGTATACAGACATTTGTCAGCGGTTTACTCCTTGTAGATAATCAAAAAGTTTTTTGATAAAATTTGCTTTTCATGTCAGATCATTTCTATGAAAAATTACATTAGATTTTTATTAAAGACGCTGGGTAATTAAAACATTGACTAATAAACCTTGTCCACTTTAAATACGGGGTCACGAAATATCCTCCTTGGAGTGTTTGGGTTAAGGGGTGTATAATAAATTAATCGTTGTTTTATAATAAAAACCATAAAACATTTATTTGTGAGTAAAATAATGCAATGGTTGGATATCTCTCCTTTATAATTCGGTGACTAAAAATACACTAAAATAATTAGAAAAAAAATCTTGTACTTATTTAGTAATTACGTCAATATTAATTAATTGACTTTCTAGTCTATTTTATTTTATGTACAAATATATTATTAAATTTTAAGCATTAAGTAATAAAACACTTTGTGCCCTCTTATATCGTAAAAGGTTACGAAATATACTCCTGGTTACACCCCTTACAGAAAACAGTGTAAGGGGTGTAAATAAATTGTATAATCACTGTTTTTTATAATAAAAACTATAAAATATTTCTTATTTGTGAGATTAAAAAAACAAAACAATGCATTGGTTAAAATAAGTACATTCAATACTGTTTTCAATTGTTAATTCAATAATGTGTTATAACATAATATAGCCATTACTATTATACTATTATTATTAAAATAATATGTGTGTAACATATTTCTTTAACGAATTAACCTGTAACAGACATTTATATGCCCAGTATATTTTTGTTTAACAAACCAATCAGGAAAAATCCAAAACCTACCGTTATAGGAGGTATAAGACGATTAAACTTATATAATGACAACTACTTATCGGATAACAAATTAATTACTACTGTCAGCTAGTTCAGCTACTGTCTAGGTAGAATTTACCTAGAGTACCTACACCTACCTATGATGATGTAGGTAGATTAAAGCTTATTTTGACGTTACCTCTCACTTCGGTGTCACAAGCTGAATTTTTCAGGGATGGAAGTACAGTACATCACAGTACATGATATGGGGACCCTTATTCCGAAAGTAGTACAAAATTAAACAGGGTAAAAAGGCACTATCATCAAAAATCGATATATTAATACCACCGTATAGAGAAAACAAATACTTATTTTTTGATCCAGTACAGAATAAAGTCTTCGTAGGGAGTAATTTTTTATAATTATTTACAAAAAAACATTTCCATTAGCGCTTATGACCAAAAAAAAACTTTAAACATGAATAATCATTTCAATCATGCGAAAATTTGGTTTAAAAATAGATTTTTTTTTAATATTACTTTCATTTAACGAAAAACGAAGGCCTAAATGAAAAAAAGAAACAATTTAAAAGTTTCGCTTATGTCTTGACAAGGTATCAAAGCAAACCCCATATTTTTTGCTTTTAAACTAATAAAGATATATCAATAAACAATTAGCGATGTAATGGTTTTTGCGCGCGCTGGCCGACTGCCGCACAGTGCTTCGTCCCATGGACAAAAATCAAAAAATAAGTCAAAATTTACTAATATCTGAATATATAATTTTATACTTATAGCAATGTTCAACCATCCTGTATATTATTTTTCATAAACAGCGTTTTTGTTAGCAAATATTTTCACTAAAAATTAATTTTGCGATCATTATCTCATCAGTGAAAAGAATAACATTCATAGTAGTTCTGTATATTATGGAGTTAAACAGGTACGTACTTAATTGAAAGCCACTATGGATATTGTTAAACAAGGTATGCACTTTAAATTTATTTCTAAACAAGTTCGTGATTGTTTAGTTTTTATTTATTTTTAAGATGATTCTTAAATGGGTATAAAAATTTTACGTTTTCAAACTTCAAAAGGCATTTAAAAAAACATATCAAAACATATCGTATTTATTGAATATTTTTGTTACCATATTCATACACTTTTAATTTTTGTATAGTTCATCTGCGTCTGCTTGCGACGAACTTTTATTTTATAATACTTTTCAGATGGAGTAAAATTGATAAGCAATGCCGATCTGGCTAATACTTGGCTTGATCATAAGGACAAGAACTCAAAATTATTTGTATTTCAAAAAATACGTTCTTATTAGATATTGATGAACCTTCCAGTCAAATGAGACACCACTTGTGCCTGAAAAAGTCCAGTATGTTGGAGCGAAACGTCGCATAAAAAAAGTGTCCATCTTTCAATTTATTATAAAATCTCATGCCCAAGAAAAGGAAAAAATAATATATGAATATGGTCTATTAAAGAGGTAGCTATTAACATCCGAACCTCTCATACCGACAAAATGAACAGTAACAACGCGAAAAAGTAACATATTAGAAAATGATGTACAGAAATATCTTATATGTGAGGATACTTCATCTACCTGTGATTTGGATACTATAAATTTGGAAGATTCTGTCAGCAGTGATTCTCCTGAATCAGAGTAGTTACGATCTATGCATTTTGTTGTCCTAAAGTAAATTTATAGTATCTTAAGTTTTTTTTTAATTAAATATAACATTAATGTTTCTTTTTCGTTAAAGAAAAACATTTTTATCTTATATTAGGCTTATATTGTAGGAATCATGTTCTAATGTTATTTCAATTCTTTTTTATCACAGTGATTTATTTAATACTTACACCGTTTTCATGCTATAAATTATTATTTGCTTAGATGGAATACAGCTCCAACATTATTATTATTTATAAGATTTTTTTTTTCATAAACGTGGGACTAAGAACATCATCATTTAGTACAATGAGAGTACTCATCATTTGTGTCAAATAAACCCAATAAATTGCTTACAATAAAAGAGAAGTTTTGGATTTTTGTCCTCTAGAGCCATATGTTCGAAGCACTGTGTGCCGCCGCTGCGACGAGATTTCCTATACCCTTGTATATATGACGTCATGGTGTGGCAAATGTAGCATTTTAATTCGATTTGGGTTCCCTTATATAGGATAACAGAAACATTTTCAATGTTAGCATTTTAATTCGATTTGGGTTCCCTTATATAGGATAACAGAAACATTTTCAATGTTAAAATATTTATTTATTCATTAGAAAATGTAAAAATTCTTCAATAAACATAATAGGAACAAAGTCTTACGATTTGAATCGTAAGGACAAAAAGGAACTAAAAAAACATTTTGTAAACACAAAAAAAAATAGATCGATTGCATTCTTTTTATTGTAGCCAATCAGTATTTTCTATTCCATTAAATGTATGGCGGCCTCTAGTAATGCTCACGTCCTCTGCTTTTAGCACTCTCACAATTTTATCCTCTGTGATATCATACTCACCAGCTAAATATGGGAACACAAAATGTTTGTTGTTTTTCGTAGATTGTATAAATATACAATCTACGAATACAAAAAAATGTATTTTTAAATCGATTTTCTACAACACCCTTAATATCCAAATATCGTTTCACCATGCATCTTATTTCAAAGTGGGTCAAGGAACATCCCCATTCAGCTGCTGTGGTTAGCCCTCTGATAAGTTCGTCTTCTTCTTCTTTTTTCAAAACTGTAGGTCTTCCATATCTTTCTAAATCCTGATTTTTACATCTTCTCTGTAAAGCTGATTTGGTTACCTTCCATTTGTCTGCCGCTGTTATAGAACAGCTGTCCTATAGAGGACATTCCAGATTGTACGTCTTCTATGGCACTTTTCATATTTTTTTCTTTAAAGTCATGAAATTTTTTAGAGCCTACTTTGCGAATATATTTTCTTGGCACGTGGAGCACTGAAAACAAAATCGATTAAATAACATGGGGTAACTTGGGCCAAGGGCTAACTTGGGACATTTGTTGACCCAAGTTAGCCCAAACCATGACTTTCTCTAAAAAATATATTTTACAATCTATAAAATTATCTAAACGCGGGCAATGACTTTGGTATTATAGAAGAAACATGAAAAACTAACTAAGAAATGTAATTGGACTTACCTGTTTACTTTTTGGCTGCCTCTTACAGATAAAGTTTTCGACCACTTATTTTTAGCTTGCTTCCCACCACCCACTTATTTTTTTTATATAAGTAAAATACTATCACTTTATATAGGTTTCGTTTAATTAAATCATCAACACATTGTTCTTTAACGAACCAAAACATTAAATTAAGGTTATGTTTATATTTGCGTTGTTCCCGCCAGTTAAATTAGAAATTAGAAAAACCGAAGTTGCGTCCCAAGTAACCCCATTTTACGGTAGCTGTTATTGAAATTTTAAATTTATTCTTTATTTTCACAAAATGTTATTAATGCCAAAAATCTTACATTTAAGGCATATGCATCTATAACGAAAAAATGCCTTCAATTAACCTACATATGCCTCCAAAATTTCATATTTCATTTCGATATAAACTACCGTTGAAGCCTCCGCGTTGTATGACAGGCGCCGCGCCGTCCTGTATAGCCTATGTCACAGATAAAGTCTGCATCATATGGGATTTTATTCTATTTACGGATTTAGGTCAATCTTTTTTTTATGTTTCAATACGAATTTGAGTGTTCATTTACATATGGGCTAGTCCTTTTTTATATGGCCTGTTTTACATATTGTCTAGTAACATATATAATAAGCAGAACCTTCTTTATGCCTTTTCAAAAGCAAAATATCACGGATAGAAATATCGCTTTCGTTGACACAGTGAATACTATATGACTGAAAAAAAAACGCTAGAAATGATTTGGAATTTGGAAAAGAAGATCGCTGCTATCTTATATGGAAAATTATATGGGAAATGTTATCGATCGTCATTATTTTTTGGTGTAGCGTATTTTGTTCTATCTCAAATGGTGGAGTAATTATATATATATATATATATATATATATATATATATATATATATATATATATATATATATATATATATATATATATATATATATATATATATATATATATATATATATATATATGTATATATATATATATATATATATATATATATATATATATATATATATATATATATATATATACAAGTGTCCCAGAAATGAGTGCAGATATTTTAAGGGGTGGTAGATCTGGCCAAAAGAAACATATTTTCTCTTTACCATTTTTAAAATAAATTGAAAATAAACGAGTTATTTAACTTTGAAAGTTTAAAAAAAAATTGCGACATTTTGAGAGCCGCCGGGGAATCTCGCGGATCCCCCGGCGCGGGGGAGAGATCTCGCGGATCTCAGCTTGTTCGCCGCCCGCTGTTGCCACATCGACTAGAAAGACTTAAAAAGTACTTGCAAAATCCCACACCACCCAAGTGGTTCTGCAGAGGTGCGTTACTTTTTTTAAGTGGGTGATCGCCAGTAGCCCTACTTTCCACATTCCACAAAATAAACTAAAAGAAAAAAAAACTTACCAAATAAACAAGATATCCCTATAGCAGAGAGATACAACTGCAGAGCTTTCTTTTTTTTCCATTTTACCACTCTTAAAATTGCACATAACACTACACTTAATAACATCACTTCACTACAATACTTAACAACACTATGCAAATTTTCAACTGTGGAAATATTGGCTCCCCTATTAATTTTAGAGCTAAATCGTAAATGGTTTTTAAAGATACATTACAAATTTGCATAAGGGGATCCGATATCTCGACAGTTCAAAATTTGCATGGGATATCCTATATTTCCAACGATGATGCACCACCCGGTATACCCTTCGCTTCTTGACTGCATGCTATTATAATAATTGTTCAAAATGACGACCTCCATTTCCAATAGATGCTCTCCTTCTTCTGAGCATGGAATTTTTAACGTTTTGCAGCAATTCTTCGTTGCTTTTCCGAATCCCTCAAATGCTGAACCATACTTACAAAGGTTCGAGCATTAGGGATTTGTCTACTCGGATACTCTTCGGAATAAAGTCTCCGAGCTTCTACAGCGCTTTCCCCTGCTAAGTACCTATGGTCTTAGCATATCCACCTTCTCCGGATTTGTATACTTCATCGCGATTTGCCTATACCGATACCGATTACCGACACAAAAATATGCACTAACGAACATTTCACAACACTTTAAACACAATCTCCGATCACTTTCTCGAATTTTAAAAGCTCGATACTATTAGAAATTAGATCGATTTCTAATAGTGTACATGCTTTGTGTACACTCGATTAATAATGTCGTTAGTCGTTAATATAATACAGGAATCTGTAATTTTCTCCCCACCGCCCATTTCATTGGAAAAAACGGCGGCAAGTTTTCTGCTTTTGAAATTACGATCGATGGCATTCTATTGTGTAAAAGTGGATGGTAAATGGCATCGATCGTAATTTCTCAGGCAATTTAACGTCTTAGCAGGTATACTCATTTTTTTATCAAAAAAGCTTTATAGAAAAAAGAATAACTGAATATGTTAGTAGCTTTATTACTAATTAAACTATTCAAAACATGTTTTGATATTACTAAAAAAAATTAACTAAAAAATATAGCAAATTTTATAGTTTGACGACGTTATAATTAACAATAGGCAAATGGAAAAAATTACCTAACTACATATTAGAGACATAATTCCATACCTAGAAATACCGTATGGTCGGAAAAAACGGCGTCCAGAATGGCTTGAAAATAACGGTCGGTGAAATTCTCCATAAAATTTTACACATAGATTGACAGCGATCTTTATTTCATAGCCATCGCTGACGCCGTTTTTTTTTTCACGACCATATTGTATTTCCCATTAATCGCATGGTGGCAATACTAATTTATATTTAAAGAGATATATCTAAATGTGTATATACTAGGTATTTTATGAGCAATCATATTTAAGCTATTATGACTCATATCATATTCTAATTACTTGAAACTTGAAACATAATATTTGCTCCTATTATATTCATGTAACTAAATTTTCTAATATTAATAACTCTCTGATAATAAAAAACAAGAGTGTGTTTTGAAAAAGTAAAGCATAATTACTGTGTATTGACTTTATTGTGAAAAGCAACCTATTTGAAACACATTTACGTAACTTACAGAATAGTTTAAAAAGAACTTACACACATGTTTTTTTAGTCTATTTTCTTTATTATATTTGAAAACTACAGTCCCCCTTCCAATACATAAAAACATTTATATTCAAATATACTCTAGATAGAGCTCCAATTTTTATATGAAATGAGAATTTGTTCACACATAAACTACCGTATGATCGAGAAAAAACGGCGTCAACGATGGCTATGAAATGAAGGTCGCTGTCATTTTATATGTAAATTTATATAGGAAATGTCATTGATCGTCATTTCCCAGCCAACTGGACGCCGTTTTTTTTTCGATCATATGGTACATTTTATGTATTTTATTCTTTAATTTTAATTACTACAAATGGTCTTGATATTTTTCTTTTGAATACATATATTCTTGTTACTCTCTTTCATCTTTGTCTCTAATATACAGATGCATTGCAATTTGTTGTTAGTATATTTATGTAATCATTTCATAAATCCTAAAAATAAAAATGGTTATAACATGCTTTCCAGATATCCATATCCACAATATTCTGTGTGTAAATATGTTCAATTTTTAATAACCCATTCACTAAATGAGATTGTGAGACAACATACAGGTAGCTGTTTAAATAATTTTCAATCTTTGTATGTAATAATAGATTTCACATATTATATGCATTACACAATATGCATTACCTGCAATAATAAAAGATATTTTCTTTAAAGTGTATAATTCTATCTAACACACTTCTAATAAAGTATACTCTGACTCTTTGAACATTTGTTACAGCTTCTAATAATTAGGTATATCGATAACTTCCTAAGAAATTTTGTTAGCACTTTTAGTTAGTTTACCATTTTTCTCAATATATTCTGCAGAATATAATATGACTCGATACATTCACCTAGAATAAAATCAATAATATCATTTATGAATAGAAAACTACATGTATAACTTTTTCATTAATATTTGCAATTTCAGACCAGAACTTGTCTGAAGAGAACTTTCTTGGTTTGTTTAAAAATATCTTACCGTATAACATAAATTTACATCTGAATTAATCTAATCAGATCAAATTTTCTTCATAGTATAGAAAACATCGAAACTATTTGACTGGTAATCGAGCTATCAATAAGCTGACACTAAAATTTAATGAATAATTAAATGGGATAATTATTTTCATGTAAAACAAAACTTTATACTTAATAAGACCACAGGGAGTACATTATTACAACAGTGTTACTGAGATTTTTGATTTAATGTATTGCTTGGTATTTGTAGATCTGTTATTGTATTGTGATTACAATTGCCTTCTTCTCCATTGATGCTCCTAATTTAAGATTACTGATTTTCTAATACATAATTAAAGTGAAATTATTTTTCCTACCATTACATAATTAATTTCTTCCTACCATTAGGTAGATACCTGAAAGGTTAATAAATTAAAAACGAATTTATTAAGACATTTAAACTGTTTACCTCATTTCTCACATATTTTTGACACCAAACATTATAAATAAATCAAAAAATATTCGTATACCAACTGAATTATATGATATTTCATTTTGAATAATAAAAGTACTTTTTTACAGGTTTATTTGGCATTGTTTGCATTGTTTTTTGTTGTTTTCTGTTTTGTTTTTGTGCGAGTTTAATAACCCACGATTAACCTTAAACATAACCTTAAACTACACACCATACTAGGGATGTACGATTCGAATCGATTATTATCAAATCGACGTGATTTTTATCAAACGATTTTTTGGTATAATCGATCTTTTTTTTTAAATCGAAGACCGATTTTATTTATACAGTTTTACAGGTTTATTTATTTGTTAGAATTTAGAATAAGAAAAAACACTTTAGTTTTGCTGGAATATTTGTTTGCAGTGCATCCCTAGTAAAAGGCCATCTAGCATGAACTGAAAAATTAAGTGTAAGTGCTCGCTGCCGCATGCGCCGATGTTTGTTTATCACTTTGATATCAGGTGTCAGATTTTTGTCGGGGCTTCCCATATTTTTATATTTTAGATAACGTAGAATACTCTTTGATTTTACCTTAATTCTTTCTTGGGTATACCCTTTCTTGTACTTTTATTTTATTTTTGGGATATCCCTACTCCATACATTAAACATTTAGAAAATTGATTTATCTATCTTTATACAACCACCAAAACGTTGACCCATAATAGTAATACATCAGTCCAGTAGAGGACGCTAAGTCAAAAAATTCCCAAATAAAAAATTGTAATTTGTAATTCCTTCAGTGTTTTCGAAATCGGGGTTGCGTCGGTTTTGAAGAAATGTCGAAGAAAACCCCGGACTGTCTACCATCAGCAGCCGGATATAAGTAGTTATTAAAGCAAGTTTTTTTTAACATTTTTTATTGTATTTATGAGTTTAGTGTTTGATTATTATCATGTGAAAAAATTTAAATAATATTTTAAAAGTGATAAGCATGTGATAGGTTTGTGATTTTCAGTTTAATAGATATTTGGTGTGTATGTGTTTGCGTATATGTGTGCTGGATAAAAACACTTTCATTAAAAGGGTAAGCTCTAACTAAACATTAAAGGTTATACTTGTTTATTGAAACGATTGAAAATATTTTCTAATATGGCGAAAAAAGAAGCTATAATTGTTAAGATTTATTTTTTTCAGTTTACTCCACTGTAAAAAGTATTTAAAATATTGCGCGTTTCACTAGAATTAGTAGAGCAATCTACACTAATATGAATAAAATTAATTTTCGTATTTTTTTCTGTAGCAACTTAAAATAATTGAATTTATAGATAAACATGCAGAATGTGGGTATGGTAGGAGATGGCAACGTTGCATTCTCTCCGACACTCTCTATGCCCGTTAAACGAATTTCCCGGGGAGTGAACAGTGGCACTCAAAAGTTTTTCAACATTTTCCGGAAAATGTCAAGAAAAATATAAAATTTTCAACATTTTTTTTTCGCAAAAAAAACCTCATAGGCGTGTTTCTGGGGTTGAACTATACTCCAGTTAAAATATCTGCACTTATTTCTGGGACACCCTGTATATATATATATATATATATATATATATATATATATATATATATATATATATATATATATATATATATATATATATATATATATATATATTTAAATAAGGGCAACTCTGGTTTAGGTTTACAGAAATTAATAGACTAGGGTTCATTTAAAAGAGCTTTTCTTCCTCAATAATCTGCGGTATAAACTTAGTCTCCATATATTTTAACGTGGTAGTTAGAGGACGCTGTTTGGAATCTTACATCATATATTGCTTTTTTGCATAAAAGAATTAAATGGCAGAGCACAAAATTTTCAAGAAGTCAGCGCCCAAACTGCAACAATTGATAAGGTCAAAATCCTAAAACGTTTTAGTTTCATGTTAATGCCATTTAGTTATTATTTATCCATGTTCGTTCTAGATTAGACGGTATAAATAAACACCCAGGCATGTTAAATCTGGTTACCTAGCTGCCCATGGAGATATGCCGGCTCAGCCTATTCCTCTACTTAAGTAGGTGGTATCCAAGAGTGCTAACATTTTGAAAATGTTGTGCTTTATTTAACTGTATAAAAATAAATATAACCTGCTATTTAATTTTTTTATGCAAAAGTGCAATACCTTTTATGTTGCAAAACAAAGCCCTATAGCTGCCATGAAAAAATATGTGGAAACAAAGTTTATATCTCAGATTATTAAGAAAAAAAGGTCTTTTAAAACAGCTCTTGAACTCTTAAACTAACTTGTTTAATTCCGTTAACTCAAACAGGAGTTATTCTTAATTTAATAAAAACAAGTTTAACCTTCCCCCGCCATGTTATTTTACGAAATAAAACAAAATACGCTCTACCAGAAACATTACAAATTTTACATTGATTACAATAGCAATATTTAAAATACCTCTTTAAGTGCAAATATTTATGAGAAAAATCCTGTCTTCTAATTGGCCATAACAGATGCGCCTTCTGGTGGGCATTTTTTGAACTTGAAAATAATTTTTAGCGATTTCTCTTGGCCGATTTACTTTTTAGATGTTTTTCCCAAAGTTGTACGATATGTAATTTCTGAGGCACAGCCGGCGTCCATTCTTAGTTTGCCACCCGGTACAATATAATAAAATTCTACATATTATTATAAATTAAAAGCATAAAAGGCAAATGAAACGCAAATAGCTATACATACAGGGTGTCCCAGGCTGAGCGTGCATTAGAAGTTTCTAGAGAACCACAATATCTAGATCGGAGAATTTTTGCACATCATTGTTTTACAACGAGATCTATCGACTAAAAATATTTTCAATATGGCGGCACTTCCGGAAATACCGGAAGCTGACAGCAACTTTCTTATTTTAAACGGGTGTCCCCATTTTTTATTACATACTTAAATTATCTGTAAAATTTTATGAATTTTGATATTAAACACTCTGTATCTAACATGATCCGTTTTTGAGAAAAAAAATTAAAATTTTTCGACGAAAAAAACTACCTGTCAAAAAAATTTGTATAACCTAAAAGTCAAATTTAGTGATTACCACAGCCACTGTGACATATGTAAAGAGAAGACATGTGGCTATCTATTTCAAAAATTAAATTGTTCAAATGTCATATGATAATGGCGGTAGCTGTCATGAAATTGAGTGATTAAAAAATTATCATAAATTATTTTTTTCAAATGGAAACCCACTGTTTTTTATTTCACTAGTGCAAAGGATTTCCAATTCGTTACTTTTTGAGTATACATGTTCCTATACCTAAAATAAATCGTTCTCAAGTTATTTAAGATTTAGTTTGAAAACGTATTATTTTCTTGATTTTATCTAGCTTCCTTTGACGTTAAGTGTCAAACAGTCAGACAGTTTATTTCCACCTGTCAGAAAACGAATTATTTGAATTTCCTATATTATAAATACTGCCTGCCTTAAGAGTTTAAAAAGTGTATTTATAAAAATATATCTCGTATTTTCGCTCTTGAGTGATATCTAATAGTTGATAGTATTAATAATATACCGATATATGATCGAAAAAGAAACAGAGCAAAGTTGGCTCGAAAATGATGATCGATAACATACTGCTTTTTGAACAAAGTGTCACAATATGACATGGCCAGATCTATTGTTTTACATACACTTGACGTTTAAAGTCATAGGCTACTGGTTAAAATCAAGAAAAATATACGCTTTAAAACTTAATCTTAAATAACTTAAAAACAATTTATTTTAGGTATAGGAACATGTATAGTCAAAAAGTAGCGAATTAAAAAGCCTTTTCACTAATGAAATAAAAAATGTGGGTTTCCATTTGAAAAAATGATTTATTATAATTTTTTAATCGCTCAATTCCATGACAGCTGCGGTCATTATTATATGACATTCGAATAATTTCATTTTTGAAATAGATAGCCACATGTTTTCTCTTTATGGTACAGTGGCTGTGGTAATCACTAAATTTGACCTTTAGGCTATACACATATTTTTGACAGGCAATTTTTTTCCTCCAAAAATTTTAAATATTTGTTTTCTCAAAAACGGCTAATGTTAGATATAGAGTATTTAATATCAAAAATCGTAATTTTACAGAGAATTTAAGTATGTAATAAAAAATTTGGGCACACATTTAAAATAAGAGAGTTGTTGTCAACTTCCTGTATTTCCGGAAGTGCCGCCATATTGAAAATATTTTTAATCGATAGATCTCGTTGTAAAACACTGATATGCAAAAAATTTCCGATCTAGATATCGTAGTTCTCTAGAAACTTCTAATGCACGGTCAGCCTGGGACACTCTGTATACAATATGATAAGCCTATTGGACAGATGAATTTTCGAAAAATGTCAGCCAATAGCATTGCCGAATATCGACACGCCGCCGCGCCGATCCGCTTTTTCTAGGAAGATGTAGATGCACCCTCAGAGAAGTTATTTCTCAACTGTTCGCGAACTTATACGAGCACGATACGCGATCTCCCAATTGTTTTGCAACAAAACATAAGAATTAGTCTATAGCGCCAACTCACGATACCCTTTTTTTGTACGACAAATTTCTGCAAGACAATTTAGTACTGAAAATTTTCTTGCAGAAATCTGTCCTACAGATTGGTTACAGTATAAATGATTTTACCGTTGGCGTTATTTGTTTCTTATTTTATCGAGAGATGTCGCTATCGATTCGTGACAATATTTTCAAAATCATTATATCACTGATTGTTGTTTTAGATAAGGCATCTAATGAAATAACAATAAATAATTGTATATTGTTTTTAGGAAAATTATGTCGCTAAATGGTTTTATTCTTAAGTAGATAGTGGTTAGAATGGCAGGAGCATGTCTACCAAAATCTGATAAATTTGAAGAAATCTGCGCAATTAGTCGAGATCCTGAACTTACTAAACAAGACTGTACTAGCCCTAGTCCAACTGAAACTGTGTGCATTGTAGATTCTATATGTGGAGAAAATATCCCAGGTAATTTTTTTAACTACTATTATACAGGGCGTCCCAGAAATAAGTGTAAGTATTTTAAGGGGTGGTAGGTTTGGCCAAAAGAAACATATTTTCTCTTTACCATTTTTAAAATAAATTAATAATAACCGAGTTAATTAACTTTGAAAATTAAAAAAAAATAATGGCAACGTTTTGAGAGCCGCCGCCAGCAATCGATAATCAGCCGCGAATACCAAGTAATTACCTGGATTTCGGCTTGTTCGACGCCCAGCGTTGACACATCGACATGAAAGGTTTACAAACGACTTGGAAAATTCAGATTAAAAGTAAAAAACGTATCTAACATTATAAAACGGTACTCCGATAGATAGCAGATCGATGTAATTAGGTTAGAGTTACCGATTACAGTGGGACTGTGTGCACCGTCGCTCACATAGCCCACCCAACAAATTTGTTAGCAGTCTTAACTTTTGATGTTTTTTACGTCAAAACTAACTGTCGCAGTGGCACGTGTCGGTACACGGTCAAGTTGGTCCTTGGCCCAATCTATCGACATACCAAATTTGATTTAAATCGAACGATTTTTTCTAAGCCTTAGGCTCTCCTTACTACCTTTCCTTGCGTCTGTCGTGTCACGACCTTGATTTTTTACTCCCAACGCGCGTAAAGAAGTTTCACTTGTTTACTGCCGATTCAGCACATAGCTCCAAACTAATAGGTGACCTAAAAATATCAGTCAAGACTTGCTTATAACCCATAGATAAACCGAATTATAGAATCGAGAGTACTAATGAATAGCTAAAAACCCTAGATCTAAAATCTATTAAAAACACGTGTAATATCTCTCTTATCTTTTTATCTACTTTTTAATTAATTTAAGAAAAACTGCATGTATTTTAAATTATAACTGAACAGGTAACAATGCAAAACCAGGCAAATACCGTCAATATACCTTAAGTGCCGGCTACACGTACAAGCTTTACCACGAGCTTACACTGCGCAAACCTGTTTGTATCGGGAACTCGGTGTGTGTCGACGGTAAAACGGTAGCACGCACAAACCAACAAGCGCGGCCTGCGTAAACATCGCTCTGCTAAAGATTTTAGTTTGCGCCTTTGTTTGCGCAAACCAGTTTGTGCGGTGATATCATACATGTAGACGGTATCAGCGAGTTCAAGGTACAGTTTTGTGACTTTTGTGGGTTTTTTGTAATTAGTTATTAACTCTTTGAAAATGTCTGATATTCGTACTTATTCCAATAAGGAGTTTATGACGAGTTTTATTGAAATATATTGATCGTTGCCATGCCTATGGAAGATAAAATTGAAAGATTATTACAGTTGAGGGTTGGAACCTTTGGTGTTACACAGCAAAAAAGAACACTAAATCACCACAATACACCAAAACACTTCTACTTTTACACTGGACGCGCGTTTCGTTAACCATGTTAGCATCATCAGCAGATGATTATAAACTAAAGTACAATCTACAAGTTGAGCGTTTATATAGTCGCCCAGTAGGTACCGAGTGGGCGTGGCAAAATCTAGCCAACCGAGTCAGAGCCAACTGAGCGTAACAGTTAATTTCCGCTACTAAAGTAGTAGGAACAAAGAACTTGAAGGAATTGGACCGTTGACTCTGTTCATACTATCTTTACATTTATTAGTTCTGATGCTTTCATATGCATCTAATTGCTTGTAATTTGAGACTTGTTTAATTAATTTTAAATTATTAAGATCAATACAGTGTTCTTTATCAACAATATGTTCGGCAACGCAAGATTTATCCGGTCTACCATATCTTATCTGAGCTAAATGTTCTTTAAATCTAGTTAATATTGATCTTCTAGTTTGCCCAACATATTTCTGATTACAATCTTTACAAGAAATTTCATAAAACCCGACCTTTCCAGTGGAGGTGTTTTATTCTTTGGATTACCTAATAATTGTTGTAATTTATTATTAGCACTATACACAAGTTTATAATTGACATTCTTAAAAATTCCTTTTAGACCACGGGATAACTCTCTATCAAACGGTATTGAAAAATATTTAGACGTATCTTTCTCCACTTGAAAAGTCGAATTTTCAGAAATCATTAACCTATACCTACGTTTTCTAATTAATTTATCAACTAGTGAAGGAGAATATCCATTACACTCAGCTACATTCCTAATGTAATCTCTTTCTATTTCATATCTTTCGTTGGAAAGTGGGAAACTAAGTAATCTATGAACTAAGAAATTTAAACTAGCCATTTTATGTTCGACACTATGATGTGATTCCTTAGGAATATATCTGCGTGTGGTGGTATTTTTTCTATAGATATCAAATTCCAGGCAATTATTAGTCTGCTCATGAATAAATTAGCCAAAAATGGAGACAATGGATTTCCCATTGCTGTACCTTCCCGCTGTTCAAAAAAGTTGTTATTAAATTGAAAACAATTTTGTTTCATACATAACGATGTAAGCTCAATATATTCAATCACAGTTTTGTTGTCGAGACCATTTGCGTTCAGTAATTCCTTCAAGTAGCATAAAGTATGTGGAATTTCCAATTGTGTGTTTCCAAACTGTGATTGAATATATTGAGCTTACATCGTTATGTATGAAACAAAATTGTTTTCAATTTAATAACAAATATAATCATCTGCTGATGATGCTAACATGGTTAGCGAAACGCGCGTCCAGTGTAAAAGTAAAAGTGTTGTATTGTATTGTATTGGTGTATTGTGGTGATTTAGTGTAATTTTTTTTTTGAAAGATTATTCCGATAGAAACAGAAAAAATGATGCGTACAAGAAAATGGTTTTCTATTTAAGTCCGTTTTTACCCCACTTCGATCTATACCGTTTATTTTACTGTTTTTTTCTTTAATAATAAGTAATAAAGAACAATAATTCGTCACTTGACATTTCCGCGAACGGAACCACAAATTCAGAATAAAATTAATGATGAATGTACGCTCTTACTTGCATCGTGTGGACACCGCACAGTGTTCCTTCTGGTTTGCGCAAACTATACCGTGCAGGCAAATCGCTAACGTATAGCCGCCACTTTTAAGGTGAGGACCCACGAGGCGGCTTATAAGCGGCGGCGGCGGCGGCGTCGGCACTTTGTTCCTAGCCGCTTGTAGACGCTCGACGTTACTATATATTAGACCATTTGCTATGTTCTTAGATTTTATTTAAATCTCAAACATCGCTACTGATGTTTTATCCCGCTAGACTTACCATCCGCCTCAGTGTTCCGCGCCGCGTCGGCGAAAAGCCGCCTCGTGTGTCCTCAGCCTAAGTTGTCAATTTATGATACGCCCATGATCTGCCTATGATTTTATCCTTAGATTAAGAATAAAAATAGATAGAGCAAGTCATTCATAAATTCACAAAATCGAGGTGCCTACATCGTTTTATCGGTGAGTGCCCCCACTACCCTAGTTTATGGACAGCG
The DNA here is from genome assembly GCF_002938485.1 of Sitophilus oryzae. Lineage (NCBI taxonomy): Eukaryota > Metazoa > Arthropoda > Insecta > Coleoptera > Curculionidae > Sitophilus > Sitophilus oryzae. The sequence goes on along the minus strand of NW_022147250.1, from coordinate 1,119,017 downwards.
GGGTAAAGAGGAAAGTGGTAGGGGAGTTTACAGCAGAAGAGCATCAAAACAGAATTTAACCTTGAGATTTCATTGATGAGTAAAGTAAAAGCCAGAGATATAGAAGTAGGTGGTTAGAGGCAAAGATAAAATATTTTTTAATAATAAATTTTAAAAATATGTTCATGCAATAAAACTAATAAATTATTATAAATACATAATAGTATAATTAAAAAGCACAAAATTCATCTTTTCCTACCTATACCATAAATATATTCGGTAATTTTAATTGGAAATATTAGCACAAAAACTAAAAAAAAAACAATGTTCTATAGTTTTCAAATTCATATTAGTAAGAGAGTAATATTTTGACCAAACGAATTCTCAATGTAAGGATATTTAGATACCATATAATTTTACATTAATTAGGTATTAATCATAACACGATATTAATAAAAAATACAAGTGTATTTTAATAATATATTTAGGGACTAAGTAAAAAATATATGTATAATATTCTTACTACTGCTACTATATACTATACTTACTTGCTACTTGTACTACTTACTTACTTGTACTACTTACTATATACTATTATTACTTATATATATACTATACTTACTACATTTATAGGTTCATACTAAATAAAATATTGTAGCCTGAAAAAAAATATATTTTGTTAAATGCCACTGTAAGGATCCAAGCAGAAACTAATTTCTCATTGGCTTGTTACTTGTTAACATATGTATTTGCATAACAAATAACATAGTTATAGCAAATAGTCTAAAAAAAACGGCAAAGGCGGCTGGGGAATGACGATTGATAATTTAGCGAGGTTAATCTTAAATTACACCATTTAAAAATCATTTTTACTTAATGTAAAAATAAATTACAACCTTAGAGCGCCTTTAAAAAATAGTACGAGCCAAGAAAATGACCTCTAGGGCTTGACCTCGCTGAAATTATCATATTTTCATTCCCCAGTCGCCTTTGAAGCCGTTTTTTTTTTCGATCGTATGGTTTCCTAACTTATTCAATCAATCAATCATTTATTTATTTCCATAAAACAATGTACAATTGTATAGGAATAGTCAATAAATTCTTAACGCTAACACAAATATATAATACAAAATACACATAAACAAACACAACAGATAATAATAAAATTATCATATACGTAGGCCTCATATTATAATTTGCAGGTATTCCTCCACACTATAAAAGTTCATTCCCAACAAATAATTTTTTAAATAAAAGTCTAGAATATGCGATTCCAATCACTATCATAATTTGTCTCTCAACAAAAGTAATTCTGTAGCTCTGCCTAGGATTCACATCTCTCACTATTTTGCATAGTAGCATTACGTCAATTTTAAACCTGATGTAAAGGACCAATTTCATAGGCACTATGTAATTAAAGTAACGACTTCCACACCATGAATATCTTCACTTCCTAAAACAAAATATAAACATGAAGTTGGTGAATATAAATATCTACATTGAGTATACATTGTGAGCAAAATAAAATTGACAATCAATGACATTCACCACATAAATTTACATTTTATAAAATTACATAAATCTTGCTTTCAAAGCCAACCCTAACGCTGTTTTTTTTCGATGGTGAGATCTTATACAACTATAATGTAATTTTAGTAAAATATTAATATATAATATATATATATATATATATATATATATATATATATATATATATATATACAAATCTATATACATATAGGGTAACACCTCTCATAGGACGCGAAGGCTCCAAGGAAAATGAAAGTGAATTTGTATGGCTTGATTGATTTCTAAACCCTCCTAACCTAACCTAAGCTAATTCTCATCAAGAAACCTAATAAAGAAGTAGGAAACCCTTCAGCATATAGACCAATATGCCTTCTGGATGTGGAAGGAAAACTCTATGAACAGATGATACTTGCAAAACTAAACCATGAGCTTGACAGGACGGGTGGCCTGTCAATAAATCAATTTGGCTTCGGAAAGGGAAGGCAAACTGTAGACGCTATTATGCAGGTAATGAAAATTGCCAAAGAAGCAGCAGATTATGCCCCACAAAACCGAAAGCTTTGTGGAGTCATCACGTTGGACGTTAGAAATGCCTTTAATAGCGCATCTAGACAATTAATTCTAAATAGACTTGCCGAAAGGGAAATAAATAGGAACTTGATTGAGATTATTGCGTCATACTTAACAGATAGACGAATAATTATGGAAGCTGAAGGGACCGCAAAAATTATTAGTGTCACTAGTGGCGTACCCCAAGGCTCAGTGTTGGGGCCAACACTGTGGAATATATTGTATGACAGCCTGCTAAACATAGATCTACCTAGCGGCGTGATGTTAATTGGATTTGCTGATGACGTGGCCCTAGTTGTTGTTGCTGACAATGAACATCTGTTGATGAGTAAAGCAAACATTGCCCTTATTAAAGTTTCTGCCTGGATGATGCGTAATAAATTAAAATTAGCACCGGAGAAAACAGAAGCTGTGGTAATTTCCACAAAGAGAAATATTTCTCCCGTAGTTTTCAAAGTAGAGGGTACTAGAGTAAAGCCGAAAGATACAATCAAATACCTGGAAGTGTGGCTGGACAAAAAACTCACCTTTAAAGGGCACATAGGCATGACCATTCTGAAAGCTGAGAAATCTTTAAGAGCACTACCACGTTTACTACCAAATGTTGGGGGCCCAAGAGCTTCGAAAAGAAGAGTCATGCTTGGGGTAGTCCATTCACAACTACTTTATGCCGCTCCTGTATGGATACGAGCAATATCAAAAGCCCAAAATAAAATAAAGCTTGCCCGATTGCAACGGGTTGCAGCAATCAGGACATGTTGCGCGTATAGGACTATCTCGGGAGATGCAGCCTTGGTTATAGCAGGTATTCCCCCGATACACCTACTGCTGCGAGAAAGACATGAAACATATATGGGCCTTCATAAACAGGAGGCACGAGAAAACTTACTAAATGCATGGCAGCTGGAATGGGAGTACTCCAGTACTGATAGATGGACCTACAGGATAATCCGGGACTTAAAACAATGGATTAATAGGTCGTATGGGGAAGTTGACTATTTTATGACCCAGGCCCTCTCCGGTCATGGATGCTTTAACAAATACCTCTATAAACGTGCTCGATCACAAACTGAGAGATGCTCATATTGCACAATGGAGGAGGATGTTGAGCATACTCTGTTCAACTGCCCACGCTGGGTCAATGAGAGGAAATATTTTGATGTGCAGACTGCACAAGTATTCACAGTGGAGAGCATGTATGCTGGACTGGTTGGCGGTAAAAAACTATGGACCGCGACACATGCCACGGTTAAGAAAATACTGAAGAAAAAGGAAGAGCAACGCAAATAAGCGAGGGCAGCCCCCATGTTGAAGTAATGCGAGAGCGGTTTCCAGCCTGAGTGGTGTTAGACACGGGGTGGTTTTTTAGTGGGTAGGTCCGCTAAAAAAAACCCTCCATATGTTCTCAAAATTTCATTTCAATACAAACTTCCAACAACAAAAATCCTTGAAACCTTCGTATCGTATGAAAGGCACCACCCTGTACACTTTGAATCTGTGTATACATCTTAGTATATAGTAATATTTTATATTACAAAATTAAACTGTAAATATATATGTACTTACATATTGTGACGGAATAGGTATCCTAACAAGATCATACTTCTTATCTCGTTATATGCAGGATCCTGATATCTTAATGTTAATTTCCTAGGTGATATTGAAACAACTGAAACACCATAAATCGCGACATAAATGGCTATGAAAATTCATCAGTTTTTAAATATTTTCTTCAATTCCTTATAAAAAAAATCAGCTGTTCTTGAGTTCTCTTTTGCTCGACTTTTTAATATTATGCTATGAATAAATCCTAACAGAGAAAACCATTTAATTTTTCTCTCACTATCTTTTAAAAATCTGAAATAAAATATTTATCTTAGTAATAGAAAACGTAAATATGCATTATTTTTTTTATAAATGTAAACATACCAATTATAATTTCTATAAACATACCAATTATTTGTATTCATAATTAAATACAAATATACGATTTTAAATCGGACAATATTGTAACAAAAATATAAACATTACTTCTTATTTATTTATTTATTTCACAAACGCCAGAGGCATTCAACAAAAAATACAATTTGAATAGATAATAGATAATATAAAAATTATACAAAATACAGAAATAATAGATTCCATAAACTAAAAAAATAATAATGAGAAAAAAAAGAACAAAGGCCAAGCATAGTCTACAATTCATTCTTGAAAACAATTACATTTCTAGCACGGTTTTTAAATATACTTAAGGAATTACAAAAATAATCCAAGTCGTACCCATTCACACTTCTGGAAATTCTATTTGCAAGGCAATTTTGTGCATAAAAAGTTGAATATGTTCTTAAGTGCAGCAACGATTGTGACCTCAGATGTCTTGGAGCAATGTGAAAGTCGAAATTTGCCAAACAATCTGGTGAATCGATACGATTCGATATTAGTTTGTAGAAAAAACATACAGCCAGATAATCCCATCTAAGCTCCAACTTTTGGAAGTTTAGATACTCTGAAGTCTCAATCATATTCAACAGAATGTTATTCTTACTAAGGAAGAAATTCATATATTTTAAAAACTTTTTCTCAATTTGGAAAAATCTACTTTTATGTGTTTCATAATGTGGCATCCAGATTATGGAAGAGTACTCTAGTGATGATCTTACTAGGCTGTTATATAAATATATTTACGACTTTGCTGAAAAATCAACAGGGGAGCCAATAGTTGGACAGTTCAAAATTTGCATACGATTTCTTGTTTCCAACGACGACGACGATGCACCACCCTGTAGACAGTCTGCGCTATTTATGTTATGCATATCATGAAATGTAATGACTCATTAGTCATTTTAGATGCATTAGTATTGCTATTGATGATTTGATGCATTGTCGTTGCTCTTCATTGTTTTTTAATTTTTTCTCACTATAGGTACATCGCAACGAAAATTAGATGAGGCACCTGATTTTTGCGATAAAATTGATCTGATAGATGAGAACGTTAAAAAGACATGTTTTCTCAATAAATTAGGTCTTATTGAAGAATATGATGAAGACGAAACTAGTAGAGAAGATAATTGGGAAGACTGCATTGACAATGTGTTGGACGAAATCAACAATGTAAGTGTAATATTAAATATAATTGAATTGTTTAAGTTTGTTATTAAACATAATATTAAAAATAATCTTATATAAAAATAATCTATATAAATATCAAAATTCTGAAACGTAGTAGTTCTGTCATATATTAAAAGTGAAGTGTGAACATAAAAGATAGGCAAAATTAAAGAGAATTTTGTTATCCTATTCTTGATGATATAAAAATATGTAAAGTTTATTGTAGTTATGAAATTGTAATTGTTTCAAATCAATGTATGATTCAATTTCTGTAAGGCCGATCCATGCACGATAATAATTAATCCCCTTTAAACTTTTAAAAATTTCCATACCGTTTTAAAGAAAATTAAGAAAAACATAAAAATATGGTGGAATTTTCTCTAAGTCCTAAAAATCAAAAGGCGTTTCTATGGAACTATCAATTCGATTTCATCTTTTGATAGATGGCATAGACAAAGGAAATAAATTTAGATTGGAATGCTCGGTTTCCCGCTAAAACGTGGAATTGTTTTGGGTAGCACACGTTGTACGGGATCTGGCACTGCTATAGCGGTTGCTAAGAACAACCGCAAACAAGAACAGAAAGAATTTTTTCTTGTCAAAGTCAGAATCTTCAAAATTTATAAAATCTTTCAAAATTTAAACCGCCCGCATTGAGAAATACCTAAAAGTGTTTAAAGCATCCATTCTCAAAGTAATTACTGCCATCTTGTAAGTTTAATTTAAATTTTAAATTAAACTTACTAAAATCCCTAATAATTGTAAAAAAGTGGCAGTAAAAAACTTAAGCTGTGTGAACTCTGAACTGCAAAAACCATTGTGGCATAACGTCGGTTTCTAATGTTCCATAGGTATTTTATACATGTCCTTATATAAAATAAAGTTTCTAATTATGCAACACATTGTGTTTTATTTATAAAATTTAAAAAATAATAAATATGAATAAATAATATATATTGGGGGACATAATTCCGGAAAAAGCCGAACCGCTCCGAAATTATCAAAAGCTACTGTTGCAAGAATAGCGCCAAATAGTATTTACATTGTCCTTATGGACACTGTCCAATCTAAACTTGTTTTACTTATCTGTGATAGATGATTATTATTAATTTTGATTAACATCATCATTTTTTGCTGTTGTTAAAATATCACATTTTCTGATAACTATCATCACCCTTTCCATAGCATTGAACTAAATAAATTTTGTGTTTCTTCAACATTTTAAAACAACAAAAAATATTACGTTGATTAAAATTCTATGAATAACAATCTATTAAAGCATGAAAACAAAGTTATATTACGATAGAAACGCGCTTTGATTTTCCTGACTGAAAAAATTCAAGCATATTTTCAAGATTTTCTTAATTTTCTCTAAAACTGGACGGAAATTTTGAAAAGTATAAACGGGATTAACCATTTTAGAACAAGCAAAACTTTTTATGAAGAATGCGTTTTTCTCAAAATGTCAATAATAAAAAAGGTTTTCCTCTTGTAAAGACAGTCCGGGGATATACTGTAGATTGCCGTACTGTTATAAATAGAAATATTTAATATTTTTAATTCTGTTGCATTTTAAGGATGATGAAAATAGCTGTGAGAATGATGAGTCTGTAAACATATTTCATACTGTAACACCAAGAAGTTCTTCTGTTAATAGAAATAATTCCGACTCCTCAGAAAGAAATTTAGTAAGTAATATCAGATTTTTATTATATTTTTAGTATCTACAAGTTTTGTGATTCTTAAATTGATTTTCCCTTGAGTTTTCACAAAGCCCATTAGTGAGAGAAGGGGGGGGGGAGTCGAAGGCGAAGTTGTATTTTAGTCTTTGACGTAGGTACAGTTCATACAAAATAAACTTGTAGTCATGTGATTAAGTTTGACCGGCACAGCGTTGCCCACTTTTATATATTTTCTTTTAATCAAAATATTTTAGGAAACAAAAATTTAATTATAAATATACAGGGTGAGTCTTAAATAAGTGCAAATATTTTCAGGGCTGGTAGATCTCGATAAAAGAAACATATTTTCTCTTTACCATTTATCAGATAAGTCCAAAATAACCGAGTTATTTAAGTTTGAAAATTTAAAAAAAAATGATTTTTTTGAAAAAAATTTGAGAGCCACCGGATTTTTTTTCTGTATTTGCATCCCTTTTATTGCCGTAACCATAGAATAAAGCCGTAACTGTGGTAATATCAAAGAAGAAAACAAGGTATGATCGATAGCGGCTCCAATTTCGTTAAGTTTGCGCATACCACCTGTGACATCATACGCCATACAAAAAAATATCCATATTGTTCAATTGCCACTAATAAAAAAGACCTTAAAAATTAGGGAAGAATTAGGACATAACCCCAAAAGTTATGTCAAATCATCTAGCTTGACATTTGAAAAATTACTTTCACATTTATTGTGTCATCTGTTTGACAATTTGGAAATGGCGCGCGGAGCTTGCCGGCCAATGTTGCCATTTATCACCTGTGACGTAGTGACCAACCTGCGAAATATCATACCTTGTATTCTTTGTATCATGGGTAATATCAGAGATTAAGAAATTATACCGTGGGGGAAAATTTGCGGTGAACAGGTAGTTCTAAAAAGTTTTCGAAAAATATACAGGGAAATTTAAAAGAAAATGCATGATTTTTAACATCTTTTTTTAGCGAAAAAAACCTCATAGACGTGTTCCTGGGGTCGAAATATACCACCCCTGAAAATATTTGCACTTATTTAAGACTCACCCTGTATAAACATGTATTATTTACAACAAACTCACCTTCTTAACAGCACTTAAGGATCATAAAGTTGCGATGAGTTTTTAACGGCTATTAAGCTATCTTGTACACTTCGCACTAAAAGCGGTTCTAAAAAGAACAACGTTTGACTGCAAGATCTGCTAGTAAACTTTTTCAAGCTTAAGTATCACAAAACTATTTAAACCAAAAACTCAAAATACATAATACTCATAATACAAAACTAAAGAAAATGTTTGACCGCGTTTAGATGTAAATAGCGTCTATAATTTATTTTAAGTCTATAATTCATTTTAAGCGTCTATAATTTATTTTAAGTCTATGGTATGAGCAAACATAGAAACTACTAATGGCTTATAAAGTTTTTAAATGATTTAATAATCAAATAACATTAGTGTATTCCGATTAATTAAAATCATTCTTTAATAAAAATATAATTATCTTAGATAATAAAGAAAATGTCGGTAACCACTAAAACTAGAAGTTTAAAATTTTATAGGGCAATGTTTATTTTAGATTCTTTATTACCTTATTCAATATTTTTAGACTCCATTAATGGGGAAAAGGTCGAAGGGAAAATCTAAAAGGGTTCGTTAAAACTATAAAACTACATTAAAGCGGAAAGTGATATAGTTTTTATATGAGGTCTTAAGTAAAATGATGAGATTTTTTGCTAAAGAGTTAATTACAGATTAACATATGAGTTAATATCTAATCTTCTCTCTGATTATGTTGTTAAATATTTATATACTAGGACTTTTAGTTACTTAAACATATATTGAGAAGTTATTTTTTTTTTCAGAGAAAACGAAAATTAGATGTAAATAATGGCTTTCCTAATAAGAAAAATATATCTGAAGAGCGAAGTGAACTCGGTTCTCCACTTCTTAATAATGAAAATACCCCCGGAGGGACTTCTAGCTTTCGTAGTGGTAGTTCATCGACTTTTGGTTCTAGAACTCGTTCGCTTATTCCAACAAAAGATAACCCTCCTCCAGAAATGCCAAATTGGTTACTACAATTTTCTAAATGGTCAAATGCTGAAAGGATTATGGCTATTAGTGAACTAATTGCTAGGTAAAAAATGATATTATCAAAGTCAATTTATTTTCAATGATAAGATGAAAGTATATTTTTTAATATCCTTATTTTAGATCTCTCAAAAAAATCCCATATGGGTATTTCGCCACTGCAAGAAAATATACAAAATAATTATTTTTTGTAAACACTGCTGCGTTAATCCAAACGGAAACTACTTGACAGCAATTAGGGTTACAGATATACAAATTTGCCTAATGAATAAAAAATGCTTAACGTTTCGGAAAGTTTATCTTTCCGTCGTCGGAAGCAAAAAAAAATAGAAAGAATATTTTATTAAAAACTTTATCAACTCCAAAATTATAATAAAAGAAACGATAGCCTCTAAAAGAAAAATAAAAGAGGCTTTTTTTAATACAATCTAATAAAAATAAATGTATTGCTGATGCATCTGTAGATGTTAGTAATGTATGGCAATCGCTTCTTTGATTTTAAAGAACATAACATAAATAAACAACATACGTAAAAATTAAAAATAATCATACAGAAAGTTTGGGGCTTTTTGGTTTTACCTTATTAAGTAATTGTTATCAGGTAGTAATTGTTACTTTTGAAGTTTAACTTGATATAATGTCAGACTTTAACAGAACGTCAACGGTTTTTGTAGATGTATCTGTTTTAAAAACTAAAGTGTTCTCGAATAGTTGAATTTAAGTATTTTAAATTGTTGTTTTTTTCTTTATTTTTTGTATTTTTTTTTGTTCGTTCGGCAAATTTGTATATCTGTAACACCAAAGCTTCATTCAGAACCTCGCAACTAGTGGAAGGAATTAGTGGTTTCAATTAGCGTAGAAGTTTGTTCCTTTAATTTCAATCTCAGCATTCAGAACGTTAAAATTAGTGGTAGTAATTTTCAATTAGTGGAAAAAGTTAACAAACTTTTGACTTTTCCACTAAATATACTTCAATATTTGCGAGGAATGTCATTTTGGCTTTTGATTATCACCCGTCAAGAAAAATTTTGGTTAGAAATCAAAAGTTTATTGTTTTATAAGCTGCTAAATATTATGCTTTCTCTATGGATACAAGAGACTACTGCAAGCTGTTGCTAGGATATTTTATTAATTTTAATTGTGTTTTTTAGACATTGTGAATGATCGTAAATTAAAAAGTATAAAGTGTAATTGAAAACACTAATTTATTCCACTAATTGGGAGGTTCTGAATGAAGCTTTACTTTCATAATATATTCTACTTTTTGTATAAATTTGTTTCAATTTTTATTTGAAAATAACTAGTTTATTTTGTAGATTTTCTTGCAGTGGCGAAATACCCATATAGGATTTTTTGGAGAGATGAATCCGCCACATAGGTATAGACAGTATTAGACATTTTTTTTCTATTTTAGATGCGAGCCAACTCAGGTTCGCCATATGATGCAAGTAATAGAACCACAGTTTCAGAGAGATTTTATATCGTTGTTACCAAAAGAACTAGCTTTAAAAGTTTTGTCTTTCTTAGAACCTAAGGATTTATTAAAGGCTGCCCAAACTTGCCACAGTTGGAGAGTGTTAGCAGAAGATAATTTGTTATGGAAAGAGAAATGTAAAGAAGCGGGTATAGATGAAATTCCTCGAAGGCGATACCCACCTCGATCGCCTAGAACAAATATGTCTCCATGGAAGGTAATATGTCTTGAAAATTTATATATACAGTCATATACAGAGTTGTTTCACGCAGCTCGTTCATTAAAAGTGTTTTGAATGAAATTATAAACATATTTTGTGTATAATGTTGTATTTGGTATAACCTATGTTGGTATAACCTTTGTCGCTAAAAATTACATTTCTGTGAAATATTTTTTAGCATCAGTGTGATTTTTTATAATTTCATGTTTCTCGAAAATGTTTTATTGTGCTTAACTTCTTAAATGTTTACAATAATTTATGAAATATAAGGGTACTCACATAAAAATGTTACAAATATTTATTTATTTATTATTTAGCACACAGTTTAACAGATATAACTACCCATTTATTAGACATATAATAAATACAAATTGATAAGCCAAGATAATATATAAGAATTACATATTATACTACAGTCACACTTATATAACAGAAAATAAAGAAATAAAGTTAAGGAACAATCTAAGAGAATCTAAAGAATAATCTAAGAATAGAAAATAAAGTAACAGAAAAATGAAGTTAAAAAATTGAAACAAATTTATACAAAAAGAATTAAGTAGAATATATTATGAAAGTAAAGCTTCATTCAGAACTTCCCAATTAGTGGAATAAATTAGTGTTTTCAATTACACTTTATACTTTTTAGTTTACGATCATTCACAATGTCTAAAAAACACAATTAAAATTAATAAAATATCCTAGCAACAGCTTGCGGTAGTCTCTTGTATCCATAGAGAAAGCATAATATTTAGCAGCTTATAAAACAATAAACTTTTTACTTCTAACCAAAATTTTTCTTGACGGGTGATAATCAAAAGCCAAAATGACATTCCTCGCAAATTTTGAAGTATATTTAGTGGAAAAGTCAAAAGTTTGTTTACTTTTTCCACTAATTGAAAATTACTACCACTAATTGTAACGTTCTGAATACTTACATTAAAATTAGGTGAACAAACTTCTATGGCTAATTGAAACTACTAATGTATTCCACTGATTTCGAGGTTCTGAATGAAGCTTAACAAAAAATTAAAAAATTAAGCCGTCTTTCGATCCAAATCAGTGGACAATCCATTGAATATGTGACACATATGGTAGAGTGGTTGTCTTAACAACAGATTGTTGGAGGCTGTAGGTAGATAGAAAAATTCTTTATTTCTGGTTGTCACTGACGGTACTCGAATAGTTACATCACTCAGTAATGTCTCGCAATTAATAAAATTCCTAACCAATTTAAATAAAAACATTAAACATAGGTAAGCTCGTTTTTGTGTTAAAGTTTGACACTGGAACCTTTGCAATAGTAAGTTGTTATCGTAGCCACGAGCAGGGTAAGTTCCATCGATTTTAAAGGTTAGGTATTTAAGAAATCTTCGTTGGACACCTTCGAGCGCATTAATATATTCAGTATAAAAGGGGTTCCAGATTATACATCCGTACTCGAGCCTAGATCGTACATAAGCAAAGTATAAAGTATTGAGAGACTGAATGTTAGAAAAATTCTTGCATGTTCTTAATATAAATCCAAGCATGGACAGTGAAGATTTCGCGATATTGCGTACATGAATGTTAAAACTTGGTTTACCATCGAAGTATATACCCAGGTCTTTAAATAAATCAACACGATCCAATGCCATAGACTGCAATGTGTACTGGAATACAATGGGACTTCTTTTAAGCGTGAAAGACAGAACTTTACATTTATTTATATTTAGCGACAATCTATATTCGTCATACACCACTCCTGCAACACATTCAGATCCCTTTGCAACTCCATACAATCATTTGTTGTATTAACAGTTCTAAAAAGTTTCAAGTCGTCAGCGTAAAGCAAAGCTATACTGCTTAGTCAAAGAGTGATATCGTTAATAAACAATAAAAATAATAATGGGGCTAGGTTGCTGCCTTGAGGCACTCCACTAGTAGCTCTGAATGAAGCAGATACATAACCTCTATGCTCTACAAAAAGAAAGCGACTCGAAAGATAAGACTGGAAACATGTTAACAAAGCTATAAAAATGTAATTTTGTATAAAGTTCTTTATAAACTAAACACAGTAGTTTCCAAATTGTTTGCAAAAGAATATTTTCATTTTAATTAATTTCCCCTATGAGATCACTGAATATATTCCTCTAGACTAGTTCACTACAGAAATGAATATATTCCCCTAGACTAGTTCACTATAGGTAGACAAAAAATACTTATTTCTATTTAACTGGCAATAATTTAGTAAGCTAATAAGTCAGTATAGTGTGTTCAACAGTAATAAATAGTGAGAAATTTGTCATTTTAATTCTATAATAGTTTATTTTAATTTATAATAGTCTGGTCACCTTGTTCTCATAAAAGCCTTTTGGAGAAAAGTTTTGGGGTAGTTCTGATTTCTTTTGTTTATTATGTTTTTTGGGGTGCTGAATTCGAATCTGATGTTTGCTAACAAAAATTCGTGACAGAAGATAGAGAAAAATGCAAAAAAAGTGGGATCTTTTGCGGTTTTTTGTTTATAACTTTCAAAATATCAACTTTTCGCAAATAATATTTCTATTCAAAATTAAAATAAACATAATTTCCTATAATTTTTGAAGTTTTTTTTCTCTGATGAACTGTTCGGGCTCAACAGCCAGTTGAAAATTAGCGTTTTTAAATACCTACGAATACCGAATTTTGTACTCCAATACCCTTAATTTTTTATTAAAGTCTAGTATGTGTTTTTTTTTTAGTTTTAAGTTAAACGTTATCTAAACAGTGATTTCAACAATATACACCTTCCAACAACAAAGAAAAAATAAATTTTATTTTAAATAGGTGTAAATACAAGTACAGGTATCGTTACAGATGAAAGAATCCACTGGCACTTGTTAAAAGAGAAAAGTATAGAGCGCATTAATGGGCGATAATTCTTAAACTGTGCAATTTAAATGAAGTGAAAAACTAAACACTTTTGCCATAATGAACAACTGGGTACAGATAGAAAACAGAACTATAATTACAATCCAACCACACTTCCAACAAATTGCCATGGTAAAACTTTGAAGTTGACACGAGTTCGATACTGTGGTACATTCTTGCAATTCTTCTGTCAACGCAGTTGTTAATGCAGGGGAACACGAGAACAACTATAAACAACAACATTATAAATTTAAATGCTCTATGAATGTAATATTATACAATTCGTAAAAGTTTTTTTCAGGTTTTTGTCCCAGCGTAAGTTAATTTTCCGTCACGAAATTTTGTTAGCAAACATCAGATTCGGATTCAGCGCCCCAAAAAAACATTAAAAACAAAGCAAATCAGAACTATCCCAAAACTTTCTTTCAAAAAATACAAAAAAGTACTATAAAGATCTATAAAAAAAAATACTATAAAGATCCAAGTTGATGCAGTTGGAATACAAAGCGGGAACCTAATAGCATTAAAATTTCAGTATACAATGACTACTCTGAAATATGTATTATAGGTATACTCTGAAAAAAATCTGTATATAATACAAAAAATTGAGATCGGCTATTTTTAATTTATTTTAAAAATATACATTTTAATTAACAATCACAGGAATTAATAAAAGGATTTTTTTTGGTAATAATTTTCAAGTAATTATTTTTGTACTTTAAAAGTTGATTGAACTTTAATCTTTTTAAACCAATGCCTTTTGACCTTATAGTCTAAAGGTAAGTGTCCATTTGAGAGTAATTCGTGCGAGTGACTCTCGATGGTCACTCCAAAGAGAGTATCCATTTGAGAGCGATTTAAAGAATTTTTGCTATCGGTTAGATAACTAAAAACTCTCCAAATGCTTACTCTCATACATATCTGTCAGGAGGGTATCCATTTGAGATTTCTGTTTCATCAACTGCCTTTCTTTGTGTATTAACGTGTTTTGTGTTTTTTTAACCAATTTAGTTATTCGCTCATATAAAACATATATACAACACAAATAATGTACAGCATATACATATCATAGAAGATATGTCCTTCGCATCAGTGACCTGTTGTAGAGGTGTGTAGTTCGTGAACGAACTAGTTCCAATGAACTATTCCGACCCCGGAATGAAAGGAACTAGTTCCTGGTTTCTCAAAGTACTAGTTCCTCAGGACCTATTCCGGGATCGAGACTGTGTCCGATATAGAATAATATGCGACGGCGACGGATCGGCTAGCGCGCGTAGCCCGATGGTAGGCAGGAGTGGGGAGTGCCAGACGTACGATATCGGATCCGGACCTAGAGGAACTAAACTAAATAAAAGACTAGTTTACGTACGAACGGATTGGGCCAGCGCGATCGATGCTACGCAGGAGTGGGGAGTGCTAGCCTTATGCCGTATGTATGGAGGCTAGAAGGAGGAGGCGAATCGACAATGGGCGTATTTGAAATTTCTGTCCCTACATTAAAGCAAGTTTCTCGGTTTGACACCAGAGGCACTGTAAGCGGGTTAGATTGATCATTTGCATTGTTAGAATACGATTTAACTGTGTTTTTACTAGTTTTTTTTTTAATTTATAGTTATTTTATTGAATTATTAGCAATGTAACAATGAGTGTGATTAAAAAACCCTATATAATAGATCTTGCTTCGTACCTGGCTGTATAAGTGGGACTTACAGTGGAAAAAAGGTAAATAAAGAGCGGGGTGAAAGAAACCCAAGCCTTTTCAAAGGTCCTAATGTAAGTGGTATAACTATTTATTTAAAAAAATATGGATAGATGTCAAGAAAAACATTCAAATTATATACTATCAGTGTACAGATTAATTTTAAATTCAAATTAATAGTGAATATAGCCTAAAATCAACATCTACGTAACATAACCTAGGAGGCCTTGTTATAAAATAAAAATAATTTACCCACTAGCTGGTGACTAAAATTACCTGTTGATATGTATTAACCACCGAACAGTGCTATTGAGAAAGTGAATTTACGCCAAAGCAATATAGTATTCTAATATATAATTTACTTACCCGAGATGCTTCATTTAAATTGAAAAATAATGTACAGTGGTTGAAGGACTTTTGGTTGTGTATATAAACCATTTAGAATAGTTTTTATGAATAAGCTCTTTAAATTAATATGTAGGTATATTGTAGCCACGTATTTATTTAGAATGCATTTTTTTAAATTATAATTCTTTGTGTTCTTGATATAACATGTTCCTCTTATATTTTTTTGGTATAGGTGCTAAATTGTATATTAAATTTATATACTGTATAGTATATTTATTAAATTTAGTGGAATTAGTCAGTTAATAAAAACAAAAGTTGTAATGTATTAATATTGCTAAATAAATAAATATATGATGAAATAAGTCAGTGTATATACATATTTACAACTCTTTTAAAATAAATTGAATTCATTATTTATTCATTAATATTTTATTTACAAAAATTTACCTTTACAATTATTAGGTGACGTTGAATATAATACATCTTGAATTTAATAGTCTACGAAACAGTGACAATTTGCAAAACTTTGCTAATGACATTAAAACTTAAATTCGGAAAATCTAAAGAAAAAACACTATTGGACACAGGAAACATTTCAGCTTAATGTACCTATTCTCTGGTTTCAGCTATAAAAAGTTATGTGATAGATAAAACTGATCAAAGGGTGCAACCGTAGTGTTCATCTTCACTTTCCATTGAAGTTATTCCTGATAAAATATTTTTAATTTTCGTGATTCAGTTTCTGTCAATTGCGGTAAAACCACTACTAGTTTGTTTTTAAATGTTTATTAAAATGATATCACACTGAACTGCTTGTAAACATATCAATTTCAAATGTTTTTATGAAAAATTATTAATAAATCACTAACACAATCACACCATAAACCTCTGCCATAAACTATTTAATTCGCATTTGTCATCAAGAAACAATTACTGTTTACATCAAATCAAAGGTTGAACTGGTAATATTTGTTGCTGGAAATTCTATCTTTTTTGTACAACAGTTATAGGGAAGATTTATTTTAGCAGCTTATATTTTTCTTCGGTCGTGTATGCACTAAAAAGAACCATATGATGAAACAATTTTATAATAACAACTTAGAAAAAGAATATCTAAAACCGACATCTGATATAACCTAACTTACTTTTCAAACTCAAATTTAAGGTTTTGTATTCACAATTTTAGCCACGCACATTGTTCAATTAGAAAAAACACGTTTCTAAAAGCTAAATCTGGTAAAAATATGCCCAAATATTAACTGAACTCTATAATTTATAACAAAATAGTAATTCTTGCCATAAGAAGCTGTGTATTTCTCAATCTGTCGGATCACATGCGCCCCTAACGGCGATTTTCGAACTTCATTTAGATCTCAAAAACTGGGCCCATAATTTTTGCGTTCGATTCGCCTTCTTCTAGCCTCCATAGCCGTATGTTATCGGATCCGGAACTAGAGGAACTAAATAAAAGACTAGTTTACATATGGATCAGCCAGCGCGATTGATGCTAGGCAGGCGTGGGGAGTGCGAGCCGTATGTTATCGGATCCGGACATAGAGGAACTATTAAAAGACGAGTTCGCGGGAATCTATTGAGTCGGCAGATCCGAGATATAATACAAGGCGACGACGATGGATTCGGCCTTGTCTTTTGCCGCAGCCGGCGCGGCGTAATTACCACAGAAAATTGTCGTGGATACTGTTTTTGATTTTTAGATTGTTTTTTAAATATTTTATGGGAATGTTTCACTTTAGGTCCCTAAAATTAAGAAATATCTTATAAAACGAAGTAGATATTCTGAATTTTTAGACAAAAATAAAAAGTGAGGAAAAATGCAATTTTTCGTAAAATTTTTGTAATATTTGCTCCAATTGATTTGTGATATAGTTTTTTAAATTCTGATTTGAGTTTTTTTTTAATTTTTTTTATCTGCTATAAAACTTACTTATATGTTTTTAACATACACAATTACACGTCTCGTTATATCTCTGTACATTATAAAAATTATACAGATCACACTGTGAATAGTTCTCACTGACAAAGAAACGCATTAGCAAGCAAGGGGGATGTCAATGTTAGTCGGGAACTATTGTGAACTAAAGACCTAGTTCAAGGAACTATTCCTCTGTAGGAACTAGAGCTAAGGAACTAGTTCCTCCCAAGGAACTAGAATTCCCACCTCTAACCTGTTGGTACCAGATCCTGGCCAGATGGTATCGAAGGCATTCTTTTCTTAATTATTTCTGTCGTCGATTTCTGGATTTAGTGTATGGTTCTATTTATTATTAACCATTTAATCCTCTTTTTGAATTTTATAAATTTCAATTTTTTTACCTTCTCTGCTAAATTATTGAATGTTTGAATTGTTTTTGCTGTTAGTCTCTGTGTTAATGTCTTATTTTTTACTTTATGGCATCTAATATGTGACTTTTCCTTGTTTGGTAATTCTGAACTTCCTTGTTTGTATTGAATTTAATATTTAGCAAGCTATTAAAAAGTATTAATTCTTTTATATCTAGTTCTTGCACTGTATCAAATAATATGTATGTTGGTTTTCTTTTGTGTAATTTATATATTAATTTTAAAATTTTATTTTGTTGACGTTGCAATGCGTTTAAATTCTTTTCGGTCGTATTACTCCATATATTCATTAAATAGTTCATCCTGGAGGTAAACAGTGCGTGATAAAAGGTTTCCTCATGTTATTTGGTAGCAATTTTTGAATTTTTATTAAAGCTGCAATTGTGCGTATATTTTCATTTTTCAGCTTTACTACATAAGCATCCCATTTCAAATTATTTTGTATTTTTAACCCCTAAATAGTGATTGTTGATGTTTCTCGTAGAATATGGTTTTGTAGTTTTATTTGTAAGTTTAATTTTTGTTTTGTGGTTTTAAATATTATATATTCTGTTTTTAGCTCGTTTATGGTTAGGAGATTGTTGTAGTACCATGTTTGCACTTTTTGCAGGTCTTTGTTGATGTTTGTTTCAAGGATGTTCTGATCTGTTCCTGTATATACTAAACATGTATCATCGGCATATCCATATATGATGCCGTTTAATGATTTAATGCTAGTTCGCAGAGATCGTTTGTATAAAGGATATACAGGAGAGGTGGTAGATTTCCTCCTTGCGGTATCTCATATGGCGCCATGGTAGTTTTACTTTCAATACTTTCCAGGCAAATTTTTTGTGGTGGATTTTTTAAATAGCTTTCCGTTAGTTCTAGCCTTGTTTATATATTAATAGTTAGTCAATGAGCCTGTATAAGTCGATGCTGCCAACTGGTGGCAGAAATTAAAACGTAAAAAGGGGCGGAGACTATTGAATTTGGCAAAGAAGTAGGGACTAGGAATTCTTCGAATTTAATTCTCGGTAAAGAATAAAAATATCTTATCTGATTCGTTTTTCAAAAGTGGCTTGATTGACGTATTCAATTAGTTTCGGTTATTTCTTGTTTCACCGGAAATGACTACAACTTGGTTTTTAAATGGTACCGTCGGTATTTTTTTACTTTATTTGACAGAATATGGCATTGTGAATAGAATGATTTAATGTCAACTTTTGACATATTTACTCAAAAAAATTGTATTTTAAATTACAATCTAGAGTGCCATGATAAAAAACAACATGTAACCGGTTGTAAAGGTAACGACAGTTTGACTCGATATACGAAGTGTGTGGTACCAAATTACCTATTTACCAGGTACCAAAAAGGAAAAGACAAAAAATATTAGACGATCAAATCAATTTTTCCGAAGCTCCTTGATTAAAAATTAATGGTTTTAACACAGCCATGACACTAGATTGAATTTTAAAATGCTATTTTTTTTAATTGAAAATGTCAAAAGTTGACATATGATATATGTCATTCTATTCAGAATGTCATTTTCTATCAAATAAAGTATAAAAATACCGAGGGTACCATTTAAAAATCAAATGTTGTACTCGTATACATTTCCGGTGAAACAGGAAGTGACCGAAACTAACGGAATACGAATCAATCTCGATTTATGTCATATACCTACTAACATTCCGAATTTGGTAAACCCCGAATTTAATTTTTTTATCTGAAAAAATAAAAAAGTTATAGAGGTGAACCGCTTTTGAAAAAACACTCAGTATAGGCTGCGTCATTGAAAGAATCTGCAGATATTTTTCTATTTTAAATACGTAGTCGAATTTCAAAAATATATATTGAACACCCTGTAGCTCTACCTTAAATATTACATATAAATATCTAATATTTTTTCTTCATCAACAAATTGAAATATTAGAAAACTAGTTTTAGCTTACACCATTATAAAGAAATATACGTAAAAAAAGTAATAGAATTTTACGCAGAATCTAAAATGAAATAGGATGTTACATTTAAAAAAAAACATTATGTTAAATCCGCCACACTTTTTACAAAGTTACAGACGTAGGTAGGTATAGTTTCATATTATATTCTTTAATTATCCATCTAAAAATAAAATATTTATATATCTAATATAATACTTTAGTATCCAACAAGTGGCCATGAAAATCAAAATAAATATAAATCCATGTCCAAAAATAAAAAATGTAAATAACGCTTTGAGGTATAAATTCGGTTCGAATCAGATAAGATATTTTATCTTACCTTTATTATTTTTCTTTACCGAGAATTAAATTCGAAGAATTCCTAGTCCCTACTTCTTTGCCAAATTCAGTAGTCTCCGCCCTTTTTTACGTTTTAATTTCTGCCACCAGTTGGCAGCATCGACTTATACAGGCACATTGACTAACTATTAATATATAAAAAGGCTAGAACTAACGGAAAGCTATTTAAAAATCCACCACAAAAAAAATTTGCCTGGAAAGTATTGAAAGAAAAAACTACCATGGCGCCATATGAGATACCGCAAGGAGAAATCTACCACCTCTCCTGTATATCCTTTATACAAACGATCTCTGCGAACTAGCATTAAATCATTAAACGGCATCATATATGGATATGCCGATGATACATGTTTAGTATATACAGGAACAGATCAGAACATCCTTGGAAACAAACATCAACAAAGACCTGCAAAAAGTGCAAACATGGTACTACAACAATCTCCCTAACCATAAACGAGCTAAAAACAGAATATATAATATTTAAAACCACAAAACAAAAAAATTAAACTTACAAATAAAACTACAAAACCATATTCTACGAGAAACATCAACAATCACTATTTAGGGGTTAAAAATACAAAATAATTTGAAATGGGATGCTTATGTAGTAAAGCTGAAAAATGAAAATATACGCACAATTGCAGCTTTAATAAAAAAATTCAAAATTGCTACCAAATAACATGAGGAAACCTTTTATCACACACTGTTTACCTCCAGGATGAACTATTTAATGAATATATGGAGTAATACGACCGAAAAGAATTTAAACGCATTGCAACGTCAACAAAATAAAATTTTAAAATTAATATATAAATTACACAAAAAGAAAACCAACATACATATTATTTGATACAGTGCAAGAACTAGATATAAAAGAATTAATACTTTTTAATAGCTTGCTAAATATTAAATTCAATACAAACAAGGAAGTTCAGAATTACCAAACAAGGAAAAGTCACATATTAGATGCCATAAAGTAAAAAAATAAGACATTAACACAGAGACTAACAGCAAAAACAATTCAGAACATTCAATAATTTAGCAGAGAAGGTAAAAGAATTGAAATTTATAAAATTCAAAAAGAGGATTAAATGGTTAATAATAAATAGAACCATACACTAAATCCAGAAATCGACGACAGAAATAATTAAAGAAAAGAATGCCTTCGATACCATCTGGCCAGGATCTGGTACCAACAGGTTAGAGGTGGGAATTCTAGTTCCTTGGGAGGAACTAGTTCCTTAGCTCTAGTTCCTACAGAGGAATAGTTCCTTGAACTAGGTCTTTAGTTCACAATAGTTCCCGACTAACATTGACATCCCCCTTGCTTGCTAATGCGTTTCTTTGTCAGTGAGAACTATTCACAGTGTGATCTGTATAATTTTATAATGTACAGAGATATAACGAGACGTGTAATTGTGTATGTTAAAAACATATAAGTAAGTTTTATAGCAGATAAAAAAAATTAAAAAAAAACTCAAATCAGAATTTAAAAAACTATATCACAAATCAATTGGAGCAAATATTACAAAAATTTTACGAAAAATTGCATTTTTCGTAAAATTTTTGTAATATTTGCTACAGGGTGTTCAATATATATTTTTGAAATTCGACTACGTATTTAAAATAGAAAAATATCTGCAGATTCTTTCAATGACGCAGCCTATACTGAGTGTTTTTTCAAAAGCGGTTCACCTATAACTTTTTTATTTTTTCAGATAAAAAAATTAAATTCGGGGTTTACCAAATTCGGAATGTTAGTAGGTATATGACATAAATCGAGATTGATTCGTATTCCGTTAGTTTCGGTCACTTCCTGTTTCACCGGAAATGTATACGAGTACAACATTTGATTTTTAAATGGTACCCTCGGTATTTTTATACTTTATTTGATAGAAAATGACATTCTGAATAGAATGACATATATCATATGTCAACTTTTGACATTTTCAATTAAAAAAAATAGCATTTTAAAATTCAATCTAGTGTCATGGCTGTGTTAAAACCATTAATTTTTAATCAAGGAGCTTCGGAAAAATTGATTTGATCGTCTAATATTTTTTGTCTTTTCCTTTTTGGTACCTGGTAAATAGGTAATTTGGTACCACACACTTCGTATATCGAGTCAAACTGTCGTTACCTTTACAACCGGTTACATGTTGTTTTTTATCATGGCACTCTAGATTGTAATTTAAAATACAATTTTTTTGAGTAAATATGTCAAAAGTTGACATTAAATCATTCTATTCACAATGCCATATTCTGTCAAATAAAGTAAAAAAATACCGACGGTACCATTTAAAAACCAAGTTGTAGTCATTTCAGGTGAAACAAGAAATAACCGAAACTAATTGAATACGTCAATCAAGCCACGTTTGAAAAACACCCGGTATATTATAATTTCTTCTGATAGATTTTACAAAATTCTTCAATTTCTATTAATAATGTCATATAACTATATAAATTACTTTAATGCTTAATAATAAATAATTTTTGTTTTGTCATGGCAAAACTTGTTATAGTGTAAATGAAGTAAAAGAAGGATAAAAATTGAAAAATTCAGAACAGATTGCAAGCTGTATAGAGTATAGATGTACTTAATATACTTTCTTAACAAATGTTGAAAGGTTTTGTAAATTCACTAGAAAAAATAATAAAATATAGGATCAGCCAAAAAAAACTGTTTGAACAAAGTGTAGCATCTAACTCCAAGTATTTTTACATATATCTTTTTCTTCACCTCTGTAAAACACTCCTACCAAATTTGTGTAGCCCAACTTCGGAAACAACTGACACTTATGTAACATAGGAATAATTTTTTTTTGCAAATACTAACGTTATTTATAAAAAAAAGTTACAAAATTGTAGGCAGAATCGAAAATAAAATAAAAGTTATAAATAAGAGTTTTGCATTAAAAAAACATGTTACATTATATCCGCCACATTTTTTGAAGCACCCATTATACTCAAAAATAATATTTGAACTGTGTCTCTTAAGATTCTCTTTTTTTTGAATTCCCAAAACAAACGAGATAATTAACTTTATTTATTTCCTGATATCTCATTTTATAATATTTCGGAAGAATCAATCAGGTATCTTATTTTTATAATTATTAGATTAGAAATAAATCGGATTTAAAGGATAAGGGATATGTAAGTGTATACCATACGATAAAAAAACACGGCGTCAGAGGTGGCTTAGAAATGAATATCGATGTCATATATTTGTACGTAAACAAATAGACGCCGTTTTTTTTCGCTCATACCGTATAAGAAAACAAATTTAATAAAACAAACGCATTTATTAATATATGTATATAGATTTACATGGTATGAAAAATTCGCATTATAACTCTGAAGGTCCTACCATGGTCCCACCAATGGTTGGTTAAAGTGGCGAGTACGACCACTTAGCAGTCACACCTATAATAATTTAATAAAATATGAATATAATAAACAAACTTATTTCTTTTAGATTTTTTAAAAGCGAGTTATATGTGTTAAGTAGTTTTTGATTATTTTAGACTAATTTTTTTAGACATATGATTATTTTAGACCAAATTGTCTGCCCACTCAAACGTCTTTCAAAATTATAATGTAGGAAATTCTTAATATGTTTTAATTGGGAATACTTTTAGAAAGTTTCATTTCACCAAACAAAACTACGTATGTATAATAAATTGCAGTATAATGAACTATAATGCATGATATATACTGGTGGCGTCAAAACTAGATGTTGGGTTTTTCTCGATTATTTCAAAGAGAACTCCACATTTTATGACATAAACGTAGTTTTTTCCAACTTTGTTTTGAAAAATAATTTTTAAATCCAAATAATCGATATTTATACAGTAATGTCCTCTTTTGGAATACATAATTATTTTCAGCTGCAGCGATAAAATAAATAATATTTACTGATACGCTAAGTAAAAAAATAATTAGGAAATTATTTTAGACATCTAATTCTTAATTTTTGTCGCTGATAAATATGTAGATACATCACTTTTAACGACAAACCTACTAATAAAAATTGCGAAAAACAAATCATGTTTATTCTCAAGAGACAATTATTGAGAACAATCCAATAACTATTAATCTGGGATATAGATCTTAACAAAACAAAAGTTGGATAAAAGATTTGTTGATTTATGATATAAAATACAGTGTTCCATTTGAAATAGCAAAGAAAAATATAATATATAGTTTTGACTCATCCTGTATATAATACAAAAAAAATAATATAAAGAAAATTTAATCATATAAATAATTTAGGAATTTAGCATATTTTTATATAATTATATGAAGAGAACATTACCTTAAATTAGTTCCAGTAAAAAACTTCCATATTACTTATTTTTAACTTAGAAAGGGCTTTAAATATATATTTTATTATATAAACAAAAAAATTTAATCCAAAAATGGTCAAAATGAACTCTATACGATTACGACATTATAGTATTTTCTGGAATGACAATTTTTTGACAAATTCACCAAGAAAAAATAAAAAATATAGCTTTTCTTTTGACAAACTATACAACTCTAAAGTAAATATGTATTTAAATCTACGAATCATCCTGTATATCTATAAAAATACCTCCCTGTCAAATTTACGCTACTTTTGCATGCAAGCATACCTATTTTACAAAAATATGATTTGAGTGAAAATATAAAATAGGAAATCTGATATGAAGCTTTATCTAAACACAGGGTTGAGTGTAGATAAACAATATTTTACGTTATTAATTAAGAAAAATTATAAAATACACAATATATCTGACAGTTCCAAAAAAGCAAAGTAAGAAATGAAACATAATTTATAGCATAAAATCAGTATTTTTTAAATTTTTAAGTCAACTGGCCATTATCGTTTAATCTATCTATCAATCTATCAAATTTAATGTTTATTATTAAACTTATCTCAGACTCTCTATGAGTAAAACTCTAAGATAAAAACTCTAAAAACCAAGAGTGATTTAAAACAAATTTATATGAATTTAGAAATAAATATGAACAGTATTTACTCACCTGTAATACAGATGCTTTTTGTTTAATTAAATATATTTCAAAATATTATCCAGCAGGTACAAAATACACATTACACATCACGTAAACACAACACATAAAACTCATAAAATAATAGTTTGTAATCCAAATATTCAAAAATACTGTTTCGTTTCTTCGTGGGGGACGAAAAAATTGATTTTTTTAATTATTTAGATATGCATTAAGGTATATTTCAACTCAACAGCTTATAAATAATTATTTTTTAAGACATAACCTAAACGAAACGAAATCAGAAGTCGAGAAAGATAAACAAAACTGCCGAATTTAGAAACGAATATGACTTTTTTTCCTTTTTTCTTGTCACAGTTGAAACAAACAAGGAAAGCTATTTTCGTAAAACATGCGTGAAACGTGCTAATAAGTAGCCCAATAGATGTGACCTCGCGCCCTTCCATTTTTGAACGATGGGCGGGTTTAACGGATTCCCCTCAAAGAAAATCGTAGGGGAATACAAAAATGCAGAGCGGGCAAGGCGCCATCTACAAGACAGGATTTTACTAAGCCCTCATTGTATATCTATTTATACATAATCAAGGGTTCTAGTATGTGTTGATTCAGTTTGCATTTTTGTAATTTATCATTTAATTTGTTAGTGAATGAATAAATGAATAAATAATATGTGTAGTGTGAAAGAAACATAGAAGTGCAGTTAGTTAATCCCATGGTATCCCACAAAACTGTATTTTCCTCGTATATACTTATTAAAGTATCGCCTTTTGACCACTCTTTGCGAGTAGCAGCCATTTTAAATTAATAATTCTCTGCTAGAACTATCACAATACGAAACGTAATCGTATTTCAGAAGTAACTATCCGCTATTAAAAATAATATGTACACTTGAGAGCAAATCGTTGCGAGTAAACTATTGATAGTAAAATGAATATTCTCCGATAGGTAGTCGCAGACGTGTATCGACATGCGAGAACTACTATCGAGAGGTTCTCGCGCGAGTAATACTCTCAAATGGAGACTTACCTTAAGAGCTAGCAACGTTTTCGAGAAAGTATTTTAAGACGTCTGGCTCTTTGATATATCTTTTACTATGCTCTCTGGAACAGCATGCGGCCCGTCTCTGGCTGGCGATACCCGTTGCGTTCACTACTGCGCATCGGAAGAAGATCCTATATTTTTTATTAATTTAGTCCTATAAATTCTAGTATTGAATATAAATCGAACATGTCTCCATAGCGCAGTGCGTAGTTTCCGACCACGAACCGAAGATTCAGAGTTCAAATCCGGGTCAGGTGAAAGACTTTTATTTTATTTTCGTTTATATTCTGATAGTAAAGTATTAAATAATTCTGGTAATTAAAAAAAACAAATATTTAATACTTTACTATCAGAATATGAACGAAAATAAAATAAAAGTCTTTCACCTGACCCGGATTTGAACTCTGAATCTTCGGTTCGTGGTCGGAAACTCTACGCACTGCGCTATGGAGACATGTTCGATTTATATTCATTACTAGAATTTAAAGGACTAATGAAAATATAGGATCTTCTCTAATGCGCAGTAGGGAACGCAACGTTCGGCAGCCAGACGGGCCGCATGTATTCAGAAACATAGTAAAAGATATATCAAACCAGACGTCTTCATCTTGTTTTCGACGTTGCTAGCTCTCGTACTATTATCTCTATACATAACCCAAAGATATTATTAGTTACCTACCGTTTAATGGTAAAATAGAAATGCTTAAAAACGAATTTTTGTAGTTTTGTTAGCGAGTAAGTAGCGATTTGTAATATTTTTATTAGATGCCTGTATAATTGATAAATTATTGTAAAAATTAAGTAGAATATAACATTTTCTAAAAAGCAAGCAACGTATATTATTTATGAAATTATAATATGTTAATGTATAACTTTTGTAATTTTTAATATTTTTTATTGCTTTCTTTTGGTTTGGTACAAAAATACACTTTGAACCATTATAGTCTAATACTACAGTATTACATTTTAATAATTAGCCTAATATTCCAATTTTTACTCTATATTGTAGTAGATAGAATCTGGATATGAATTATTAATATTGTTTTAGACAGCCTTTATGCGACAGCATGCCATAGAAACTAATTGGAGGTCAAAGCCAATTAGACCACCAAAAATGTTAAAAGGTCATGATGATCACGTTATAACTTGTTTACAATTTTCTGACAATAAAATTGTTAGTGGATCTGACGACAACACTTTGAAAGTTTGGTCTGCAGTAAGTGGGAAGGTAAGAAAATTATTTCATTAAATAACTTTACTAAATGTATTGTTCAGCTAGGCAATAAAAAACTGCCATAGTTTTTAGAAACATATTGAAGAACCTTTTGTATAATGAGTTATTCAAGGCTAATCTATGTAATACAGAAGTTTATTTTTGAACTAGTTTTTTAGAAACAGTCTATTAGTAACCTTGGTAACCTCGACCCTATCGAATATTTTTTTGTAATGCGCAAGCGCATCTTTAAGGTGCAGCTTTAAGTGAATGCAATATTATTGTAATCGCAAAACATTTTAAGTCTATAAACCTGACTCAATGAAATTTTAGCAAAAATGTTTAAATTTGTTGTATAATTTAAGACACCGAGCAGCTCTTCATTTTACTTTATAGAGTAAATGATTGTAACAGATATTTTATTTAGATTAAAGCTGCAAAAATTAGTTTAAACCGAATTTTATTATCGCTATGTTGGTCACGTTGCCCCGTGTTCAGCAATGTTGTCCTTTATTATTTGACAATTATCCTAGTGTCATTATTTTGTATAATATCGTGTTGTTGTTGAATCTTTGTGAGCAATTCTCGTTTTTTTTTGCCTATTTTCATAGTATTTTTTTAAAAATTGCACTTTTAAACACAAACAGTTCTTTTAAGAACTAAATTTTCGAGTTTTTGTATTGGATTTCTTGAAATTTTGTTGAAAATACGTCGAAGCATTTAAACAGTCGAAGCAAAGAGCTTATAGTTTCCCTGTTTTTTTTTAAACTATTTTTAACGAGAACGTGACAATAAAGGTCCTTTATTACCCTTGACTGCAATCAGAAAAGTAAATTTAATTGATAAGCACATTATACTACTTTCAAAGTTAGTTTTTATTAAATTCTGTGATTATTGGTTTGTGCATTAATACCACCCTCTTACTTGTTATTACCACTCATGGCGTAGTAAGATGTACATCAATAAATAAACAACCCACAATAACACTTATAATAATCTTCATAATGGACTAGTTTTTGCCAATATTTAATAAGTAAAATCTATACTAATATATAAAATCCTTAAGTTACTGATATACTGATTAATCACAATCCTGCTCAAACCACTCAACGTAAGAAGCTCAATTTTGGCATACAGGTTGATTCTAGGGTGTAGAGGTTCGATAAGAAGGGATTTTTCGAAATTCCAGTTCTAAGAGGGTGAAACGACCCATCAAATATTACAATATTTTTTATTTAGTTTCCGAAAAAACGCTTAACACGTATATTTTATTTTGTTTTTTTACATATTTTAAGATTCTTTAAAAATGTATACAGGGTGTTTCGAAAAATCTAGTCATTGATTAATCACGATCCTGCTTGACGTAAAAAGCTGATTTTTGGAAAATAGATTGACTTTAGGGTGTAGAGGTTCGATAAGAAGGGATTTTTCGAACTCGAATTCTAAGAGGGTGAAACTATCCCTCAAATATTAAAATATTTTTTATTTAAAAACCGGTGAGTTTTTCGGAAAGACTCTTAAACACGTATATTTTATTTTGTTGTTTTACATATTTTAAGATTTTTTATAAATTTATACAGGGTGTTTCATAAAATATGACCATTGAGTAATCACGATTCTGCTTAAACTCTTGACGTTTAAAGCTGATTTTTGGCAAACGGATTGACTGTAGGTTGTAGAGGTTCGATAAGGAGGGGTTTCTCGAATCTCAAATTCCAAGAGGGTGAAAACAAACGCCCCTCGAATATTACAATATTTGTTATTTAAAAAACGGTTAGTCTTTCGGGAAAACGCTTGGACAAGCATAATTTATTTTGTTTTTTTACATATTTTTTTTTAAATCATACAGGGTGTTCCAAAAAGTTTTATAATTTCTTAACCACGATTCTTGGCTTGACGTAAAAAGCTTATTTTTGGCAAACGGATTTTTCGAAAGTCAAATTCCAACGAGATGAAACTACCCCTCAAATATAACCAAGTTATATAATAATATCGCCATATTGTTTTTTCTCATGCTGACATAAATGTGAGAAAATTTTATCCAGTTTGTATGTTAATGGAAATTCTTGCTTTGCTTTATTATCACCATTACAAATGATTAATTCGACGCGAACGAAGTCGCTTATACACGCTAGTAAGTTATAAAACAAATAAATCAATTAATCACTAAAATATTAGTTATTAAATTAAAAATACAACGTAAAACTCTTTAAAAAATGATATAATAAATATGTTGTTTGTCAATTTTAAATTAAGATTCGTCTCATAAATCCATCACAATCCGGCAGCGTTGTCGCGATCGGTTGTCACTCAAAGTTGATCACGTGCATCGGAAATTGTTTTGCGATTGCTATAGTTATTACAAACTATACAGGGTGCTACAAATTCGAGGTACGAGCATTGGTATCTCGGTAACCATACGAACATTGTTAAATTGGGGCAAAGTTGCGCTTTAGGATGTTCACCAAGATGCCATCAAATTTTTTTTTTAATTTCAAGGATTGCTGAGTTTTTTGGAAAAAACGGATTTTTTTGAAAATCATTTTTATTTTTTCCTGGCGTTACTTTTGAGGGAATCAAAAAACTAATTGCACATTCTCATTGCCACTTTATTAGGACTATCTGATAGTACTTTTAGATTTTCAAATTAGCTGATAATTTGTGAGATACAGTGGCCAACTTAATTTTTTTAAATACGGACCTGCATTTTTTATTTGATATTTTGAAAGAACTCGCTCCCCTGAGTACAATGATATGCCACACTTAATAGTTTTTTTTGTTTCGGACATTTGAACATAATTTATTTAAACTAATTTCAAGTCCGGCTCTGTTTTTTTTTAAGATCTAATCTATTCATCCTTACAATATTGTAAAGTAATTGTATTGAGTAAAACATTGAATACGGAAAATCAAATGCAATAACAAAAGGGGCCTTACTTGGCGTCATTTGTAAAAGTGAAATCAATACATTTCAACATTTACAATAAAGAGTACAAAATGCATTCGGAACTATAACAAGAAGATATGTTCAAAGAGCTACAAATAAGATTGAACAAAAAATAAATTTGTGCATTAGGGAGGGTGTTAACCCTTTCGAACATGTAGAGCATTAGAAACTAGTTTATCAGAATGAATGGGAGGGGGGTTAATCACTGCGACCTTACAGATCTATTGTGTCCAACTAGTTTATAGAAGTTTATTTATTTATAATAACTACGATTAATATTATGAATATTATTAGATCGTT